>NC_064638.1:924534330-924844502 GCF_023864345.2 Schistocerca serialis cubense | reverse complement strand
TCACTTGCTTAAAGTATTCCAAATTAGTTAACAGCCCTGTCAACCTTGAGTTTCTGCAGGGTTGTAATGGAACATCAGGTGCATTTCGAGGTTTCCCATTTTTAAAGGTCTGTTGTTTTCGCTAAGCATTGTTTTGTTCCTGGAAGTCCTCCTGCTTATCTGACTGGTAAAGTGTTTGCCTACCATGCAGCGGGTCCTGTTTCGGTTCCCTGATGGGTTGGATATTTTCTCCGCTCTTTGACTGGGTCTTCTGTAGTCCTCATCATCACCACCGACGCGCAGGTCGCCCATTGCGGCATCACCTGAAATAAGACTTGCAATTCGGCCATCAATGCCACACGGTGATTTCTTTTGTACTTGCAAGAGCACCTCTCCGCGCCGCAGGACGTCACAGGGGCATATTTGAAGGCGGTGAGGTCATAACAACCAAACTTTGGTTCATTGTCTTAAAATATCTTTGGGAAGGGAGTGAGACAGGGTTGTAGCCTCTCCTCGATGTTATTCAATCTGTATATTGAGCAAGCAGTAAAGGAAACAAAAATTCGGAGTAGGTATTATAATCCATGGAGAAGAAATAAAAAGTTTAAGGTTTACCGATGACATTGTAATCCTGTCAGAGACAGCAAAGGACTTGGAAGAGCAGTTGAACGGGATGGACAGTGTCTTGAAAGGAGGATATAAGATGAACATCAACAAAAGCAAAACGAGGATAATGGAATGTAATGGAATTAAGTCGGGTGATGCTGAGGGAATTAGATTAGGAAATGAGACACTTAAAGTAGTAAAGGAGTTTTTCTATTAGGGAAGCAAAAAACTGATGATGGTCGAAGTAGAGAGGATATAAAATGTAGACTGGCAATGGCAAGGAAAGCGTTTCTGAAGAAGAGAAATTTGTTAACAGCGAGTATAGATTTAAATGTCAGGAATTCGTTTCTGAAAGTATTTGTATGGAGTGTGGCCATGTATGGAAGTGAAACATGGACGATAAATAGTTTAGACAAGAAGAGAATAGAAGCTTTCGAAATGTGGTGCTACAGAAGAATGCTGAAGCTTAGATGGGTAGATAACATAACTAATGAGGAGGTATTGATTAGAGTTAGGGAGGAGAGAAATTTGTGGCACACCTTGACTAGAAGAAGGGATCGGTTGGTAGGACATGTCCTGAGGCATCAAGGGATCACCAGTTTAATATTGGAGGGCAGCGTGGAGGGTGAAAATCGTAGAGGGAGACCAAGAGATGAATACACTAAGCAGATTCAGAAGGATGTAGGTTGCAGTAGGCACTGGGAAATGAAGAAGCTTGCACAGGATAGAGTAGCATTGACAGCTGCATCAAACCGTTGTCACGACTGAAGACCACAACAACAACAACTAAAAAAGAAGGGTATATGAGTTTACGTGCACAGTATAAGTACATTTTTCTACACTACAATTCGTGCATAAATTGTTGGATAACTCGATCTAAGGTTCAGGAATATCACTTGTCATTAAAATCCAGGTCCTACTAACAACAAACAAATCGACACACAAACGCAGAGAACGAAGAAACAATATCTAACAGAAAATCGTAATGACACTAAGGTGCTAATACATTTTGCTTTCTCACATGGCTGTCTAAACATTGTTTACATCGTTAAATCAGTCTGACGATACCAGTAAAAAGGAAATCAACCTTCACGCCAAGGAATCACTTAACAGCAGCCACTCAATGTCAGAATCGATCGTATAGTGGCGACTGGCGTGGTGCTACTTTAACCTCCGCTTAGTGCAACACACGGGCTGTGTAAATGATGCACCGGGCTTTACAAATGAACTACCACAACAGGTGGAAACGGCGACCCAAGCCACTCGAAACGAAGGCCGCATGCGATTGGTCGTTGTCGTGTGACGACACGTTTTTATGGCATTCCCGGTCGTTCCCTCCGAACCACCACCTGCAGCCGTTCAGTGTGGTACAATAACAGGCAGCATTCACGATCCCACCAGTTGTATGGAGATCAACCAGCAGCACACCCTACTTGTACCAAAATATTGTGGCCATAATTTTCTTCACGTGTACCATTCTTCTGAACTCAGAATTTCTATTGCAGCGGAGAACGGATGTTTCGCTGCAACTCTCTCTGCTGATACATCGTGGATACGGGTCAGCAGCCGGTCAGATAATTACCAAAGAAAAATCACCAAACAGCAGTATATTTTCAGAAGTTGTTATTTTATTTACACAGTCAGTTTCCACATATCATTAAAGCGATCTTCAGGCCCCTATGCACTCCATGCATAGAGAATCAAATACAATGAAGCATGCATAACCTGAACCACCTGTACTGGATTCTCTGAATTTTATGTGGAGTGACTACTTCGAAGACTTCACAACAACTGTTCTTGTCTTTCGAAGCACACACTAAAGAGAAAAAAAGAAATAAAAACTCTCGGAATCCACGTAGTGGCTACCCCATTTATGCAAGCATCGATGGAGATGCAAGCACGCATGGCGCGTTTAGGGGTGTGAAGATGGCATGATGGCATTAATGAAGTGCCGAAACTGGTCGTGTAATTAAAATAACAACTTCTGAAAACATATGTCTGTTTGGTAATATTTCTTTGGTAAATAATGCTCCGTTGTGAAGTGTTAATTCATGCACGCACCTTTTGTCCGCTGGACGCGTACAGGAGAGGAATACCATCCACCTATAACGTTATTAAACGATGGAGAGAGAAGGCCATCCGTTTGGTTTTATTCTCGTCTGAGATTTGTCGCGGTACCCAGCGACGTCACGTGTCCCAGTAGTCGAATATGTTTTCACGATATTCACTACATGAATGACTGAGATATTCAGTTCGGCTTGAATCAATTCTTTGACACTGACATTTGAATTGGATATGGTGGGGCGCCCTGATCTTCCCTCGTCTTGCTTATCTATTCTGCGTTATCAAATTTATGGTACCAAAATCAAACATTCTGGACATTAAAACTGCTGCGTAAACCTCGAATAGTTGGCGAAGAATTTCTGCTCGGAGTGTTTTCTTCAAACGAAGTAATCTCATTACGCTACATTTCAGTCACTGACAATGAGGCAGCATTTGTGAGTCTCTCAGTTGATCGTTACTTCTTTCTAGACATGAAATTTAAATCGCGCAAGGTGTCTATACACCGGAGAGAGCCGTTGTAACCTTACTCATTGAGCCACCTCGAAACTGGTCCAAACCCTGCGATACTTGATCCGTAGTTTCTAGAGGCGTGTGTATGTGAGACCCGTACCACACGATAATTTGTTACGCGAGAAATACGATTCCAAAACTGTTCTACGGTTTCAAAACACTCGATCTTAGAGATAATGCAAAAATAAGAAATAAGAAACAGAGAATCGCAAGTGGGAAGAAAGCGCTCTTAGTGGCGGCGGGCAGGCCGTGATATACACAAACGGCCCCACCGGGAGCCGGCGGCGCAGCGCCTAACAAGCAGATAAGGAGGCACCTCAGCGCGGGGCCGCACCGGCGGCGCACTTAGCTTATCTAAATGGCCGCCCGAATTAGGTCGCGGCCGCCAAGACGAGCGCCGTCCCGCCGCCGTGGGAGTTGTCGCGGATAAACTGCCGGCCGTCGCTGTCCCTCCACGCCTATTAATATCTCTCCGGCTACGCCAAACCTTCCTCGCCGCCGTGCCTGTACTTGCGGTCAGCACTCGTCTGGAGGAAGAGTCCCACTGCGCCCCACATGGAGCTGTCCGGTGCAGTGTATTGGCGGCCCTAATGCCACATACATCTATGAGCCAAAACATTATGAGTGCCTGCCTCACAGCTTGTTTGTCCATCTTTGGAACGAAATACATTACCGATTCTGCATATCAGGAATCCGACGGTTTGATGGTAGGTTTGTGAAGGTATGTAACACTATATATTGTGAGCGTTTGGGTCCAATTCTGTCATTCTGCGCAACGGATTACCCTGTGGCTCCTGCAAGATGCAATTTCCACCCCCACACTACTACAGAAGTCAGACAGACGCTCCTAACGTTCTAAAGAGAAATGCCTGAAAAACTTTCAGCAATAAATATCTTCTGGAGTCGTCAGCTGTAAGGAAATGACACAAAAATTCACAAAATTTCTTGCGCAACTAGTGGGATACTTGGGTACTGGAGTAGTGCTAGTTAGTGTAAGAAAAACATGAAACTAACGAAAATTATTATTTATTTTGCAAAAATTCTGAGATGTCACAATGACACTTTAGTTATAAACTGAACAAGTTATTTCCAGGTTCTTTTCGGAATGTGAAGTTACCTCTGAAGGATACGATTCGCTAATGAAATTTCTATACAAAGCTTAAGATTGTTATTGACTTGGCAGAATGGCTGAGAGCCGCGCCTACTCAACTTGAATAATTATCCATTGCTAGGTACAGTCGAGGCTGTCGTGTGTGAAATGCAGTAAAGTGTACTGTTGTGGAGGAAATATGGGGCTCGCAAGAGCTGTAGCACACAATACTGTAATCTGCAATGACTGCTGTCTGCGCCGCTCGCTGCTCACAAATAACATAACTCTCGTTCTATCTAGATTGACCTTCGCCAATCAATCTCTCCCTACGCCTTGATGAAGTCAAGGACTCCTATTCACCCCTAGTGTAACTATTGGCGTGGTACACCGGTCAGATAACCAGTCCACCGGGATGCGACTCAAAAATTCACTCGCAGGCGTTTAACTGTAACTCTGTCCGTTCACACCGCACAATAAGTGTGGCGGCCAACACAGTGAACAACAATTAATCACAAGGACTCAATATAGAGTCGCACTTCGATTCGCTCTCGACAGAGGTGCTCTCCCAGTGAAGTACTGAGGAGAGACTTGTTTCTCATTCTTTGACAACACGTACGAGCGCACATGCTCTCATTATGTGTTCGCGCTCCGAGAGTGACAACAGAAAGGCCCCTCTCCAGGCCAGACGTGAAGGGGTATATCTTTCGGTCTCTTCCATTACTCCTTCAGCTCAAGGCGTCAGGAATATCGTCTGCCAATCATAATTGCTCTTCTAAAATGGGAGAATGACGTTTCATTTAAGGTGAACAATCTGGAAATCTGTAGCATAGGCGTTTGGCACTTGCTGTCTCCCTGTGAAAACCTCTGAAACTGCGTCCTATGTCTGTAAAGAATGCATATGCTGGTCGCTCCCACACAATGTAGCGGAATTTGCTTTTAAGCCAAACACAGGTTCGTTCTCTCTTTCACTCGGGCAAACGCTGTCTGCTCTATGGGCCATAGCCGTCCGACATCGATAGGTTGACTCATCCTCTGAAGGGACCAGCCCCCCGGCGTGTGGTTTGCCTCTCCCGAACTAAAAGCCCCTGCAACCGTCGTGTCTTGAATGTGTGTGTGTACACCAGCCTCGAGTATTTCAATCTCGGTGTGCACTTGCGATTTACTAGTTATTTGCATATTGTTTGCATGAATTCATACAACATTGACCTTATCTTATCGAGTTTGGGTTCGAATGAAGCGTCTTGATGTGCGGAATATGATTATGAGGGTGGAATATGTAAGCAATGAAGGTCAGGAGACCATGACGTCTTACAATGTCTACGAACTGTTCATGTAATTCACATAAATAACAGGCCGCTGATTTGCGTACGCAGTAGATAGCGCCCGATAGCTGCCCAGATGGGTTCCATACGATTTACATCAGGCGAATATGACCGCTGAGCCATCAACGTGAGGTCACTGTAATGGTCCTCAAACAACTGTAGCACCGTTCGGACTCCAAGACATGGACAATTATACTGCTGCAAGATTACGTCGCTGTCGTGGAAGACATCATGGATGAAGGGCTGCAGGCCGGCCGTTGTGGTCGAGCGGCTCTACATGCTTCAGTCTGGAACCGCGCAACCACTACGGTTGCAGGTTCGAATCCTGCCTCGGGCATGGATGTGTGTGATGTCCTTAGGTTAGTTAGGTTTAAGTAGTTCTAAATTCTAGGGGACTGATGACCTCAGATGTTAAGTCTCATAGTGGTCAGAGCCGGATCCATAAAGGGATGCAGGTGGTTCGCAGCTGTCAGCGTGCCTTCGATTACTACCTCAGGTCCCATGTAAGCGCAGGAGAACGTCTCTCATAGCGTAATGCTGCTCCCACCAGCCTGCGTCCGTGGCGCGCTGCACGTTTCGAGCCGCCGTTCACTTCTATGACGGCGTTTGCGGAGGCGACCATCGACCTAGTGTAGCAAAAATGTGATTCACCCGAAGACCTGTCATGTTTCCATTGATCGACGGTCGAATCCTGGTGGTTCCCTGCCCATTGCAATTTTAATTGACGGTGTCGTTAGGTCAGCATTTGAACACTTAGGAGTGGTCTGCTGCGGAGCTCGATGTTCAGTGTACGACGAACGGTATGCTCCGAAACACACGTGTGTGCTCCAGCATTATGCTCTTTCGAAGAGATGCCACAGATCACCATCTATCCCACTTTAAACAGCCGACAAGCATCCAATACCAACGTTCTGAGTAGAGTCGTGAACGTCCAACCACGCAACGCCTAGTGGTAGTTTCACTGTCCTTCTACCTCTTTCAGCAGGTGCTCGCGACAGTAGCACGTGAACATTCGACCAGCTTCACCGTTTTCGAGATACTCTTTCACAGGCTCCTCGCAGTAATAATCTGTCCTTTGCCAAAGTCGCTTATCTCAATGGATTTCCCTACTTGCAGCCCATATCTACGCTAGAGTGATCCCCAGTCCGTGTCTGCTCCTCTTACATACTTTTGTTATTGTGGGGTCTCTCCCACTCGTCGCTAATAGAGTGCCTAAGGAATGCAGCGTTCTCCGAATGCTATACAACAATTCAAACAAATAACATTAGTTGTTCTATTTCTAGAAAGCAAATTGACAGTACTTAAATTTGATTACAGCAAATGTTGCTAAGGAGAGGCGACATGAAAACAGAAAAGTTCTTACTGTACACAAAGTCCTAGTAATCACTCGATACGGATCACGAAAATCTGATAGGGTAGCAATAATGTCCGTTGTAGACTGGGCTGATCTGAGCGGCCGAGGCTGGCAGGAGCGACACTTACATTAACTTCTTCCAGGTGTTGCTCTTGGCGCTGCACAGTCCTATTCCGCACACCATTCACCGACGTTTCCTCGCCGTCTTCTCTCGTCTTGCGTACTGCATCTTCGTTCCGGCGCTTGTGGTTACGCCAGAACAGTTATATATGAAAAAAAAGGATAAAGAACGTGCAAGTGCAAGCAGGACTCGCACACTGAAGATTCCGTACAAACTTAAAGATGTATGCAGATCGTGCCATGTCGGCTCTTAGCTATAGTCTCGTCAAGCGTCAATTGGCTCTCTTCGGGCTGGTTCCGCGACGCGGTGGTCTGTCACGAGAGAAGTGGTTGTTGACCCAGTGGGGAAAGCGGGAAACGTGCGGGGCGAGGCGTGGCTGGTGGACCAAGAGAATTGGCCGGGAGCAAGTGATATGTTCGATGCTCCGCTCAAGCTATGTTACTGCAGAAGTATCAGGGCCTGATCGGAAAATATGATAACTGTATTTGTGGCGATGTAACCATGACGAAGCCGACGCTTGAATTAAGGTACGACTGCACTGTGCCACTGCTCAGAGTTTACTGTAGAAGTCTCCGGAACTGTTTATCGCTGTTGTCACTGCCTGTCTCTTCTGAAATACAGAGTACTATTTGTGGTTCAGAAGCCAACGGCCTTGCCTCGGTGGTAACAACGGTTCCCGTCACCGGCCGGGTTGGCAGAGCGGTTCTAGGCGCTACAGTCTGGAACCGCGCGACCACTACGGTCGCAGGTTCGAATCCTGCCTCGGGCATGGATGTTTGTGATGTCCTTAGGTTACTTAGGTTTAAGTAGTTCTAAGTTCTAGGGGACTGATGACCTCAGAAGTTAAGTCCCATAGTGCTCAGAGCCATTTGAACCATTTGAACGGTTCCCGGCAGATCACCGAAGTTAAGCGATGTCAGGCTTAGCTAGCGTTTGAATGGGTCACCGTCCGTGTCCTCTGAGTGCTGTTGGCAAGCGGGATGCACTCAACCCTTGTGAGGACAATTGAGGAGCTACGCGATTGACAAATAGCAGCACCGGTAGCGAAAACTGATAACGCTTGGAGACCGGTGTGCCACCACATGCCCATCTATATCCGCTTCCGACGACGCCTTAGGGCTGAAGATGACACGGCGGGCTGTCGGCACCGGTGGGCTCTCAACGCCTGCTCGGACGCCTTTTGTTGTATTTGTGGTTCAGAGACAAGGTGCTGAATTTAACAGTGGTCCTTGCAGTGTGTCAGTGGTATTATAAACGAACACCGAAGGCATCCTGCTAAGGCGCGAGAATAGTAGACTGATGTTTCTCTAATAATATTGTAACAGTCTGATGCTACTAACCTAGTTACTTAGCTTGCATATTATTTGTTAAGCTAATGAAATGTTGTTGCCGATTTGTAACATATGCCTGTTGCAGATTAATGAAATCAGTGTCTAAATACTATATAAATATGAAACAACGGTCTGTGCCGATGAACTCCATGTCATGTTGCTTCTGGAAAAGGAAAACACGCTACATACACGTTCTGTGCTTTGGAATTAATTGACAGTTTAGTGGTAGCGTTTGAGACCTGCTGCAACAGAAGGAAAAATTTCGTACTCATTACAGATCTGTGTATTTCCGTACATGATGGTGTAAACTGTCTTCATCTACTGGGTTCCAACCTGGATCGGAAGACTAATTGGTTCCATGTTCATGATTTGTTCAATCTTTTTACGAATTATTGTCTTAATAACACCCTGTTAAATCTATGATTATCAAACTCTATATTATGGAAGTTAAAGGTCGGAAACTGTTTATGGATTACATTTTGGTGCAAAAATTCAATTTTAAAATTACTGTATATTAATAATTACACGCAACTGAGGAAGACAGGACTATAAAAGTTGAAGATGTCAATTTTAAAAGCTTTATCTTGTCAGTCATTGTGATATTAACATGAGGTCATTACGTTATGATATTTATACTTGGGGTCACTATTGTGTAATTATATCAATAAATCTGACGTTGTACTATATACTCAGCCAATCGACTCCACCAGCAATTACTTTAGGACCAACATCCTGCTTCCACAACAAGATAATAATAATAATTTCATGTGGCTTGATAGTCTGGTGCAACTCTTTGAATAGGAAGCCCATTTGTCGACTTCTGTCCCCCTTACCTATGTCAGTCATTGAAGAGGACGCCACTTCAGCGATCTGGGTGTCCGTAGCCCATCCCAGTTTTATAGTTTATAGTGAAATACGAAGCTCATGGCGTTTCTGGCGTCTCCTCACATTGTTAATAGATGAAAGCTAGGTTAAAAATCTGTAGACCGAGCGAGATTCGATACCACGACCTCTTCGTTTCTATACATGCGCTTTATCGCTATTTTTCTAGTGATATAGTAAATGCTTGTAACGGCAGGAAAGAATGGACATAGATTCAGGCTAGACAGAGACAAGGCAGGCAGGGGTCGAATCCGGACGCCTGCTCATCTCCCATCCCCACCCCCCACAGGGGGGCTTTCTTTTAATATTTTGTTTTTATATTTATTTTTTATTGTTTGATTTACTTTATCATGTATTTTTTTAATCTTTACACCTTACAACACAAGAAAAAAGATACAGAATCGGGATTCATCCTAAATAGCTTTCGCCAATTCAAAAAGAAAAAAAAATGTTTTCCAATAATTGTCTGCGGCAATTTTTTCTTTTCCTTTTATACACAAAAAAACAAGATAAACTGGGCCACAAAACTTAAATAAACTGCGTAACACTACTCCTGAACGGGACAATGACGAGAATACGACAATGACTGGCCAACTCTAGCGATACCTCAACGACAAAATCCAAGGTTTAACGTGTTGGCGAAGAAGTCGCTATACTGTGGCAGGCAAAACACTTCCAATGTCCAGTGGCCGTATAGTGGTGAAAGGCGAGTGGGTTTGTATCGCCTCTTCCACCTACAATGTAATGAACATGGTGGCCTAACAGCCATGCAACTGTATCTGACCTTGCCCTCGGAAAATAGGACGACTCTGGACGCAACTGTGTATCAGCGGAAAAGGCTGTCTCAATGGATCGAATTGGAAACGCTAGGGCTAATGGTTTTCAAGCCAGCGATATTTCTCTTCGTAACCACATTGATTTAAATGGCTCTGAGCACTATGGGACTTAACATCTGATGTCATCAGTCCCATAGAACTCAGAACTACTTAAACCTAACTAACCTAAGGACATCACACACATCCATGCCCGAGGCAGGATTCGAACCTGCGACCGTAGTGGTTAGGTTAGGTTAGGTTAGTGTTTAACGTCCCGTCGACAACGAGGTCATTAGAGACGGAGCGCAAGCTCGGGTGAGGGAAGGATTGGGAAGGAAATCGGCCGTGCCCTTTCAAAGGAACCATCCCGGCATTTGCCTGAAACGATTTAGGGAAATCACGGAAAACCTAAATCAGGATGGCTGGAGACGGGATTGAAACCGTAGCGGTCACGCTGTTCCAGACTGAAGCGCCTAAAACCTCTCGGCCACAGCGTCCGGCGCTTCGTAACCATGAAAGATAAATCTGTGATGCAGCACATCTACGGCGGCGCAGAGACTGCACTGATCTGTGACATTAAGTCCAATACGAAATAGTTGCTCATTGGTGGATAACAGGTTGTGTACCACCTGATACTACAAGGATGCCACTGTCATTGGTAGACCAGGATGGCTAAGATGAAACCACACCGTCTTCCAAGAAATTTGCGATGATACCCGTTCAACAGGCGCCACAGAGTCGGTCTCTCCCCTGCGCATAAGCAAAAATTTGGTAGTGAGATGCTGTCTGTGTAGTATACGAGCCCCCAAATGACTAAGACCAATATAATATTCACTGACATGTTTTCACTGGAAATTCTACTCACAAATATCGACAGACGGCTCAAGATTGTTCGGCCATAACCGACACATGAAGGTGTCGACTGCGTGAGAGTTAACACGGTGCGCCTAACAAATAATACAGACGCTTTCCTTTGAATATCGGGAAGTACCAAACCTCCGAGGGAATGCGCACGCACATCCACCTTATATCGCAATCATAAAAATGTGACGCTTCCATGAAAAACAACTGGACAGTTGCTTTAGTCTCATAGTCCCCATCGCGGGAAGAGGGAACACGTAGGTATCCAGGATCCGAACTTTCTGAAATGGTTTAAGGCAATCCCGTTCATGTCTCAGGATTGAATCTCGTATCTTCTCCGTAACTGACTTCCAATTAATTGTATACATTTGGAGTGGTGAATGATCAATTACGACTACCAAAGCCTTATGTCTTTCGACTACCGTCGCCCAAGAAATGACAGCGTTATCAAAACCCCGTAATTTATTCAACCGAAATTTTCCTTCGATCATGCTGGCACCAGATACAAGGCAAAAGCTGTTGTCATAGCCCTGAACAAGAGAATCTCAGAGGGAGAACAGCCTAACACCAACACATCGTCCGCGGAAGGGCACACTAAGATTGCCTCGCCTAAGAGTGTCCATCCTTGTAACTGAGTGACAATCTTTTTAAGAAGGGTCTCAAGTGATAGAACAAACAACGACGCTGAAAGCATACTGCCCTGAGGGAAACCCCTATGTATGGTAATGGGGGGAGGAGAGGGGGGGAGTGTTTGTCAGTTGGCCATTGACAGCCATCGAAGCTTGGATACCCGTAAACAAATTAGACAATACCCTACGCACCTCAGTTGTGTATCCAACAGCTTCCACCACCTGCAACACAAAGTTGTGGCTGACCCGGTCGAATGCCTTGTCAAATTCCAAAAAGCCAGAGCACCAGGAACAGAAGTTACAGGTGCCACCGATATGAAATCACTAAATTCAGCTACTGAGGAACAACTTTTTCCAGCAATGCAGATAGCCGGCTATCACCGCCCTCATCACAATCTTATAATAAAAATTGATATGGTAATAGGCTGAAATTGATCAGTTACTGCCTGACCAGAACTTTCAGGAATTAGTACACTTTTGTCAAATTTAAACGATGCGAGCATAAAGCTCCTCTCTCAACACTTCGATCGAAATCAATGTACCCAGCAAAGGCCAAAAACGCGCAGAAAATTTCTTTGGCAGAACATCCAAACCTGACGACTTACGACAAGGCGATCTGGTCAGTAAGGTCATAGACATCGTCACATTGAAATGCATCTAAAAAGCAGCATTATGAGCAAGTGTAAGTCTACGATCCACAGCACAAAAAAATCGGATAACATATCGGCAAGAACGAATACCTCACACAGCGCAACATAGAATTAATGTACGGCATGGAATACGCTCTTCTGTACTGTCACGACAGTGCCGTCCTCGGCCTTGAGATACGTGATACAAGCATGTCGAAGACAATTCTGATTCGAATTAGATGGTATAGAGAAGTCAATTCATCCGCTACCAAGATAGGTGGTTTCGATAGAATCCTTAAACCTTCCATTTGACGCTGCTTTAATTCACACACTCATCATCAGATGTCACGGGAACAATTTGACTACTGTCGCGTGAGATTTAAAGCAGCAGCCACTGCCCAGTGGTCCATCAAGCTGGCGGGGTACATAGCCAGTCAAACACCCATCATAAGCCCAATCACATAAGCGAAATCTATCAAGGTTGGGTTGGGGGGTTGTTTTGGGGAAGGAGACCAGACAGCGAGGTCATCGGTCTCATCGGATTAGGGAAGGAAGACGGCCGTGATCTTTCAGAGGAACCATCCCGGCATTTGCCTGGAGTGATTTAGGGAAATCACGGAAAACCTAAATCAGGATGGCCGGACGCGGGATTGAACCGTCGTCCTCCCGAATGCGAGTCCAGTGTCTAACCACTGCGCCACCTCGCTCGGTGCGAAATCTATCAAGTTCACTGCTAGACGTAGCAGTAAAATATGGAAAATTTGACCAGAATCGGATATTTACAGACCTAAACGTCTTCCACATTCAAGGAACAACCTAAATCTTGCAATCCCCAATAGAAATTAAAATTGGGAGATTGATCCTTAGGATGCAAAATACAATTAAAATCATTGTATATCAAAATACTCTGCGGATTGTTTCGTAACAAATAAACCACAAAGTGCTTCCCGTACCGGATGGTGTACAAAAGAGAATCAAAGCAAAGTGAAGAAAAGTACGTCCTGTTCCTCTACCAGTATCATGAACTTCCATCTACTCAGTTGGAATGCCCTCCCCAAAAAACAAGTTAGTCCCAGTGGATCATCTGGAGCTGCATTACACACAGAGCATAATCAAAGGAGAGAAAAAAGGGTAAATTGTACTTCTTGTAAAAATACGACATCCGCACAGGAATCATAGATAAATGACTCAACGAAGCGAGCCGCAGTTCCTATTCCATCCTGTTCACATTCGAAGAAAGAAACGTATAGCCTGCATACTCTAACAACAAGTAACAAAATTCGATCTGCTGACCAACTTAACTGCGCCATCTGTGTGTGTCACGGCCCATTGCCGAGTCACTGACGAGAAAAAGGGTGGGGGGCGTGCGTCCACTGCGCGCTCAGTTTGGAAGCGTCTTTTTTTTTTTTTTTTTTTTTTTTTTACAGCGACTACGAGACAATACAATACAGCAGATGCAGTCGGCGACGTAAGTGGTTCTTGAACATTAACCAAAGTAAATGACAAGCAAGAACCCTCAGAGGCCCACTCTGCAGGAATAGAGTTCAGTATACTACGAGAAACCCAAGGGCCATCAGTAGTTATTTTCGTACATCGATCCCATATCTGGAATACAGAATTCAGCACTTCAAGATACATCAACCGACAAAGCTGCTTGGAACGTATGGGTGAGGAGTAGACGTATCCGACTCCTCAATATCCCGCGTACGATGTCTCTTAAGTGGTAGTGCAAACACTGCCGGATTGGTTACAGTATCATCAGGACCAAGCTGTGAGGGTCAAGTTGGAAGTAGAGACCCGCACGTCTTCCTATCGTTCCATTGCACCCGGAAAAGACGTGGCACCAACCTCGTGACCAGTACAAATGTGACCAGCTAACGTCAGTTTTCAACACTGTGCAAATATCCGCCCAGGGCAATTAGAACTATGGTGGCCACTTTCATTGCAGAGAAAGCAGATCTCCACCTGTCCAGTATACATTATATGAATGCTGTTCAAATGGCTCTAAGCACTATGGGACTTAACATCTGAGGTCATCAGTCCCCTAGAACTTAGAACTACTTAAACCTGACTAACCTAAGGACATCACACACATCCATGCCCCAGGCAGCATTCGAACCGGCGACCGTAGTGGTCGCGCACTTCCAGACTGAAGCGCCTAGAACCGCTCGGCCACACCGGACGGCCCCTGTCTGTCAGATTGTCAGATCGTTTATGTGTATAGAAAATAACAGCGGTGCTATCACGCTTTTCTGGGGCCTTACTGACGAGACCGTTGTCTCTGATGAACAGTCGCCGTAGACGACGACTTACGGCGTTCCGTGGCTCTGTCACTTGATGCCTTCGAGCCAGTCGTATACCTGGTAGCATATTCCGTACGGTTGTAACTTCGTTAACAGCCGGCAGTGTGGCACCGTGTCTAATGCTTTACGGTGACTGTCCGAATGAAAATAATTCTGAGATCATACTTTTTCACTGATAAAGAGGCACACAGAAATACATACATAATCATCTCCTCGCATAGCTTCTACTAGTCTAATACGAAGAGGAAAAGTTGGACAACACTTACCAAACATGATTAAGGAAAATCAATGTAGATGTCCATGTTGTTGTTGTGATCTTCAGTCCTGAGACTGGTTTGATGCAGCTCTCCATGCTACTCTATCCTGTGCAAGCTTCTTCATCTCCCAGTAGCTACTGCAGCCTACATCCTTCTGAATCTGCTTAGTGTATTCATCTCTTGGTCTCCCTCTACGATTTTTACCCTCCACGATGCCCTCCAGTACTAAATTGGCGATCCCTTGATGCCTCAGAACATGTTCTACCAACCGATCCCTTCTTCTAGTCAAGTTGTGCAACAAACTCCTCTTCTCCCCGATTCTATTCCATACGTCCTCATTAGTTATGTGATCTACCCATCTAATCTTCAGCATTCTTCTGTAGCACCACATTTCGAAAGCTTCTATTCTCTTCTTGTCTAAACTATTTATCGTCCACGTTACACTTCCATACATAGCCACACTCCATACAAATACTTTCAGAAACGACTTCCTGGCGCTTAAGTCAATACTCGATGTTAACAAATTTCTCTTCTTCAGAAACGCTTTTTTTGCAATTGCCAGTCCACATTTTATATCCTCTCTACTTCGACAATCATCAGTTATTTTGGTTCCCAAATAGCAAAACTCCTTTATTACTTTAAATGTCTCGTTTCCCAATCTAATTCCCTCAGCATCACCCGACTTAATTCGACTACATTCCATTATCGTCGTTTTGTATTCGTTGATGTTCATCTTATATCCTCCTTTCAAGACACTGTCCATTCCGTTCAGATGCTCTTCCAGGTCCTTTGCTGTCTCTGACAGAATTACAATGTCATCGGCGAACCTCAAAGTTTTTATTTCTTCTCCATGGACTTTAATGCCTACCCCGAACTTTTCTTTTGTTTCCTTTACTGCTTGCTCAATATACAGATTGAACAACATCGGGGAGAGGCTACAACCCTGTCTTACTCCCTTCCCAACCACTGCTTCCCTTTCATGTCCCTCGACTCTTTATAACTGCCATCTGCTTTCTGTACAAATTATAAATAGCCTTTCGCTCCCTGTATTTTATCCCTGCCACCTTCAGAATTTGAAAGAGAGTATTCCAGTCAACATTGTCAAAAGCTTTCTCTAAGTCTACAAATGCTAGAAACGTTGGTTTGCCTTTCCTGAATCTTTCTTCTAAGATAAGTCGTAGGGTCAGTAAAGCCTCACGTGTTCCAACATTTTTAAGGAATCCAAACTGATCTTCCCCGAGGTCGGCTTCTACCAGTTTTTCCATTCGTCTGTAAAGAATTCGCGTTAGTGTTTTGTAGCTGTGACTTGTACAGGTCTGACATGTACAGAACACGAAAGAATGTTCGTATTTTCATCATCTTTACGCTTCGTGAAATGGACTAAAGAGTTTCCAAAGTTGTTTCAGACTAGGTACCCACAGAAGATCAAAGTTTGATGTCTCGTCGAAACAGCGCTTGCAGTGACGCGAAGTGCGCGTTTTCGCAGTGGCCCTGCCGCACCCCTCTTGCGCCTGTTGTGCGAGCGAGCGCCGGCGGTGGCAGCGTGCGTGAAATATGTGCTCTTATAACACCTCAGAATACATTAAAATATACAAGGCGCTGGCTGCGCTTCAGTCTCAGCGGATACCTGCCTGCGCCTGAGGCCCTTTTGAGATGCGACATATTTTACTTGCAAATAAAATATTTTGCATATTATAAACGGATACGACAGCAAAATCCAGCAGACTCAGACATCGGAAACTGGAATCTCCAATAATTTACAGCACGATTCCGGCTAACATGACGAAGGAGCAACACTCTAAGTTGTAGTCTCTGAGAAATGTATTTCTGCGTGTGCAGGAGCTGCATACTGAACAGCAAAGAATAATTCGTAGATCGCATGGGAAAATTTTGTTAGGTTTTCCTCATACATCAGCAGTTATTTTGTACCATAATACCACTCTCTTTTTCCTTGTTTCGCATGAACATTTCATTACTTCTGTGGCTGGCCTTTCAAATAGATCAGTTCGTACCAAAATACCATTACACATCTTTGCATTATAGGCCAAATTATATAAAAGAATTGTTTGACTGCATCCGAAGAATGCCCTTGGTAAACGAAGAGTACTTGTAACTGACAAAATTTAGGGTACTGCTTACAATATCACTAGATGTGGCAAATTTGCTTCTATCTTTTCGTTTTATTTCTTGTGTGGTGCGTGTAAAGGAGCACAACGCTTATTTCACATGTTCGATAGACGTTTCTCAATTGCTGTACGGTTTATACATCTAAATTACACTAGCGTGTCATACTTACATCTGTGATTGCATACTGATCAGCTGCAGCAGGAGCACAATTTTTCACTTGGTATTCATTCTCCAATATGAATTTCAAGCCTCTTTTATGCGTCTGTTCTTTCTTTTAGTGTCTAAGCAGTGTCATAGACGGTGAATCACTACTGGTCTAGTTTAAATGACAAAGAAAATTTATACGCTACAGATTCAAGATTACTACAAAATTATACCATGTTATTAAGAACATTTATTGAAAAATCTAGACGTACCCACAGGATGACTGAAGTTAATAATTGCTATATCAGAATCAACACACACACACACACACACACACACATTATATATATATATATATATATATATATATATATATATATATATATGGTGTACATAAAGTCTGGGAACACTTTCAATTATTTATTGCACAAGAACTAAACGTTGTACAGATGTCATACATATAGCATTTTGAAGAGAAACCCTGAATGTTTTTTTATTTTCATGTATACCGCCACAGCGTAGTTTGATAATTTGTCGATAGTCAGCGCTAGTCGAAAACATGGCACCACATACACTTCACTCACACTGGCGCGTTTGCTTCTTTTTGCTGGGCACAAGCAACCCGTCGTAACGAATTTGTTGTGTCCGTGGTAAATGGCCTTCCTTGTTGGTGGCTTCCTACCGTACTTGTTTCTCAACATCCTCTGAACAGCTGTAGCACACTTCCAGAATGAGATTTTCACTCTGCAGCGGAGTGTACGCTGATATGAAACTTCGTGACAGATTAAAACTGTGTGCCCGACCGAGACTCGAACTCGGGACCTTTGCCTTTCGCGGGCGAGTGCTCTACCATCTGAGCTACCGAAGCACGACTCACGCCCTGTACTCACAGCTTTACTTCTGCCAGTATCTCGTCTCCTACCTTCCAAACTTTACAGAAGCTCTCCTGCGAACCATGCAGAACTAGCACTCCTGAAAGAAAGGATACTGCGGAGACATGGCTTAGCCACAGCCTGGGGGATGTTTCCAGAATGAGATTTTCACTCTGCAGCGGAGTGTGCGCTGATGTGAAACTTCCTGGCAGATTAAAACTGTGTGCCCAACCGAGACTCGAACTCGGGACCTTTGCCTTTCGCGGGCAAGTGCTCTACCAGGAGTGCTAGTTCTGCATGGTTCGCAGGAGAGCTTCTGTAAAGTTTGGAAGGTAGGAGACGAGATACTGGCAGAAGTAAATCTGTGAGGACCAGGCGTGAGTCGTGCTTCGGTATCTCAGATGGTAGAGCACTTGCCCGCGAAAGGCAAACGTCCCGGGTTCGAGTCTCGGTCGGGCACACAGTTTTAATCTGCCAGGAAGTTTCAGCTGTAGCACACTTGTTTCTGTCGAAGTCCAACACACAGAAAGCTCGCTCCGCACCTGAACTCGCCATGTTTGTGACTAGCGCTGACTATCGGCAAATTACCAAACACTTTCAGGGTTTCGCTTCAAAAAGATATTTGTACAGTATTTGCTTCTTGTGTAATAAATAACTGAACGTGTTCCCGGACTTAATGTACACCTTATATATATATATATATATATATATATATATATATATAAGGGGAGAATCATTTGGTAACAGATATGGCGGACAAGACTGATATTATCCTTTGGAAAAGTCAGCTTCGAGCTCATTGCGTCGTATGTGTCCCGTAACTCAATGCGGTCATTTGTTAACCAGACATGACTGACTACGTTTCAAAAATTGAAAAATTTCGTTACGAGTCGTCAAAGAACTTCCAAGAAATTGCGCAACAGCAGACGGACTTCGATTTCCTTGTCAGACCATTCTAGCTTTTGCCTGCTAGTGTACATTAGTACTTTCAATTTGAGATGATGGATGCACAGTGTAGCACTCAGCTCAACGACTTGTTTGCCCAACCCAGGGATTCACAAGATTTTTCTAAAATGTTGCCCCGAAAGCAATATTCTCGACTGCACAGACATGCTGCTACAATGATATCAGTGTCTAGTTCAACACACATGTGCGAACTGTTTTTTCTGTTATGAAACTGACAGAATCGCCAGCTTGCAGGTTTAGCAGATTTTAATCCGCTAACTTTATATGTTTGATTTTGTCACGAACCATATTTCCAGATATATTACATATTATAAAACTGAATCGGGCATCAATTAGAAACATCACAGTTTGGTGTTAAATGCCTGTATTTAAAGTTTTTTTTAGTTCTGATCACCGTATTAACAGTATCTAATATACTTACTTAATCGAGTAATAAGGTTATTGCTTTGACAGAAAAATAAAGCTTTGAAAATTGTTACACGTGACTAACTTCTGACTCTTCCTCCTTAGTTTCCCACACGCGCAACCTTTGGCACATAGACGTCTGCTGCGCGGTATTAGCAGAGCGGTCTAGGGCGCTGCAGTCATGGACTGTGCGGCTTGTCCCTGCGGAGGTTCGAGCCTCCCTCGGGCATGGATGGGTGTGTGTTTGTTTGTCCTTAGGATAATTTAGGTTAAGTAGTGTGTAAGCTTAGATACGGATGACCTTAGCAGTTAAGTCACATAAGATTTCACAGAGATTTGAACATTATGAACATAGCCATCTCACTCACACAGCTGCTCGGAATAGCGCAGTGGTGGGGATGTCTGAGCGTTGAGCAGACGCGGCTGCCCTCGCGGAGCGCGGGCGCGCTATGGAAACACAAATATTGGCCAGGCCTCCCATAGATTTTTCCACTTTAATCTCCATGAGCAGCCTCATTCACTGTAATGTGCAAACTATTTATCAGTAATAACGATGCAAACGATTATTTGAATTAAGAGCATAGACTTCAGCGTTTCATGTTTATTTGGGTAAAGTAATTATGGGCCAGTTTCCATTGGTTCTGTGTCGCTTACACTGTGTGGGGTGGCGGGTGGAATATTTGTAATTAATGAATGTTCCTATTATTTATTTAATCCTGTTGTTGGCCGTTCTCAACACTGGCTCTCTAACTACAATATTGGCAACCAGAAAGTGATTAGCAAAACATGAAGCCTGTAATTAGAATTCCTAGTGCCCACTTCATCTGAGAAATACATTTATAGCTACAGCTTACAGCTCTGAGGAATTAGGAGATTGTCTGGGATTCATAATCAAAAACCATTCTCTCTAAAATGTTCACTATATTCTGAAAGTCACAGACCAAAAAGAATCCACACAATCCAACTACCAGAGCAGTTCAGAGTCTAATGCACTGATGCAACTATAACTGTTCAAATTAAATGTTTAAGTGAATGCTCGCCATAATTTGATGATAATGTTCATCAAACACCACACTAAATAATGGTAGAATGTCTGTCCCGCCGCGGCACTTGAAAATACGACATACGCAAACTGAAGATAGCTCATTAAAGTCATCCCAGAATTAACACTTCACTCGAAAACGATTTCATGGTTACGCGTATCCCTAGTAACTTATTACGGCATCCGAGGCTGTTTATAGCAATGATACCGACGCGACGCGACTCCTGGCACAGGTGGTGCGCTAATCAGCGTCTGGAGAGAACTGGGGCCTTGCTTTCTTGCGCAGCGTTCTTATATATAAAGCCGCGGTGCGGACGGCTAAGGGAACGCCTGATCAAATCCGCTCTCCCGACTAGCCGCTGGGCTAGTAATGCATCACTTTAAGTTATTGAATATATAATTGCTTCCTTTTCTGATGGCCGATGAAGCTCTCAATTTAAATGTGCAATCAGCACACAGGTAAGTAATCATAATAAAAGTCTGACATGGCTAAGTCAAATATTTTGGGCGAGAGAATTAATTTAATTACACTACACGCAGTAGACGAGCTCTGAACTTGCCCTTTGCAGATGCACTATAGCTATAGTTTTATAGTTGTTCTGTTGAAACTTCTCACATCTTTATGATTATGGCGGATCTCCCTTCTACTTCAATTTAAACATCCTAGTCTTATTTATTCACCTACTTAATCTATCTTGCTTCCTTAATTTCTAAGACAAAAACCAGAAAATCATGAATTTCAACTAAAGTTTTAATTTGTGAGATCCAGAATACTGTTTCCACTAAATTATTATGAAAAAGGAATCTAAATACAAATTTTTAAGTTTCTAGCTCTTTTCTGTTGCGCCAATGATTTTTACAGAAGAAAGTCCAAATTTCGAAGATGGTTAAAGTTATCGAACGGATATTCAACACATATTGAGTTAGTATTACTCCTGACATACTAGAAACGTTTCAGATTATTTTATTGATTTTCAAAGTATTGCGCAGCATTTATGACGTCAGAGCTAGTTACAGCGGACTGGCTGGCACACAATGGAAAGACTGATGTGAATTTTATACGGCGTGAGTAGGCTGCTTCCCTACAACTGCCAAAAGGAAAGCTCGTAATTTCATACTGTCATCCAGCAATGGGATGAGAACTAATATATAGCTATTATTTTCCTTGATTTTTGTTTCATTGCCACTAGCTCGCACATACTCGTAAAGGTGCAAACCCTTTAACGGTTGATGATTCCGTTTTTCCTCTGGAAATTATATTTGCATCACTTAGTTGATTTTAGTTTCGTACTTTGTGCTACGCCATTCCTATGTGTTACAGTTACTGCCATTCAGTAACTGAGTAGCAGTCCGTTTCATTTGTCAATACGATGTATGCAGAATCCACAAACTCCAATCTAGCTAATTAATGAAAGACGCAATTTAAAGAACTTTAAATCAGAGTTAATTCAACGTTAAGAGCAACTCAGGATTTCTGATCCGCTGTTCTTTGGCGGATATTTACCATTTCCTTTCTCCGACTTGTTGTGAAATTGCAGGTTTGTATTTAGAGTGTTTTGAGTGTTTATGTAGCATAACGTGATTTTATGTCGTTATAGACTGGAATGGTAACTAACAGAGGTGAAGGCAGATCTTAGTTCACAGTCTACTCTTTTACGATGGCACCAATGGGACAGCTGCATTAACGGCCCCCAGCCGATTGTCAGAATACCATTAACAGCATGATATCCCTTCACTTCATGGTTTGTTGGAGTCATGTTTAACGTCTATTTAAGTCTGATGTCATTAGAGTCAGCGCCAAAATATGGAGACTAGGGTTGTCAGCTGCCTTCTTGAAATACTATGCCGGCACTTATCTAAAACGGTTTACGATCTATTTATTTATTTGTGTTGGAAATGTCTGAAGCAAACAATCGTTCAGTAGTATATTGTTGTTTTCTCTTCTCCACATTCGCACTGTTAACGTCTCGTTGTTCTTACAGCTAAGATCTAGCTACTCCCGTCTCTTCAAGGCCAAGTCGAAGGTCTCCAGTAAACCTCAATCAGCTGCAGTTCTACCCTGCTCTGCTTGGCTGACTCAGCCACATCTCTCGTTGAGTACATAAAGGTTTATACGACTGCAGGCGTTGATGGGCAGGTTTGTGGCCACACATGAATGTGTCTCGGAGTTGAAAACTACCTTCTTCTTCACGGGTCGCTGCTTCGCGTACGATCTTATGTTGCTCCAGATCCGAAAGGCAGCATAACATTTCCAATGGCGCATCTATTTTTTGGTATAGCGTGATCTCCGCAATACTAGACATGCATTCTCGGCTCCAGAATGGCACAAAGATGAAGCGCTGGATCAGAGAGTCTGTGAGTAGGCACTCGAGTCGTCGAGTTGGAAGCCGCTGTCGTTCGGAGATACTGTTTCTAGCCGCAACTTTCTGTATTGTGTTGTAACAGTACTTCATATACGAGAGTACCTTCCCTAGTGATACTTCCATGTGTCTTACTATGGTACTGTATTTAACTTTATATTTACAGTGTTCTTTATGATCCTCTGTTTTTAGGGGGCAGCCGTAGGCAGGGTAAAAAAATTTGTGGTAACGTGGGACCAAACTGCTGAGGTCATCGGTTCCTAGGCTTACACATTAATTAAACTAACTTAAACTTAGGACAACACACACACTCATGCCTGAGGAAGGACTCAAACCTCCGACGGGGGAGCCGCGCGAACCGTAATAATGCGGCCTAGACAACGCGGCTACCCAGCGCGGCGTATGGAGGGTGTTGGTAGAGTATGGCATGAGCTGATTGTAAGTTGTTAGTTCCATTAAGGCTTCAAACGGTTTTCCTCGACAATTTCATAAAATTTCTGCCCAGGCTATTATAGCACGATCGAGTGCATAAATGAAACTCATTGTCTGTTTTCGCATCAGGTGCCTATAACACTTTCATTCTTTGTGGAGGACATCCATTCTTGTAATAAAGTAATAGAAGTGATACAGACAGAGATTAAGAAGCTCTTGCAGAGACCATAGGGCATGAGGTGCTCGCTCTGTGACTATAGTCAGTAATTCAAACAAGAGTATTCTACCGAAATATCGTACGCAGAACGCTAGAGCTCGTCAGCTCTGCCACGTGAATCCCTCTTTCCAGCGCATTCCGCTGTGTGAGTCATGCTTCGGGACAGCTCGTTAGTCGCCATGTTGATGACCCAGAGAAATATATGAATGGAGTTTTCCTTGCAAACGTCGCTGTACCTCTTTTGCAAAGGCTCAGTGCAGGGTCCTCGCTTCTTCTGAATGAAAGGAGTGTTTTCACTGTCAGTTTCCGTTATTCACACGTATCACGTGACGTCCGAGGTATCTTTTACCTGTCATCGTAACTACAGACTACCATGGAGGAAAAGTGAAGGTAGCAAGAGCAGATGCACATGAGAGCAGTCGCACAAACAGCTTGATAGCACATGCATACAAGTTGCTGACCAGAAGAACATACGGTATAATGCAAAAGAATCTACCAGGTCTTGGGATCTTCTAGATATCGATCCTTTTAGTTTCAGGTAATGTTAAGGCACTAGAGAGGTTGTTCTGAAATTGTGCTTTAAAACACGACTTGTGAATAGTGACGGCACTTTCGTAAGATCTGTCAGCCTGCAAAACCTGTTAGACTATATAAAGTGATGCAAGATGTTTGAAGTCCTCAGAAAAATAGATATGCGTCATGGGTAAACACGGGTAATATACGATATGTAAAGGGACTCGTAGGAAACAATTAGAAAGGAAGATGAACAGGGAAGTGCTCGGATTAAAAATGAAATAAGGTAGATAGGCACTCTTTTCTGCGCTGTATATCGATGGAAGTAACAAAGATTCAGAATTGGAACTTTAATCCAGGGTGAAAGAATTTAAACGCTAAGTTTCTCTATGATATTACTTCTCCCTATTAAAGTGAGTAAGAACTGCCTTACCTGTTCATTCTGATATACAACCCACTGAGGAGAGAATATGAATTGTGGATAAACCTGATGTGCAGTAAAAGTGAAATTAGCAATGAATTTAGCATCATAATGGGGGCAATGTCGATGAAATGAAGGAATTCTGCTGTCTTGGAATCAAATTTACACGTGAGGGGCGAAGGAAGGAGGATTAAATTGAGACTAGGACAGGCAAAATGAACATATCTTGACTAAATACAAGGGGTATTCGGAAAGTAAGTTCCGATCAGTCACGAAATGGAAACCTTCGTAACACTCCGATGAAGCTTTTCACTTACGGGTATGTGTTGGACAGTGTGTCTAGCACGCCCGTCGATCACGTCACGTCGGTCTTCTCAGTTCTGACGACAGTGAGCATGTAAAAATGCTTAGAAAATAGTATCTCCCACTGAGTATGAGGGCCCAGTGAGATATTTCGCCCGATGTCGTGCAGCCCACATAACATAACTGTCATACGGTTCGTTCTTGACGATTCTCGGCCGCCCTCTGCAGGGGCAATGAAGAAGATCCTCCAGCGTCGTCGATGGGAAATGCTTTCTCACCAACAATACAGTCCGTAATTGGCTTCCGCTTAGTTTCATCTCTGCTTCCATGAACTGCTGACTATAAAGATAACGTTTGGCACAAACAAGGAGCTGCAAATCAGCGTACAGAATTGGTGGAAAGCTTAGGCAGCTGCCTTCTATGACGAGGATATTGGAATGTTGGTACAGCGCTACAACAGATGTCTAAGTCGGACCAGGGATAACGTAGAGAAGTGGCTGAAAGGTGTAGCTAACTGTTGCAAATAAAACTATTTGTGATTTTCACAGTGGTTTCCATTCTGCTACCGATCGTAACTTAATTTCAGAACAGCCCTCGTATGTCTGCTAGTATCAAAAATAGAGCTCAAAATGACAAAGATATTTCTAGGAATATACGTGTGGAGTGTAACACGATGAGGAACGGAATCATGGACTGTAGGAAATCCAAGAGAGAATAAAATCGAAACATTTGGAATGTGGTGTTGTTGGTTATGAGAAATACTTCTAATAGCGGTATACAGAGACGGATGATAAAAATAAAATTTTGAAAGGCTTCCATCATGTTGTTTTACACACCATTCCAAATGAAAACTTCCGAAAACTGCTGTAGTAGGAAATATGTACAGGGTGATTACAATTTCAGTTCCAGTTTCAAAACGCTATAAAAAAGGAACCACTGCTCATATTGACGTCAAACTGGAATGGAATGTCATCGAAGAAAGGGGGAACGTTACGGAACTAAATTAGTAAACATTTTTTCACTACATGGTGCTGTAAGCGTCATGACGTAAATGGGTTCGGCTACAAATGACAGATGAATGGAAATACGACGGTTATGGTATGAGTCGCCCATAAAACCATCCGTATTGTGCAGTGCGCTTGACTGCACAAATTTGGCATTCAAAAATTGTGGCATTTTTAGTTCCGTAAGCCCACTCACCATGGTAAGGTAGAACCTCATCGTTTTTTAACTGTGCTGAGGCAAAAAAATCGCATAGAAAGCAACAGTGAAATAGGTTTTTAACTATCGTGAGACTGGCGTAAGACATAAACAGTATGCTATCCACCGTTATCTGCCACAAATTTAAATCGAGAAACAGCATGTTCCCCAAAGGATGGGAGTGTCTAAGGGATCACGTTCAGAATGTGATGCGCAATGCATTTTTAAATCTCTCTACATGGATACTTTGCTAATCACAATAATTCTCTATTGTTCCTATCTCGAACAACACACGGAAAAAACGAACAGCTCTATCTTTCCATGGGAGCTCTGCTTCTGCTTCTTTTATTATGATGATCGTTTATCCCTGTCTAGATCGGGGTCAATAAATTATTTCCGTATTCAGAGGAGAAACTTGGTGACTGGAATTTCGTGAGAAGATCCCTCCGCTAATGATGTCCATCCCAAATTCTGTATCATGTCCGTTACACTCTCTCCCCTACTTCGCGATAATACAAAACGTGGACGATAAACGACAGCATCGCCTTCAAACAAGACGGCTGCTCAGATTGTCTCCTAAATTGTTTATACAGATAAGGAACAGCAGAGAGCCTATAACACTACCCTGGGGAACCCCAAATGTTGCTTTTGTTTTACTCTTTGACTTTCCGTCATTTACTACGAACTATGACCTTCTTCACAGGAAATTACGAATCCAGTCGCATAACAGAGACGGTATTCCATAAGCACGCAATTTGATTACAGGCCGATTGTGAGGTACAGTGTAAAAAGCTCTCTGAAAAAGTAGAAATACGGAATCAATTGGAAATCCTTTCCCGATAGCACTCAACACTTCGTATGAGTAAAGAGCTAGTTGTGTTGCACAAGAACGATGTTTTCTAAATCCGTGTTGCCTGTGTGTCAACGGAGGGTTCTCTTCGAGATAATTCTTAATGCTCGAACGCAATACATGTTCCAGAATCCTGCTGCATATCGATGTTAATGACATAGGCCCGCAATTTAGTGGATTATTCCTATTGTGTTTCTTGAATACTGGTGTGACCTGTGCAACTTTCTAGTCTTTGGATACAGATCTTTCGTCGAGCGAGCGGTTGTATGTGATTGTTAAGTATGGAGCTATTGCATCAGCATACTCTGGAAAGAACCTAACTTGTACGTAGTCTGGATCAGAAGACTTGCTTTTATCATGTGTTTTAAGTTGCTTGACTACTCCGAGGATACTAAGTTACTCATGTTGACAGATGTTCTTGATTCAAAGTCAGGAATATTTACTTTGTCTTCTTTGGTGAAGGAATTCCGGAAGACTGTGCTAGTAACTCTGTCTTAACAGCACTGTCATCCGTAGTATTTCCATTGCTATCGAGCAGAGGAGGCACGGATTGTGTCTTGCCGCTAGTATACTTGACATAGAACCAGAATCTCTTTGGATTTTCTGCAGGTTTCGAGACAAAGTTTCATCGTGCAAACTATTGTAAGTGTCTTGCACTGACGATTGCGCTATATTTCGAGCTTCTGTAAAAGATCGCCACTCTTGCGGACTTTGCGTTCAGCCTCGATACGACACACCTGTATTCGTTTTGATGCTCGTTATTAGCTAAGGATTACTTGCTGCTAAGAGGTCAAGTGTGTTTTCATAGCCGTTTATTATTACAGTGGGCTCATGAAGTACAAGAAATTGATCGAAGTAATTTTCAGAGAATGAATTCAACACAATTTCGGATGATGTTTTATGCTCACCTCTAGGTCTAAATATATATTTTCGCCAACATGTCGAGGGTAAACTGAAGACAGTATCGACTACAACTGTATGAGATGAAATCTGACTCAAGTTTTCTTTGAACCTTTCATCAGTTGAATCATCTGAGTTGGGAGTCTGTAAAAGGATACAATTATTATTTTATTTCGGTTGCCAAGAATGACCTCTGCCCAAACT
Source organism: Schistocerca serialis cubense (assembly GCF_023864345.2). Lineage (NCBI taxonomy): Eukaryota > Metazoa > Arthropoda > Insecta > Orthoptera > Acrididae > Schistocerca > Schistocerca serialis. The sequence goes on along the minus strand of NC_064638.1, from coordinate 924,816,793 downwards.
AACTCACGGGAACTATCTGTTTCAATGTCGCTACAAGGTAACCTACTGCTAACAGCAACAATCACGCCACCGCCAACTGTGTTTAGCGTATCCTTTCTGAACACCGTTAGTTGCTTCGCAAAAATTTCGGCACAGTTTCTCTCCGGCTTTAGTCAGCTTTCAGTGCTTGTATCGATTTGAGCATCACTGCTTTCTATTAGCACTTGGAGCTCTGGTGCTTTCCCAACAGAGCTACCACAACTTACCACTGTCATACGGATGGTTCCTAGACCTACATTCTTTCTGTGTTCGACCTGCACCCTTTGAGGCTGATACCCTTTTTGTGTTTCCTCGAGACTCTCCAACCTAAAAACCGCCCAGTTCACGCCACATTACCCCCGCTACCCGTATAGCCGCGTCCTGCGCGTAATGGACTCCTGACCTGTTTGGTGGAACCCGAAAACCCACCACCTTATAGCGCAAGTCGAGAAACCTGGAGCCTACGAAGTCGCAGAACCGTCTGAGCCTCTGGTTCAGACCCTCCAGTCGGCTTTGTACCAGAGGTCCGCAGTCAATCCTGTCAACTACGCTGCAAATAGTGAGCTCAGCTGTAATTTCGAAAGTAACACTAGGAGGCAGGCTTTGCAGTTTCTAATAGTCGCTCAAAACGAGACACTATCTCTTCCGATCCAAAGCGACACACATTATTAGTACCAGCGTGAGACACCAACTGCAGTTGTCGGTATCCTGCGCTGTTCGTGGTATCAGGAAGGATCCGTTCCACGTCTGTAATGACTCTACTGACTCCACCTGGTATGCACACGGACTGCACATTGCCTTGCTTCCCCTCCTTGGCAGCCTTGTCCCCAAGGAGCCCCATAACGCGCCTAACGCTGGAGCTCCCATCTACAAACCTTGCAGGCTGAGAGGTTTTCTCTGAAACAAGAAAACCCGAATTCCTTTGGCTCAGGAAGCATTATCAGCCACAGACAGCACCTAGAACTTGTTTGTCAGACTAACCAGGGAGGCCTTACGTGCGGCCCCCTGCGAAGTCTTTCGCCGCCTGCCACGCACAGAGGTGACCTCCCACTCGTTCACGGGTGAGTGGCCAACCTCAGTGCGAGCAGTAACTGGGCTAGACACCATTGTAGATCGATTGGCGGACTCGTGGGTCGTGCTGGACGTTAGTTGGATCTCCACGGCCTACACACAACAGTGATGCCTATCCACTGCAGCCTCAAGCTGTGTAACCGAGGACAACAGGATCTGTAGCTGAGAACAAAGTGTCACCAACTCGACTTGTGTCCACGCACAGCAATTACAATCCCTATCCATACTAAAGACCGTGGACAACATCTCTACACAGACAAACAAAAGGCTACATACACGCGCTGCGTAATCTACTGTAGACACTGAAGAGAACTCAAGAACTGGGTCTAACAAATAAGATTAACACACAGGTGAGACTGAATACTTCGCCCCTGGTTAAAAACGTACAAAATGCCACAAAATCGGTTACTTTCCGACACAAACGAGAGCGCGAGAATTGTGTCTATTAAATATTAAATTAACACGCAGAAATTCAAATACTAAAATACCAAAGCACTCAGATGAAAGCATAAAATTCTCTCCTGGTTAGGAACTCGTAAAAGTCACAAAATCGGTTACTTGTCTCTTTCTGCTCTCTCTTGGCCGGTTGCTGCTGAAGCACTGAACGCAGGATCTTCACATACCCCCACACAGCCAGAAGTCACACGGATTGAGATCAAGGGAGCTGGACTGCCAAGCTGCAGAAAGAAGACAGCTGATAATTCTAGAATTTTCAAAATACCTTCGTAGGAGCTGCTTCACTGGTTGTGCAATGTGTGGAGGAGCGCCATATTGCGTAAATATAACCCTACCCACACATCAACGCTGTTGAAGGGTTAGAATGACGTTGGTGCGCAAAAGACTCTCACAGCGTACTGTGCCATCAACCCGCACCAAACAGTTATCTTTTGCAGAATTCAGCGGTACCGGTCAACGTCCCAGTGGGTATTTTCTTTGCCTATATTCTGCAATTCTGTTTACTGATATGTTCTTGGAGATGGAAATGGGCTTTGTCTGTCCATAGAATATTCCATGGTCATTCATTATCCATTTCTACGCGAGGAAGAAATTCTAGAACGAACGTTTTTCTTAGTGACAGCTCAGCATGAAGCTATTCTTCCTGAACATGGGTAGTTCTGTATGGATAGCAATGCCGGATGTTTCGTAGAATCTTATGCACGATGTTCACAGGTATGTCCAAATTTCGAGCAATTCCCTGTGCACTGCATGTTTGTGCACCACCACTCGACCCCTTTTGCAGTGCTATCGCCACATCACCTACTAACGTCGGAGCAATTGTATGCCTCCCAGCACCCATTGAGAGGTCGTTGCGCAAGCGCCTTCACTTCGTTCTGATTGCCGGGAGAGTTTTTACGGACTACAGCAGTAGCTTCTTTACGTCATTGCTGTGCGCTAAATAGCAAATTTGCCATAGCAGCTGTCAGGAGGACCAGATTTTCGAGTTTTGCTCTTCTTACAACCAATCAAATTATCAGTGTTATGTTAACGCACAGCATGGGGAGAAATAAACCACAACATGCAGAAGACGACGACAGTTCGTCCAAGAACGTTGGCCGCCGAAAAAGCGGAGGAGGCAGAGCAGCAGACAAGACAACAATAGAGCCAAGAAAGAGAAGTCACACATCATGACAGATACTGGTCCGAAGGATGTCTGGTGTTTGTCCGATGCACTGCAACAACTGGATTGAAACCCATGGGGATCTGAGTGGAGATCTCAGTTATATATGCAGGATCCCACCGGCGTATAACAACAACTCACTTGAGATGCGGACATTCCGATTGAATGGCCAGGAGAAACTGAGGAAGGTGATGAAGGACTTTCTTACTGGAGAATCGATAAGGATAGTCCTTCAGAAGAAGACAGTACAAGTTATGGCTCTGCTACGAGGGCTAACCTGAATGTTCGACGTGAAAACAGTGCTTCAGGCGCTGTTAAACGGTGGATAGGGCGCCACGGTGAAACTGCATAATCGAGCCATTAAATATAAACCACGGTGATTTATTTTGGCAATGGATCCGTCGATTGATGCGGCTAATTTCAAGAAGATAGAAGACTTTCTAGCCGGCCGTGGTGGCCAAGCGGTTAAAGGCGCTACAGTCTGGAACCGCGCGGCCGCTACGGTCGCAGGTTCGAATCCTGCCTCGGGCATGGATGTGTGTGATGTCCTTAGGTTAGTTAAGTTTAAGTAGTTCTAAGTTCTAGGGGACTGATGACGTTAGAAGTTAAGTCCCATAGTGCTCAGAGCCATTTTTGAAGACTTTCTAAGGTGACGGACTTGGTTAGCTTCGAAGAAGAGATAGAACCTCTCCCAACCGGATTCAACATTAAACTACAGTGTCACAAATGTTAAGAGCAAGGGCATGTAGGGAAATACTGCTGCAATCACGTGAAATGAGTTAAGTGTGCTGGCAGTTATGACAGCCGAAACTACTCGCAGAAGAGCGAAGATAACCAAACGTGTGCCCACTAGGGGGATTGCATGATGCTAGCTGGCGTGGCTGCAAGGCCTTTAAGGTTCGTTGGAGACAAAAGAAGCAAGTGAAGTTTGAGGAAGTCGCTAAGAAGAGGAGGAGACGAAGACGATGCGGGAAACGCGAGACATCTCCAGAGAAGATCGAAAGTGGCCCGGCAGCGGCCCTGAACCCAGTAACCAACAGGCACCCCCTGCTAGTGGCAGTGGTTGTGGGGACCGACCTCACTGTACCGAGTCGGGGCCAGCGCGGCCGACACATCGAGATAGAAAAGTCGCTGCAGTGACAGAAGGCAGCTAAAAACCAGAAGCCACGTATGCTGGGATGGGGTTGCTAGTGGACATCAAGGTACTCGCCGATGTTGCGGTGAGGAGGCTTTTCCATCAACTCGAGACCAGACTCCTGAACAGAACAGGCGGTCTAAACCACAGTTAAGATGTCAAGATATCACTCTGCGCACTTCTGAGTTCCACCTTAGGTTTATGGAAGAAGTTTCGCTCAAGGCTGTACGACAAATGCCAGGAATAACATCTCCCCCTCCGCCCAGCGAGTGCTATACCCACATACTCTTGCAATAAAATAAATAGAGTCCCCAATCTTAGCCTAGAAACCTCTGGCCTATTAGATGTGATCTGAATCGAAAATAGGCCCATCATCCCCCTAAGGGGTGGAACGAAAAGAAATACCTCTCTCGCATTGCACTTCAAAAGACTTTGTCTTTACAAATTTCGGAATCATTTTCACCAGATACTTCGCATTCAGCGGATTAACTCCTTCTTTGATTTCTGCAAAGCTACTGACAGGCGCACAGTCAAAGTTGTTCTAAAAGAGTCTTAAACAGCGTCCGATCCAGCGCTGACACAGTCGTACCGAGCGTATTAGGCGCAAATTGCTGACTAGCTGTGTACCCCGCGTCTTTTTATTTTGCATGTTGTGCTGCTTGCAACGCCATATAGTGACAAAGTTGGCTTTAGCTTTTTTCATTACGTTTCCTCCTTCTTCAATATCCGTTCAAATCTGACGTAATTCTAAGCAGTGTTTCGTCTTATAAAGCGTTTTGAAACTGAAACTTGAATTAAAACACCCTCTATGTGACACAAGTAAATTGTACAGCATAGTTCAGGCACATGATAACACACTACTGATCAGGACTGCAAGTCTCCTAATGGTCTCTGTCTTTGATAATTCAGCTGGTACGAAATATCTACATGTTTCAATATGGTTCTCTAAACTTTGTGGCATGAAATCACAACGTGTTCTTCTTGGTGGATCATTGGTAAGCGATACGGCCTGAGTTATCCAATTGCTATGATCTCAGATTCTTCATTAATCGATAGTTAGATACGTTAAGGCGTAAAGTCAAACGCTTGCACGCCAGTCGAGAACGACATAGAAGACATGGCTGTGAGAAGACGGCAGCCAATCGCACGCTGACCGACCCCTCTCCAGGATAGAAGATGGCATTTGTTCTTTCGGACATGTCCGAAAGAACAGATGCTGTCTTCATATCGTTAAGGCTAACCGGCTGATGACCTTCTTCAGTGCGCATGCACACGAATTGCCTGAACTCTTACGGGACTCGGTGGACTGTCTGCCGCGTGCAATGGGTATAATAGCAGGGGTACTACGAATGTAGTGTGTGGACTACAAGTTGAGAATGTGGGTCTCACGGGGAGCGTGCCGGCGATAGGTCCCTGCAGTCGCACTATCCTCTGTGCTCTCGGTAGCTCAGATGGATCGTTACGGACTCGTAACACAATTGTAACCCGAACGACTTGTTTTGGGCGCAGACCGACACGGTAGCTCAGCGTGTTCGGTCAGAGAGCTGGATGGCCTCTGTAATAAAAAAAAACAGAGTGCAAGGACCAACAATGAACGGATGCCAAACACAAAGATCGAAAAAAAAAAGGGATAGAGCGTCTGACATGTAAGCAAGAGATCCCGGGTTCGAGTCCCGGTCGGGGCACATGTTTTTAACATGTTTTTAACTGTTCCCGTTGATGTATATCAACCGCTGTCAGCAGCTAATGGTATTGATTTTATTGTACTTTCATTTCCTCTCCAGGAAGACAACGCGACAGCAGCGGCCCCTATGTGAAGAGGACACAAGCACCGCGACCGACTGGCGACGCCACAGTTGAAAAGTAGCTTCAAAATTAGGCACTTGTATAGCAGCGACTTAGGATGATCTATACTGAAGAAGACTGCTTATTTTGTATGTCACCCTTTGCTTGCTACCCATCTGTGTATTAGCAAAGTTAAGTGTTGTATCTTTTCATTTTGTAATAAATCTCATTAATGCGAGTTGTTTGGTTTGATTGTCAAGCGAACCGAGTACGAAGACTCCATCTTTGACGACAAGGCTGGATGTATTAAGATCAGCATTCTACAGCAGATCCAACATAATGTTGTCGTTGCGAGAAACTTTGATCTCAATGCATTTTGCTACTGACTGTGTTAATATATTTTATTATTGGCTGCAGTTTTAATGATGCTACGTTGTTTCTCTTTAGTTTGCTTTCGCCGCAGTAAGAACGATGCGATATAGTCTGACGTAAATAATTTTATGGTACCTGACGATGACCAGCTAATCAAAACTGGTAGTCAATAGAGGTTTAGTTCATCAGGTGTTTCTTAAATATGACACTTGCCAAATTGTCACGGGTAGCGGCGTACTACCAGCATAAAATATACGCTAATTTATGTTGCTGTGAGCGACGTACCTGGAGAGTAGCGATGGCGCTTATCGCTCAACCATCCTGTTTTGTGTTGTACCGGATTGTTTTCCATGCCAGATTAACCTGACTTTTAAAATCTCTCAAAATGACCGGTTTCTAAAATAACATATTTTCAGATTTTTTTATTCCTGTTACTCCTGTAACAAATGTAGAAGTGGAATAAAGATTGAAAAATTATCAGTCTCTCAGTTTGAAGATACATAGAAACGAAGTATTAAATTAAATAAGAGAATAAAAGAAAACAAAGTCCGCCTGGCATTCACTGCTTTTCTGAAAAGGTGATAAGTGGTTGAATACTGCAGAAAGGTCACCAGTATTCTCCTATTGATTCAAATGTTTTGAAACTCTCCTCGAACATCATTCTGTAATCGGGGACCTTACCACTATCTGGGCGTTATGAATAGTCATTGCTAAAGGACGAAAAATTACGTTGAAGAAGTCTGTCGCGTTACTTTGTCTGTTTTCAGGGACTATAAGCAGATAAAAGTATATCAGCTTCCTGCTATTTTTATCGCGTATTGTGAATGAATTATTATATTTTTAATTTGTTACTGTTACTACACTGTCCTTACTCTTTTATTATTTAATAGAAATGGCAGACAAATCTTCACACTTTTAAAGCAAATGAAAAATTAAATGTCATTGCTACGTCACTTTGCATAAATTTTTCCAGACTTTGGTTGGTGCCATTCTTCAATAAACAATTGTTCTGCGACAACAGCGAGAGAAATAGACTAGATGGGGGCAAGTCTTGCACACTGAGCATAAGCGAGTAATTTAAGCCACAGCACACGGCAACAGGTCAGTGCTGTACTAGTTCTTATGACACCTATTTGTTGCTAGTTTCTGTAGGTATCTACATTAAAGTACCACTGAAACACAATATTTCAAGGTTCAAAGGCTCTGAGCACTATGGGACTTAACTTCTGAGGTCATCTGTCCCCTAGAACTTAGAACTACTTAAACCTAACTAACCTAAGGACATCACACACATCCATGCCCGAGGCAGGATTCGAACCTGCGACCGTAGCGGTCGCGCGGTTCCAGACTGTAGCGCCTAGAACCGCTCGGCCACCCCGGCCGGCCAATATTTCAACCAATGCGATTCTTTTTTAAAAAAAACTGTTTACTTAAAAACCAAAAATTTTAGCACCTCTTTTATGGATAACAGGTGTTTGGTTTTATTTACTAGGGTATTAGTAAAAATTAGAAAACATCTGCTGTAACCATGACCAACCAAATACCGGTTATTTAGAACTAAAATACCGGTATTGGTGTTAACCGGTCGGTTTTCCACACCCATAGAGGTGAGCGCTGTCACCTTGATATTTTACTGGGGTAGCACTACTGGTACCAACTGAAATGGATTTCTGCCAAACGTAAAAAAGGGATGGATGAAATGGTCGCTGCTGCCATTCAGTAGCAGTCAGGCCAAAAAGACCTGCTCTTAAGATATTCGACATTTTTTCGCCTTTTCTTGTAAGACGCATAGAACTAGTACCATTAGACTTATTTTAAAATCATTGCCAGTTACTAAATTTAGGTCACTAAATTCATGGTTATTTTTTTGGGGTTTAGAACATCATAATCTCCTCACCAAACCACTAAATTTCTTAAGACTCCTTGGAAGACTGTAGCTGGAATATCGTGATGACATATAACCAACCGAGGTGTTAAGTCACATCTTGTGAAGGATAGTGGCAATAATTTTCATTTGCTTCTAATTGGATCTCCAGGCACTTACGCGGGTACAAACTACAATTTATTATGAGCATAATTTGGGTACGCTCCGCTGTTGACAGCGAGCAGATTAGGTAATCTACTTTTGCAACTATTACTCACCTCTCTTCATTTCTTTAGGAACCTTTCGTAATTAGCTTTGTAAGTATAGAAATACCACGGGAGTAATGAGACTTGCATACACACCTGAGAAGCAGCGCAGTGGTAAAGCGCTGGTATAAACAGATTTGCTGAAAGGAATAGTACTTAACAACAGTGGATAAGTGATTTCTAATGTTCTTCTTACGTGCGTTCCGAGCGCTGCTCTGCAATACATTATTGTCCGCGAAACAGAAACAGAGGACCGTGGAACAGCCCTTCTTCCGCGAAAAGTAATTGCCTGATAATTAGTCTCTATTTAATTAGCATTCCTTGCCAACAAAATTTATAACTTACAATTTCAGGGAAAAAAATGTTGTTAATTGGAGTCGAGAACCCGGAGAAATTTATTTATTTTAACTAGGAACAGGAACTTCCACACGGATGAATAAGAATTTACACAAGTCTAATTACCTTTCATCACGGTCACATTTAATAAATACTATTAAACTGTAGAACAGGGTTTTAACAGCTATGTTTCCGTGTGATTCTCTCTGCCGTTTACATCTGACTGCCAAACCACGTTTGAATTTCTATGCGCTGTTGGTATAACTGTGATTGCTTCAGCCGTATGAACTGACAGCTTTCGCTAAACGATAACACACATAAATTAAAGAAGAAACAAAATAAGATACGAAAGAAAAATGTCTAACTATGTCAGCCTACGTATCGCTGCATTTTATTTCCAAATTAACAGTTTCTGGCAATATCGCCAAACTATACAGTCGGGTTCTCATTCTTTGTTTACAAAGCTTAAGATTTTTTAAAACTAGTTGCAATCCAGAACTGAGTAACATACCATATAGTGTAGCTACAGAGTAATCAGTCGTAATGGAATTTTCAGATCATTGTCATGTTCTAAAAACGTACTCGCATGTTGGGCCACCACCGTATGTAAGATTGCATTTAGTGCTGTCACGGTTTGGGAAACTATGGAGAGAGAATAACTACGTCTATCATGAGCATGAGATCAGCACACCACTGGCTCATGATTAACGGTAATTACGTTAAAAGAGTGCCTGTTATGGGAAAATGAAGTACGTTTCCCCGGGATGTGACATAAAAGGCGTCAGTTCTCGCCATATCTGAATTATTAACCTACATCGTTTGCCAGACCTATCCTTTTGCCATGTGCCACGGACTTGTTTGCAACTATGATACTCCTCATGGGGAGTACACAGGGCTTCTCCATAGATTAACATCAGTGATATACAATGGCGAGCAAAACCTTTGAATAAGTATGGCCCATGTAAGTTTAAATTACAGTCCTATGGAATGCACAAAATAAATATCACATAAATAGCTATTAATGAGAATTGTGAACTTCTCCACACCTCTTTCAACAGGCAGTAATCATCATAGCTGCTGAACTTACAGAGGCTGTGGGGAAATGATGTAGTGAACATGGGGGGAGAACGAAGAATGAAATACTTTGCATAGAATTTGACATTTATTATTATTATTTCCATCAGTAATAACATGAACATGAATGGGAAACACCGAATAATACAGTTACCTCTAAACAAATGGGCAAATGAAAAAAACTTTCATGGTCATTGAACAAAACTAAACTAATGATCATTTGACTTGGCAAAGCCCAGCGGAGGTTTCGGTTAAAGGGAAAAGACTGCCATCTCACGAATCATGCATGATGATGTTTGGCAGCTGTGGACGCACGATTGCTCGTATTCAGTCAGTATGGTAAAGGATTGCTTGGTGAATCATCAGTCACTTAATCAGTACATGTGAACCTTGGTTCTACCAGCTACAAACAACACACCTACGCACAGCTAACAAATGTACTCGCTTGTGACACGAAATCTTACCACAATTTATCATTTGGCGAAAGACGGCTGCGGGTTATGTGATCACTGCAGCAGAGCTAAGTGAAGAGCCATGTTCTCTCTCCCCAGAATGAAGACCGAATATGTTCTCTCCAAAGCTCGAAGACTACAAAAGCTCTCTCCGAAGCACAAAGACTGAATATTTCCCTACAAATGTTGAAGACTGAATGCCTACTTCATCTCAATCCATGCCTGTTCTCCGCAGGCTGCAGCAAAATCTCTCGTCTGTCAGTCGGAAGATTATGTTAAAAATTGCCCAGTCAACTTACTCGTTACGAATTAGCCAGCTACCCGTCTTCCTACACCAGCAACTCTCAATAGCTGGTGTCCAAGCTCCCACTGCTTCCCACTTTTTAGTAACACCTAATGATATCCCTTCTGGATATTTTCGAAACATGAGACCATTCACCTCGCTTGGTATGCCACCAGAAAGTCGGTGCGCCCTTTCATCCAGAGTGAAAGGGATTTCTACTGCAACTGCAACTCTTCCACAGTATAAGCAGAGATTGCTATCTGGTGGCCGTACATCACGCTATCGACTTCCAAGTAGGGCACTCGTCTAGTGAACAGATTCGGCTAAAACGTGTCTATACTTTGAGTAGCTCAGAGACGCAACATTCCACATCGGGCCGAATCTCTCGCCACAGTGTTTTATCTGGAACAATGCCTCAATGCGAACTCCACCAAGTTGGCGCAGCCGACAATGCGTGCACCTTGCCAAATACGTGACGTGGGGGTCTAAGGGATTCCTCCATCCTTTCTCTTGTCAGGTTCAAAGGTGTGTGAAATCCTAAGGGACCAAACTGCTGAGGTCATCGGTATCTAGGCTTACGCACTACTTAAACTAACAACAAAACACACACCATGCCCAAGGGAGGACTAGAACCTCCGGCGAGAGGGGATGCGCAATCCGTGACATGGCGTCCTAAACCACACGGCCACTCCGCGCGGCGTCAGTTTCATCTTCAGTAAGTCAGGGTCCAACGCTTCAGCCACCTGCAACCCCAGCTCCCTAACCTCTGCGCACCATCTTGCCATCGTCCTACATCAGCTCACCAACCTTACTTTTTGCAAGCAACACAATACGCACATGAAAAAATAGTACTCAGAATAAAGGAATTTACAGCAGGGAAGGATGGCTTAAAAGTTGCACTCACTTTGTAACGTCCCCTTAGAAAAATTAATGAATTACTGTGCTGATAAACATCTTATGTTATTTGATTTTCAAACAGCTGGGCAAAGCTGAACGTACTCAGACATTCAATAAAGTGACACAATATTTTTAGCGCAACGCAATCTGACTTTCAGTAATCCCTACAAAAGAATGGCCCTGACTAACAATAACCTATACCTTTCATGAATTCGTACCTCACAAAAATCTTCGTTACTCGAACTATTGCAATACAGCGAGCGTCAATACTACCAGCTAAATAAAAGATTCTAACTACTGAAGGCACTAACTACTGATAAGCATAGTTAGCAAATGAAAGATTTTGATAGAGAACAAACAATGTATTTACCTTAATAGTGTTCAAAAGTCATTATATATATATATATATATATATATATATATATATATATATATATATATATATATGTTCATGACATCCAGTCTTACAAATTTACTGTCTCTGTCCAGATCATCCGCTCTCAAAACTCCGCCATCTCACTCCCCATATCCACCACTGCTGGCGGCTCACCTCCAACTGCGCAACGCTACGCGCTGTTAACAGCCAACTGCCCAACACTACAATAGCCAACAGCAATGCAAACCAGCCACAGACTGCACACAGCACAGCCATTGATTTTCATACAGAGTGCTAAGTGACGTTGGCGTTACCAATATAAGAACCTAAACAGCCTACTTACAACTTGGATTACCCTGAAAAGCACAGTTGCATTCGGTGGGGACAGTTGTGATGATAATGGGCCAGAGGAACCACTCGAAACCTTGCTGACAGTAAAGATTGGTTGATTCGACTTCGGTACATGCTTTGTCTTGGGTCAGCGAGTCGTAACAGGCCGCACCCCGTTATACGGCCTAATATACGGCGTCTCCACTGAGGAACGGATGCTTCCTAGGTGCGCTGCGATGCTGTCAGCTGGCCCGTTGGCGGTCGGCGACCTTTGTAGGTCACGGCCATGACGTCAGTAGCGCACTACATCTCCAGCGGTGGTGACACCTAGAGTGGCCTCACATCCCAGCACGCGTATACCGCGCAAGACAAGGAGACTCCTGTGCACGTTATTCGACCTGCTTCCCCCTGGCAGGATTTGGACGGCGGGTGGCTCTGAGGTATAAGGTCCCATGAGGAACGCAGTGCTGGAAGCGGTCGGCGCAGTCTGGTCTCGAACACACGGCTGCCGCTGACAATGTCCAGCAGTCTCGCTGTGTGGCGGCGCCGTGGCGTCATGGTGATGCTGCTGGACTCCGGCGAAAAGAAGTGCGCCTGCCTCAAAATTCAGAAATATTTGTATCACTGCGAGACGCACTTCTTTCATTAAATCCTCGCCCTTAACAAGAGACTTGGTTTGGTGTGGTGACATCGACCCACCTGCTACAGCTATTGCCACTGCATGTTGAAGTTTTCTACTGAGCGAGGCTAGCCTCGTCTCCCAATCCAGTTGCTTACGTATTATTCTGACCTGAATGGCGCTACTCTGTGGCCAATAGTCTGTAGCTGCTAATGAAACACTTCACGACATCTTTCTCAGTTCTTCCTGTTACTTTTGCTAATAGACCGCGTAACGACACTACAACGTACAGTTAGAATTAAATGTCTGTCGACCGGTACCAAATGACGTCCAAGTGTTAATCAATCGAATTATGATAAAACATGAGACGTGTCACTCCATCCAAAGGCTGACGCGTTTCAGTACATAGATATTTGGTGCTATGTACCTCTGAAAACCTACCAAGGACTTGTCGAATCCATGAAACGCAGAATCACGATTATATTGCGTTCACAAGGTGGACCAAGACGCCTATAAGCACGTGGTCTTCCTCATATTCTAAGCAAACCGATACTAAGGCGTGAAGGTTAAAAGAAAACATACGGCTACAGATATGTAGATAACTAATTAAATTCATTTGGCTGTCAAGATGGAAGTCCGAGAAGTCTATAGCGACTATCGTAGCAGAGTATTCTCGAAATATGTCTCACAAAACACGAAGAAAATCTGGCATACTCACCAGTATAAAATGAGGCGGAGAGTGTTCTCTTGTCAGCAAAGTAGCAGTCACAGCAGAAATGGTTGGTCAGAATAACTGAATGATTCAGAACATGGTCTAGTCATTGGGTGTCACCTGAGTAACAAGTCCATCAGGGATATTTCAACCATTCTAAAGCGACCCATATCGACTGTTGGTGGTGTGACTGAGGCGGAAACGCGAACGAACAACCTCAGCATAACCAATACCAGGCATATATCATGTGGTATTGGACAGAGACCATCGAGCATTCCAGCACGAGGTTGTAAGGAATGAATGACACCAGCGGAAGGAATTACTCCTGTTTTCTAAAGTGCTACCAGTAGTGAGCCTATCACAATGAGTGGGCTTAGCGAGTTGACAAGAATGGGCTACACACATTCCCATACTCCCATACTCAATGCTAAATGCTAAATGACACTTGCATAGGTTTACAGAGTGGCATCATTTGACAGTGGATGACTATGAATGAGTGATTTGGAGCCATGATCACGCTATACCATGCGGCAATATGAAGGAAGGATTTCAATTTGTTGAAAGCCTGGGGAACGTTGCCTACCACCATGTGTTGCGCCCAGACTGAAGTATGGAAGAGGTGGCGATACCGTAAGACGGGTGTTCCCTCGTGGTTAGGGTGTGGTCCTCTGATAACACTTAAAAAACGCTGCCTACTGAAGGATATGAACACATCTTGCACCAATTTGTTTTGTGTATAGTAAAGGAATACTCCGGAGCAAATGACTATCAGCATGGCAAAGCACCCTACCGTAAAACAGCATATGCGAAGCAATGCTTTGCTAACGATAACATATCTGAAATGAATTGATCTCTCCAAGAGACCTAATGTGGACCCTACTTAACACATTTGGGATGAACATATAGTCTAAGCTTTCATGCCGCGTGCTGACATATATTGAAACTTTCGGGCTAATAGGCCGTGGTCGATGCATAATATTTTCTCCTAATGTTTCCTCACCGACTGCGGGAGATATTTGCAGATGTAAAGTGACTAACTGCAACCAGAACTCGAGGGAGCGCTTAATATGTGGGCAGTATAGGGGGCACCACAGTCCATCACGTGACGTCGGCTACGATATTATCTCTGGTAGTGCTAATATTATCGACTGAACGTAATCGATCGTCATGCTTACGTTGCAACGTTGACAAAAAATTTTTATCTACTTTAAGACTTTCCCCTTTTTTTGTTAAAAGTGTTTGGGACCCGAAACAAACAACGTATTTTACGGACCATAAGACGCTTCGGACTGTAAGATGCACGTTAATTTTCAAGCAATATTTTTAAAGAAACATTTTTATTATTTTTGTTACTAGATTGAAAAGCCAGAATAAAAAGAATTCTTAGTTTATAAAACAAAACTGACCTTCTTCTTTCTGTTTGTCGTCATCGTACACAAGCTGATCTTCACTGACATCGAGAGCGTTACATAGGCCGCACTTCTTGAAAGATTTGACAGTAATATCTTCTCTCACTTTAGATCACGACTGTTTCATCCACTGGCACAACTGTTTGATTGTAGGTCGTTTTAAAGCTCTTTTCGGCGTGAATTCACATACGCTTTAAATGGTTTATTTATAGAGACACCGAGAGGCTGCAGTTGTGAAGTAAGTCCTCCCGGAATAACAGCGACATCGGTATTTCTCTGTCTCACTTTCTCTTTTACAGAATTATTCAAGAGATCTAGCACAAAACGACCATTCTTTTTAAATAAAGCATCTTTCCCTCCCACACTCTGTTAATCCATAATTTCGTACCAGGCTCGCACATCCAACCCTTGACGTGTACGTGAACAACACCTGACGGTATGTCAGAAAGTTTTGGTATTGTTCTGCACTTGAAAATGATCGTTGGATTAAGTTTAGTACTGTCAGCGCAACATGAAATGGCAAAAGTGTAGTGCATTTCTTTACATCCACATGCTTTTATAGTTACAGTTTTAACACTTTTCAAGGCACATCAAATGTCTAGTTGGTTTCCTACATATTCGATATTTGGCTTAATTCGACGCTGGTTTTCTTTCGATGTTGAATAATAAAGTGATGGAAAGATAATAGACACATTAAGAAAAGTTTTGCATTAGTTCAGTTCCAGAACTCCTGAAGATAGTCAACGTCTTTGTGTATTGTATCACACAGTCCCTTTGACTGTTCAGAGATATCACTAAACCCGCCCAAAGACGAACACAACTATGCATGAGCAGCGCCTATTATACTGAGTGGGTCCGACAGCCGATCAATTCCAGCCATTCCACCACGAAGGAAGTACACGGCTCGTGTTTTCTGCAGTTCAACCATGCCTAGACGATCAACACCGCGGTTCGATCGCGTCCGCATTGTTACTTTGTGCCAGGAAGGGCTCTCAACAATGGAAGTGTCCAGGCGTCTCGGAGTGAACCAAAGCGATGTTGTTCGGGAATGGAGGTGATACAGAGAGACAGGAACTGTCGATGAAGTGCCTCGCTCTGGCCACCCAAGGGCAACTACGGCGGTGGATGATCGCTTCCTAAGAATTATGGCTCGGAGGAACCCTGACAGCAAAGCCAACATGTTGAATAATGCTTTTCGTGCAGCTCAGGACTTCGTGTTACGACTCAAATTCTGATCAATAGGCTGCATGATGCGCAACTTCACTCCCGACGTCCATGGCGAAGACCATCTTTGCAACCACGACATAATGCAGCGCGGTACAGATGGACCCAACAACATGCCGAATGGACCACTCAGGATTGGCATCACGTTCTCTTCACCGATGAGTGTCGCGTTTGCCTTCAACCAGACACTCATCGGACACGTTCAGAAATGATTCAAATGGCTCTAACCTCTATGGGACTTAACATAGGAGGTCATCAGTCCCCTATACTTAGAACTACTTAAATCTAACTAACCTAAGGACATCACACACAGCCATGCCCGAGGCGGGATTCGAACCTGCGACTGCAGCAGCAGCGCGTTTCCGGACTGACGCGCCTAGAACCACTCGGTCAGTCGTACACGTGTTTGGAGGCAACCCAGTCAGGCTGAACGCATTAGACACACTGTCCAGTGAGTGCAGCAAGGCGGAGGTCCCCTGCTGTTTTGGGGTGGCATTGTTGGGGCCGAAGTACGCCACTGGTGGTCATGGAATGTGCCGTAACGGCTGAACGATACGTGAATGCCACCCTCTGACCGATAGTGCAACCATACCGGCAGCATATTGGCGAGTCATTCGTCTTCATGGACGACAATTCGCGCACCCATCGTGCCCATCTTGTGAATGACTTCCTTCAGGATAACGAAATCGCTTTACTAGAGTGGCCAGCATGTTCTCCAGACGTGAACCCTATCGCATATGCCTGGGATAGATTGAAAAGGGCTGTATATGGACGACCCGAGCCACCAACCACTCTGAGGTATGTACGCCGTATCGCCGTTGAGGAGTGGGTCAATCTGGACCAAAAGTGCCTTGATTAACTTGTGGGTAGTACGCCACGACGAATACAGGCATGCATCGGTGCAAGAGGACGTGCTACTGGGTATTAAAGGTACCGGTGTGTACAGCAATGTGGACCACCGCCTCTGAAGGTCTCGCTGTATGATGGTACAACATGCAATGTGTGACTTCCTTGAGTAATAAAAAGGGCGGAAATGATGTTTATGTTGATCTCTACTCCAATTTTATGTTCAGGTACCGGAACTCTCGGAACAGAGGTGATGCAAAACTTATTTTGATGTGTATATTTTCTCTTCATACTCTTGTGGAGTTTTCTGAGAAATTTTGGTTTTGTTTCGCATGCTAAGTCCGTGATGCTTCGTAAACCTGTACCATAAAGTAGCTCCACCCTTCAAGTCTGTTAAATTCCACTATAGCGCTAGCTTAAGAGCGTGTGTTTCAATAATTTTTGTATTAATTCCAGTGCCGTTTTGATGGTGCCCTTAATTCCATTTCAATACGTTGTCTTTTAGTTTTGGACAGTTTTCATTCAGTCCTCTATTTGCACATTTCGTCTTTCTAATTTTTTCAGTTCTTTACTAATCTGCCGATTCGAACTTTTTTTTCTGTTGGTGGAGGGCCGAAATACCACTCACCTTCTCTGTTTCCATGTTCTTCTGCATATGTTATTATTTTCAGTATATAGTCCGCATCATATGAGTACCTTTCATTTTTTCCTTAACGAAGCTAGCTAGTAACAAAAATATTGTACTGTTGTCGATAACACAAATCAATTTCCATTTAATTTCACTGTCACCGTAGACTGCACTTACGCATCATAGGCTAGCTAGTGTTCTGGGTTGTGATGGCCTGCGGGAGAGTGAGGGTGTTAGCAAGCTTGTGAATCCCCACAACTAATGGTAGTCGTATCGATTCAGTGCTGCTGCCAGTTGAATCCATTGTTGCCAGATATGGATACGTTTTTCGTGGCATCGAATTTATGACAATTTTTAAGACTGGTGAGAATTTAAGTCAGACACTGACCGTTTTTATATTAATTTCGAGTATAAGACGCATCTGAATTTTGGAGGCAATTTTTCAGAGAAAAAGGTCCACAGTTCGGGGTCTAGTGGCTAGAGTTGTTGCCTCTGGATCGAGGGGTCCCGTTTTCGATTCCCGGCCTGGTTGGGGATATTCTCTGCCCAAGGACTGGGTGTTTGTGTTGCCCTCATCATTTTGTCATCATCCTTCGTGACAGTAGCT
Organism: Schistocerca serialis cubense; assembly: GCF_023864345.2. NCBI lineage: Eukaryota > Metazoa > Arthropoda > Insecta > Orthoptera > Acrididae > Schistocerca > Schistocerca serialis. The sequence continues at coordinate 924,798,871 of NC_064638.1, read as the reverse complement.
CGATTGGACTGTGTCAAATTGGGACTTCTTACGGGCGTTGATGACCACGTAGCTGAGCGCCCCACAAACCAAACATCATCATTATCATCATCGAAGAAAGAAGTGCGTCTTATAGACCGTAAAACATAGTAGAATTAACAGGGTGCATTGAACTTATACGGAGAAGGACAGTACGAATATTCACGATTTGTCTGACCGCGGAGAGTGCCATGGAGACCCTGAAGAAATTAAACCGGCAGTCAGTTGAAGACAGACGCAAACTATCCCCAGACTGTCTACTTACCATGTTTCGAAAATCAACACCAAACTATGAATCTAGGAATATACCATAATCCCCTACATATCACTTTCGTGTGGATGACGAGGACAAGATTAGGTGCACAGAGGGGTATAAATCGTCATTGTTCCCGTGATGCATACGTGAATGGAACATGAAGAAGCCCTAACAACTGGTACATTGCTTAGTACACTCTACTGTTCATCTCTTCACCATGGTTTACTATGTAGTGATGCAGATGTATATGGGGATTCTTACGGTGTGGCGGCTCAGTTTTCCACTTAAGTGAAACCTATCCTCGTCATTGAGCACTAAAAATGAAAGGAAACAGCTGCCTAGCGTGTCCAAGTTTGCTGTGGACACGCAAAACTCTACACGTTGTTGTTTGTCACATTCATTAAGGGCTTGCAGCAAATGAACCCAGTACCGACTGAAACACATAGACAAAACGAGCCAGACAGACACGTGAGAATGGTTAACTTTCGGCTGCGATTAGACTTCCGTTGACAGCGTTCATAATTCTTGAATGAGTTTTATATCTCGAATCAGTGCACAAAGGCAATCTTTGGATTTCCCGTTATAGAAACTAATAGTGTTATGAAACTGCTGTTACCACAGTCGTATGCTTTGAGCTGTGGGATGTACAGCGTCATACTGTCGACGAAAATCACGCGGAACAGTTGTAAATGAATGGCAATGTTGGAACCAAAACGCCTTTTGTGATCGCCTTAGCGCCACCTCGGCTCGACACACATTGGGTAATGAGCCAGCGAACTGGGCTGCACCACGCGCACTTCTATCGTCAACGACACGAACTGCCATATTACCACCAGTGCTAAGATAACTTTTAGTTTGATGGTCAACTTAAAATCACTCAAAGGTCCTTTCTTCACTGGTGTAGCAAATGTAATCTTGTGTAATCAGATAAATATTTTCGAGACACTCTGTATCGTGCAGTAAAACATCTCCTTTGTCGAAAGTTTTGTTTCATAGTCTATTTACGTGGTTTAAAAATAACAGATTCAGAAGAACGCCCAATGGAATAACGATAGCAAGGGGTCGCCAAGAGTGACGGAAAAATCAACAAGATTTGAATGGTTGCACACGATTGGCAAACGAAATTCAATTACGTTATCAGACAGTACCTTAAATATCAAGAAATTGGCATGAATCTTTTTCTCACACATTTAACAAATTAACTAGCAAGCATGAAAGCCACTCAAAGTAATAATTGAGGTGACTTAAACCAAAGACCACGAAAGCTATCATATACAAGAAGGTCAAAACACAGGATGTCTTAAATAAAGAAAATCGCAAATTTACGCTGGTGTAATAAGTATCTGGTACAAACAAGTGACGGCCTCTTTAAAAATTGCTCTCACGAGCGAGGTTGAGCAAGCAGAAAGATTGAGCCAGTATTTTTACAGCTATAATAGCCCTGAAGGTGGGTAAGGAGCGTAAGTTGACGGCGGCGCAATGGGAAAGACCATAGCAAGGAAAATTTTTCAAACCTCACACCGTCCTCAAATTCACTCAACAGAAGTAAGATACCTCACTGTAGTTCTAAGACGGCAGGTTTCCCTGTTAACCAAGGCGACGCAAACACGGACTTTCGTAGTAGGAATGGCTTCGGCGGCCTCGTGTCATCCGGAGATGCCAGGATGATAACTTACTCTGGGACACGCGACTCCAATCGGAATACCGAGGTCCAGTTGTCCGACAGAGAAATCACACAGCGCAAATCACAACACGCCGTGTCTGAAGAGCCCTTCCTGCTACGCCGCCTGCTGCCGTTCGATTCACTCTTCACACTACCACTTGCTTACGTCAAAACGACACGCCCTCTATTGGGGGCAAAGATGGCATGCGGAAGACGTACCGAGACGTATCGTCTCGGTACGGCTCGCGGGAGCGCGCGCGCACACACACACACACACACACACACACACACACGAGCGCGCGCGCGCGCGCGCGCGCGCGCGCAGAGTGGAGCAAGTACGTTTTTTATGAATAGCTGTAATATATATGGATATCTGAAAGCTCTTGAGAAGATGAATGCAATGTTAAAGCGTTTGTTCAAGTTTGCTTTCAGGGTTTTCAGAGAAGTGTCTGAGTATGTGCCAAAAATTTAGAGGCAAGCCTGTTCTAATCCAAAGTGTTCCCCGAGCAAAAAAGCAATAAAGAGTTCTACACTGAAGTGCCAAAGAAACTGCTATAGGCATGCGTATGCAAATACAGAGATATGTAAACAGGCAGAGTACGGCGCTGCGGTCGGCAACGCCTATATAAGACAACAAGTGACTGGCGCTGTTGTTGGATCGGTTACTGCTGCTACAACGGCAGGTTATCAAGATTTAAGTTAGTTTAACGTGGTGTTGTAGTCGCCGCATGAGCGGTGGGACACAGCATCTCCGAGGTAGCGATGAAGTGAGAATTTCCTCGTCCGAAAATTTCGTGAATGCGGTGTGAATATCAGGAATCCAGTAAAATATAAAATCTCCGGACATTGCTGTGGCCGGAAATGGTTGCTGCAAGAATGGAACCAACGACGACTGAAGAGAATTCTTCAGTGGAACAGAAGTGCAATCCTTCCGCAAATTGCTGCAGATTTCAATGATGGGACATCAACAAGTGACAGCGTGCGAACCATTCACCGAAACTTCATCGATATGGGCTTTTGGAGCCAAATGCGTTGATCACTGCACAACACAATGTTTTACGCCTCGTCTGGGCCGTCAACACCGACATTGGGATTTCTATGACGGGGAACATGTTGCCTGGTCAGACGAGTATCGTTTAAAATTGTATCGAGCAGATGGACGTGTAGACGTATGGAGACAACCTCATAAATCCATGGAACCTGCCTGCCAACAGGGAACTCTGCAAGCTGGTCGAGACTCTGTAATGATGTAGGACGTTTGCAGTTGGAGAGATATGGGATACCAGATACGTCTAGATATGAATTTGACAGGTAACACGTATGTAAGCTTTCTGTCTGACCATTGTGCATTCCGATGGACTTCGGTAATTCCAGCAGAAAGATGGGACACCCCACACGTCCAGAATTGCTACATAGTGGCTCCAGGAACACTCTTCTGAGTTTAAACACTTCCGCTGCCCACCAAACTGCACAGACTAGGACAATATTGAGCACATCTGGGATGCCTTGCAATGTGCTGTTCAGAAGAGATCTCCACCCACTCGTACTCTTACGGATTTATGGACAGCCCTGCAGGGTTCATAATGTCAGTTCTCTCCAGCAGTACTTTAGACGTTAGTCGAGTCCATGCCATGTCGTGTTGCGGCACTTCTGTGTGCTCGCGGGAGCCGTATAAGATATTAGACAGATGTACCAGTCTCCTTGGCTGTTCAGTTTATTAAACGAAGTAAATTATGGGTTAGGGGAAGTGAAAAGTATTAACGATTCGATGAAATTGCATAAAACATGCATTCCGTATGTTGAATCGGTAATGAAATAAAACCGTTGTTGCGCCTTGCGCTACTCATCGTGTGTGTATCCAGTAAATTGTGAAGACTTTATAAGCGTGTCAATGGAGCTCTGGAGGAATGGTTAAGTGGTTGAAAGTTCTTCCATAATTAAACTAGTTACATTAATGCTGTAAGTTCTGCTCACTACAACTAGTACTCGAAGGACTCGTATGTGTATTATTAGTGGACATTTTGTCAGCTATCTGCAAAAGATCAGTATAATAAACAACATGCTATTGCGTCTTACGTGTGTGACTAGTGAGCCCAGTACGTATGAGATTTGGGATAGCCTCATGAAAATAGCATTGTCGGTGACTGTTAAAGTCACAACATAGTTACACTATAGCCTTGCAATATGTTATAGCTCTGAGATAGCGTGCGAAATCCAGTTGTAATTACCCAAAGGAAAGATGCCAACACACATGCCTACACTGAGGAGACAAAATTCATGGGATACCCCATAATATCGTGGACGGAGCTTACGGACGCCAAACGACGAGGTAAACAGCGCCTAATATCGTATTGTACTTGCTTTTGCCTTGCGTAGTGCAGCAATCCGACGTGGCATGGACTCAGCAAGTCACTTAAAGTCCCCTGCAGAAATGTTGAGCCATGCTGGCTCTATAGCCGTCCATTATTACGAAAGTGTTGCCACTCCAGGATCTTGAGCACGGACTGACCTCTCGTTTGTGTCCCATAAGTATTCTATGGGATTCGTGTCGGGCGATTTGGGTGGTCCAATCATTCACTCGAATTGTCCAGAACGTTCTTCAAACCAATCGCGCACAACTGTGGTCTGGTGACATGACGTCGTTGTTTGTGAACATGGAATCCATTAATGGCTGAAAATAACCATTTACAGTCAATGATCGGTTCAGGTGGACTAGAGAACCAATCCATTGCCTGTAAACACAGCTCATACCATTATGGAGCCACCAACACATTGTACAGAAACTTGTTGACAACTTGGGTCCATGTCTTCGTGTCCTCTGCGCCAATCTCGAACCCTGTCATCACCTCTTACCAACCGAAATCGGGACTCAGTCGACCGGGCCACGGTTTTCCAGTCGTCTAGGGTCCAGCGGATATGGTCACGAGCCCAGGAAAGGCGCTGCAGGCGATGTTGTGCTAGTCAGGAAAGCTACTCGCCTCGGTCGTTTACTGTCATAGCCCATTAACGCAAAATTTTGCCCCTCTGGTAATGAGGATACGTTCGTCAGACGCTCCATGCTCATTTCTTCCGTTATTTGACGCACTTTTACGTGTTTTTTTAGCACTGACAGCTCTAGACAAAGGCCGCTGTTCTCGGTCGGTAAGTGAAGGTCGTCGGCTACTTTGTTCTCCGTGGTGAGAGGTAATGCTTGAAATTTGCAATTCTCGGCACGCTCTTTGACACTGTGGATCTCGGAATACTAATTTCAGAAATGGAATGTCCCATGGATCTAGCTTCAACTACCATTCTGCGTTCAAAGTCTGTTAATACCCATCGAGCGGTCTTAACACTTAGCCGTCCGGCGACACCACAGTGGTGTCGTGTGCATAGTATCGCTCAGTGGCCGGCGAAACCACAGTGGTGTTGTGAGTATAGTATCGCGCAATGGGCGGTGACAGCACCTTAGTATCTTTTTCCTTCTGTTAGTGTTTTGGTTAGGTAATAATAAGTTACACACGTCAACATATTTTTTTTGTTTTTATAACTACTTGTTACTAACTAACTACTTGTTACTAATAACTACTTGTTACTAGTACAGGGTTATAAATACAAAATCAAATAGGGGTAATGCAGGAGTAGGTTTAATAATGAATAAAAAAATAGGAGTGCGGGTAAGCTACTACAAACAGCATAGTGAACGCATTATTGTGGCCAAGATAAACACGAAGCCCACAAACTACTACAGTAGTACAAGTTTATATGCCAACTATCTCTGCGGATGATGAAGAAATTGATGAAATGTATGATGAGAGAAAAGAAATTATTCAGGTAGTGAAGGGAGACGAAAATTTAATAGTCATGGGTGACTGGAATTCGAGAGTAGGAAAAGGGAGAGAAGGAAACATAGTAGGTGAATATGGATTGGGGGAGAAAAATGAAAGAGGAAGCCGTCTGGTAGAATTTTGCACAGAGCATAACTTAATCATAGCTAACACTTGGTTCAAGAATCATAAAAGAAGGTTGTACACCTGGAAGAATCCTGGAAATACTAAAAGGTATCAGATAGATTATATAATGGTAAGACAGAGATTTAGGAACCAGGTTTTAAATTGTAAGACATTTCCAGGGGTAGATGTGGACTCTGACCACAATCTATTGGTCATGAACTGCAGATTAAAATTGAAGAAACTGCAAAAAGGTGGGAATTTAAGGAGATGGGACCTGGATAAACTGACTAAACCAGAGGTTGTACAGAGTTTCAGGGACAGCATAAGGGAACAATTGACAGCAGTGGGGGGAACAAGTACAGTAGAAGAAGAATAGGTAGCTCTGAGGGATGAAGTAGTGAAGGCAGCAGAGGATCAAGTCGGTAAAAATACGAGGGCTAGTAGAAATCCTTGGGTAACAGAAGAAATATTGAATTTAATTGATGAAAGGAGGAAACATAAAAACGCAGTAAATGAAGCAGGCAAAAAGGAATACAAACGTCTCAAAAATGAGATCGACAGGAAGTGCAAAATGGCTAAGTAGGGATGGCTAGAGGACAAATGTAAGGATGTAGAGGCTTATGTCACTAGAGGTAAAATAGATACTGCCTACAGGAAAATTAAAGAGACCTTTGGAGAAAAGAGAGCCAGTTGTATGAATGTCAAGAGATCAGATGGAAACCCAGTCCTAACAAAAGAAGGGAAAGCAGAAAGGTGGACGGAGTATATAGAGGGTCTATACAAGGGCGATGTACTTGAGGACGATATTATACAAATGGAAGAGAATGTAGATGAAGATGAAATGGGAGATACGATACTGCGTGAAGAGTTTGACAGAGCACTGAAAGACCTGAGCCGAAACAAGGCCCCGGGAGTAGACAACATTCCATTAGAACTACTGACGGCCTTGGGAGAGCCAGTCCTGACAAAACTCTACCACCTCGTGAGCAAGATGTATGAGACAGGAGAAGTACCCTCAGACTTCAAGAAGAATATAATAATTCCAGTCCCAAAGAAAGCAGGTGTTGACAGATGTGAAAATTACCGCACTATCAGTTTAATAAGTCACAGCTGCAAAATACTAACACGAATTCTTTACAAACGAATGGAAAAATTGGTAGAAGTCGACCTCGGGGAAGATCAGTTTGGATTCCGTAGAAATATTGGAACACGTGAGGAAACACTAACCTTACGACGTATCTTAAAAGAAAGATTAAGGAAAGGCAAACCCACGTTTCTAGCATTTGTAGACTTAGAGAAAGCTTTTGACAACGTTTACTGGAATACTCTCTTTCAAATTCTAAAGGTGGCTGGGGTAAAATACAGGGAGCGAAAGGCCATTTACAATTTGTTCAGAAACCAGATGTCAGTTATAACAGTCGAGGGAAATGAAAGGGAAGCAGTGGTTGGGAAGGGAGTGAGACAGGGTTGTAGCCTCTCCCCGATGTTATTCAATCTCTATATTGAGCAAGCAGTAAAGGAAACAAAAGAAAAATTCAGAGTAGGTATTAAAATCCATGGAGAAGAAATAAAAACTTTGAGGTTCGCCGATGACATTGTAATTCTGTCAGAGACATCAATGGACTTGGAAGAGCAGTTGAACGGAATGGACAGTGTCTTGAAAGGAGGATATAAGATGAACATCAACAAAAGCAAAACGAGGATAATGGAATGTAGCCGAATTAAGTCGGGTGATGCTGAGGGAATTACATTAAGAAATGAGACACTTAATGTAGTAAAGGAGTTTTGCTATTTGGGGAGCAAAGAACTGATGATGGTCGAAGTAGAGAGGATATAAAATGTAGACTGGCAATGGCAACGAAAGCGTTTCTGAAGAAGAGAAATTTGTTAACATCGAGTATTGATTTAAGTGTCAGGAAGTCGTTTCTGGAAGTATCTGTATGGAGTGTAGCCATGTATGGAAGTGAAACATGGACGATAAATAGTTTGGACAAGAAGAGAATAGAAGCTTTCGAAATGTGATTCTACAGAAGAATGCTGAAGATTAGATGGGTAGATCACATAACTAATGAGGAGGTATTGAATAGAATTGGGGAGAAAAGGAGTTTATGGCACAACTTGACAAGAAGAAGGGACAGGTTGGGAGGACATGTTCTGAGGCATCAAGGGATCACAAATTTAGCATTGGAGGGCAGCGTGGAGGGTAAAAATCGTAGAGGGAGACCAAGAGATGAATGCACTAAGCAGATTCAGAAGGATGTAGATTGCAGTCAGTACTGGGAGATGAAGAAGCTTGCACAGGATAAAGTAGCGTGGAGAGCTGCATCAAACCAGTCTCAGGACTGAAGACCACAATAACAACAACATAACTACTTGTGCACTTTCATCATGGCAGACGAAAGAGACGATACGATTATTTACGGTGAATGTGCGGACGTCTTGTCTGACGTTGCGGACGACTTGGCCGATTGGGAAGAAGACATTGGATATCAGAAAATTGGAAGTGAATCAGCAGCGTCGGAAGATAGTGAAATACATCCAAGAAGAATTCGGCGAGCGCTACGGTTGCCAACTGATTCGGATGAATCAGACGAAGAAGACAGACTATGATTTACTAGGGACCAATAATAAATTTGAATGATCTCCGGCTCCATAAAAATTTCCCAAATGTACAGAGAACGTCGTCGATATGTTAGAATTATATATTGGGAACGATCTATTTGAATATATTAGCAACGAAAGCAACAAGTATTACAGTCAAAACTGCAATAGAAGGAAACAGAGTAATAAATGCCAAATTTGTCGACATTATGGGGCCCGACCTTAGAAAATGGTTTGGGCTTGCTATCCTTATGGTAATTGTAAAAAAAGCAAGGATCGATGATTACTGGTCAACGAATCCGTTGACAGATACACCGATATTTTGCAAAACGATGTCCCGCAATCGATTCAGACAAATATTTTCGTTTTTACATTTCTCCGACAACAACAATAAACCGAATAATGGCGACCGACTTTTCAAAGTGCAATTCGTAACTGATTATTTTTCCAAAAAGCTTAAAGAAAGGTTTAATCTAAGTCGAACATCTCAATTGATGAAGGAATGGTGCCGTGGCGTGGACAGTTAAGTTTTAAAGTTTACAATCCATCGAAAATTACGAAATATGGCATACACATTCAGAAGCTGCGTGATTCGAGTACGGGATACGTTTCCTCATTCAAGATATATTCCGGCGCTGGACAGCCTTTAGCAAAAACAGTGATGGAACTATTGACACCTTCTTATGGAAAGTGGCATCACCTCTACACGGATAATTGTTCTAACAGTGTAGAACTTGCAGATAAGTTACTTGAAAAGAAAATTCGAGTTTGTGGAACGATACGGCAAAATAGAGGATTTCCGGAAAAATTAAAGCTCGCAGAAGTCAATGTGTTTGAAGCTTGTCATCAACGGAAAGGTGACAAGCGGCCGGCGACAAGGCAAGTAATCCGAATTATCGTTGCCGGCGCCAAGCGAGTAATTTTGTACGAGACGTGAGACCGGCAAAGTGTTAATCACGTCGGAAATATTTTCACGTTAATCTCCTGAGTACAAATGACGGATCCGCCAATGCACTGCCCTTCTATACAATGTGTACGTGATACCACGGCCATATGTACAGTCGTGGACAAAACGAGGGAGACCCCTCGGCTTTTCGTTATGCTGATCCGCACAGCTTTAAAGTCTGCTACACAGCATAACAGGCAAGGCGACGAAGTGCTACCAACATACTATGCACAGGCGTGAAATTGAAAAACTATCTGAAATTTGTCAGACTGTTTTCAATAATGTGTAAGACTATATCAATGCTGATTAGTGTCTTAACCGCAACACCTAAATATAAGATATAAATGAAAGAAGAAACGTTAATTAGTAGAACTGTACCAATATAAATGAATTTCAGCTTATCGAGATAACATAACTGTTTTAGTAAGACAAAGTATCCCAGATCGTTACGAATTAAACTGCGTTCGCAGGTTCGAATCCTGCCTCGGGCATGGATGTGTGTGATGTCCTTAGGTTAGTTAGGTTTAAGTAGTTCTAAGTTCTAGGAGACTGATTACCTCAGAAGTTAAGTCCCATAGTGCTCTGAGCCATTTGAACCATTTTTTTGAACCAGTCATACTGTCTTACCGTTGCTGACCTACAATGAAAGTGTGCAAATCTAGCAATTCGTGAAGATTCATAACGAAATTCAGTTAAAAATCATTCAGTGCCACACTTAAGTTAATTCAATTATTGACAGAAGCGGAAAAAGTAGGCAGTAACAAGTATGAAATTCAACAAGAGTTTCATATCGACATCCACGGGGCACCGGTACAGAATAAAGGTAGCAATAAAACGCATTGGGGGTGTGAGAATTTCTTAAAATTCCTTTACTGATGGTCTGTCTGCCTCCATCGAGATTAGAACCGAAGACAAACCGGAGATTCCTTGCAGTAGTAAACACTTTTCACTACGCTAGCCACCAACCCAGGCAAACAGCCCTCTATTATTACCCCAGACATGAAAAAACCGGCAATTTCGCAATGAAAATGGCAAAATTATCTGCAGTTTCTATTGCACAGAGCTTTCTGGACTCAAAAACAGGAATTGTCTACCTTTATGTCACCGCTTATGTGACAATCATTCGGCATGTTTATCGAAATAACGAAAAACTTATTAGCGAGTAAATTTAGTAGGATAATTCTGCACCACCCCAGGAAATAAACAGCGACGTAGCTGCCAAACGAATTCTACAGTGTTTCGAGTTCTCCATTAGACGTGCCACAGCCAGAAAACGTTCATTAGCCGAATTTTTCCTTAAGGTAGATAGGAATGGGAATGCTCGCACATCTAAAATGCGGTGGCATTAATAGTGGGATCTGAATTTCCACGTGTATAGGCAAATGGATTTTATTTGCATTCCTGTAAACGTGATTTGGATCGAAAGCATAGCTACGATTAATATGCTGATGTATCGACTGCAACTGGAACATTTCGAATAAAGAGTAAGGGAAATTATTATGCGGCCCTTATCTTCAGTAACTCTGGTAGCTATTTTCGTTGTTAGGATTTCGTCACGTAAATCGGCAAAAATGAAACCCTGTTAGTCTCACTTTCTTGACCGTCTATCTGTCTACCCAACCCTTAAAACGCGTTTACCTCGAGTACGGGTGGATATAATAAGCGGAAATGTATCGCACTTCCTGCGGTATACGGTCCCTTGGTGGTGTAAAAAAGTGCAATCTAAAGATAAAATTTAAATGCTATCTAAAGATACGGCCGTTTAAGTAAAGAAAATTTACGTGAAAGGTCAAAAAATGACTCTAAGAACGATGCCACCAAACTTCTTAGTCATCAGCCCCTAGACCTGGAACTACTTTAACCTACCGAACCTAACACACATCCATACCCGGGGAAGGATTCGAACTGACGGCGCAAGGAGCCGCGCGGTCCGCGATATGACGCCGTTGAACGCACGGCTTACTCGCGCCGGCAAGCTGTTAATATCATCTGGTGTTACTAAAAAGTTATTCACTTCTGGTGAATGATTTTCTGCGCAGTTAATTTATGAAAGAATAGCTAAAATATATTTGACTTTACGGAAAAGGAAGGACGCCTAATTAGTATCCCCTTGTCTTTATTCATGATGTTAGATTCGCCATCTGAGCATACGTACTATCCATAATCACACTTTAGATCCAAGTCATAATCAAAGATATGCGAATGCAATACATTGGCTTATACTTGAGCTATTTCGTTTTTCACGAAGTGGTGGCAGACGATGCTGTGGCGTCTTCGAAGCGCGAGTTTCTCCAGCGCTAGCTGTCTCAGCAGATCAGCTGAGCGAACTGGCATAGTATGTTGGTAGCACTTCGTCGCCTTGCCTCTTATGCTGTGTAGCAGACTTTAAAGCTGTGCGGATCCACATAACGAAAAGGCGAGGGGTCTCTCTCGTTTTGTCCACGACTGTACAAGTGCATAACGCTATCCCACGGCTTTTGTCATCCCAGTATATTTCGCGACAATATGAGGCAAGAATGTGCTGTGCATGGACAGTAGAGATTGTGGGGAGACCGAGGACGAAACGGAACCGAAAAACTTCAGTGAATCAGAAGCAGAACCTGCAACTAGCCACAGAAAGGAAACAGGCAAGTTTTTCATTTAGCGGCCGGCTGTGGTCTGAGCTTGCGCATTAGCAGCAGAGAGGAAGTCCCAAAAGCGGGATTAATGTGGGCCGGTGGGCCGGTAGCGTAGACTAGGGCAGGGTAGCGTAGCGCAGTGCGAACGCGTCCGCGCGGAAGGACCCTCCCGCAGCGGGCAGCCGGAAGCGATCTGATTTGGACGGCGCTGAGATCCGCTGGCAGCGGGCAGCGGGCAGCGAGTGGGGTCCGTCCGGGGCTTATCGGATAGCTGGACGCCGGATGTGAGCGCGCCGGCGCGTGAAACACAGACAGGCCGGTGCGTGCGTGTGTATGTGTGTGTGAGTGTGCGAGGGCTGTGCGTAGGGAAAGAGATTCGGGATGGTCTCTAAAGGGGCTGGGCTGCCGGTGAAAGCAATGAGGAAGGAATGTCTCGACGCACCTCGTCCCCACTAAATGCAAAATGCAGCTGCAGAAAGATATATGCCCTGACTTACAGAACCTACATATACCTCCTGATTCACCTAAGCCTACCAACGTTAACATTTACTAAAGGAAATTCACAAAAGCGCACAAATGAGATCACAAAATTGCCCGTAATGTGGTGAAAACCTTGGGTAACAGAAGAAAGCTTCAGTTGATCAACGAAAGAAGAAAGTATAAAAATGCTCTCGAAAATACAGGAACACAGCAAATGAAATAAACAGAAAAAAGCTGTGAACATAAGGAAAAATATCTGTAAGGAAAAATGCAGAAATTATTGTGTTGGCAGAAGAGCCAACATCGTGTTGCTAGAGGAGGCCGATAGGCACTCGTTTTAGCTCACGTAGGCTGGCGTGAGGAGGGAAGAACTATACTGACGTGAGGTCTGGAACATGACAAGGAATTAGAATTCAGAAAGCGGACGTACTTAGTTTGATACTTAACTTTAATCCATTAAAGATGAACGTCGCTCTTGACGGTACATGATTCACAATATTATCTGTTGAGATAATAGTAACTGAATATGGCGCCTTGCTTGGTCGTAGCAAATGAAGTAGCTGAAGGCTATGTTAACTATCGTCTCTGCAAATGAGAACGTACGTAGACAGAGAACCATCACTAGCAAAGTCGGCTGTACAACTGGGGCGAGTGCTAGGGAGTCTCTCTAGACTAGACCTGCCGTGTGGCGGCGCTCGATCTGCAATCAGTGATAGTGGCGACACGCGGGTCCGACGTATACTAACGGACCGCGGCCGATTTAAAGGCTACCTCCTAGCAAGTGTGGTGTCTGGCGGTGACACCACAGAAATAGAAAACGAAATGGCCGTCAGAAGGACAGGTACAACATGTAGAAGAGTCAAAAGAAACTTCGATGAAATTAAAAGCAATAGAATCAAAATCAACAGTGCAATGGAAATTACTCTGTTGCAATGGAAATTACTCTATCAGTCTGTCAGATCCAGGGGAAAGAGAGAGAGAGAGAGACAAACTGTCTGATGATGCACTAGAAGAAAAGTAGTCCAGATTGACGACATAGGTGATTCTATATTACTGTCAGAGGGTAACAGAACCTTAGAAGACTTCCGAGCAAATTTAGGCTGAAGGCATGAGTAATATTCCTTCGGAATTCCTAAAATAACTTGGGGAAGCAAGAGTCAAACGACTATTTAAGATAGTGTCTACAATCTCGACACTGGAGACATACTATCCGACTTTCGAAAAATATCATTCACACAATGCCGAAGACATCAAGATTGGATAACTGCAAAAGGTATCACACGATCAGCTTAACATCCGAAGCATCCAAGTTCCTGACAACAAAAACAGACAGAAGAATGGAAAAGAAAATTGAGAATCTGTTAGCTGAGCATATTTTTCGCTTTAGAAAAGGTAAAGGCATCAGAGATTCAGTTACGATGTTGCGGTTGATAAAGGATACAAGGCTGAAGAAGAATGACGGCACGTTTACGGAATTTTCCGACCTGAAGGGGCGTTCAGCAATGCAATTTCGTGCAAGATGTTCCAAATTATGAGAAACATAGAAGTAATCTATGGGGAACGGCAGGTAATATGCAATATGTACAAGAATCACGAGGGGATAATAATATTAAAAGATCATAAACGAGGTGCCCGGAATGGAAAACAAGTAGGGATTCAATCTTTAGCCTCTACTGTTGAATTTATAAGTAGAAGCAGCAATGACGGAAATAAAAGATAGGTTCAACAGTGATGTTAGCGTTCAGAAAGAAAAGGATATCAATGATAAAATTAGCTTTTGACATTTCCATTCTCAGTGAAGGTCAAGCAGAATTACAAAATCTGTTGACTGGAATCAACAGTCTAATGAGTAAAAGGTATTGATTGAAAGAAAACCGAAGAAAGACTGAAGTGGAGTAACAGAAGTGAAAACAGCGAGAAGTTTAACATCAAAATTGGTGATCACGAAGTAGATGAAGTTAAGGAATTCTGCTACTTTGGTAGCAAAGTAACCCATGACGGAAGAAATAAGAAGCGTATATGAAGCAGACTGGTTCAACGTAACAGTGTGTTCTTGGTCACAAGAAATGTAAATATAGACCTTAATTTGAGGACTAATGTTCTGAGAATGTGTGTTTGGAGCGTACCATTATATGGTAGTGAATCACAGACTGAGGGTAAACCCGAACAGAAGAGAATCGAAGCGTTCGGTATCTGCTGCTACAGAAGAATGTCTAAAATCGGATGTACTGATAAGGTAAGAAATGGGGAGGTTGTGCTCTGAACCTAACAAGGAGAACGGACAGAGTGATAGCATATGTGTTAAGGAATAATTTCCATAGCTATAGGCGGAGCTGTACATGGTAGAAAGTGTAGGGGATGACAGAGATTGGAATATATCCAACATAGAATTTGGCACGTTTGGTGCAAGTGCTGCTCTAGATTGTAAACAGTGACACTGAAAATTAAGTGTCGCAGATTTTCACTGGGAAAATAATGGAGAAACCAGAAAAAGTAAGTTAAAACTGTTGCCTACACAGACACAAACACATTCACACATACACACAAACTATTTCCACATAGAAATGGTACAACGACAGCATTACCAGTCATAAAACATCCCCAGTCATAAACTTTTCCACGTTCTGTATGGTTGCAGTTCACAAACTGTGAAAGGAAAACTAATGTAAACAAAAAAAGTATACATAAAAAACTTTGTCTGCTTTACAATTTGTAAATACTTTCTTAAAATCTGCTGTTTATACGTGCAAAAAACAGTAAACATTTCTGCTGTTTAACAGAAAGAAAATGAAAGACCAATGATGATGCTGAAACCTGGGCAAAACATGTACGGGTAATAGAAGAGGTTAATGTCTTCTGCACAAAGCGGCGCCCCTCCAAAGACAAATTTATTTGCAAATGAACACGAACAGAAAAGCTTCAGCTTTAAGATAACTGTTAAACATTCAATTTATGAGCATGTTATGCTCCATACATTACAATTAATTTCATTGTGGCATATTGTATTCGTTATTTACTGAGTATCTTAATAACAAATGCATCTCAGCTGCCAGCAACGATCCCGTTCTTGGGTGTACGACAGCGGCAGTTTTGCTAAGAACCTAATGTGAACATACCAACTGCTCTATTGCTGTTTCCCACATCAGTATCATTCCGTCGCGATCACCATAAACGTACATTTCCTGAATAATTAATCCTTTATCTGTAACAAATTGTTCCAAACAGATACAATACCGTTGCTTGTGTTTCAGGAATACTTTAACGTCAAGTCTCCTCCAAGAACTGTAATGGTACAACAATGTCTACAACACGTTTGAGCGATGGAACACTAAGACTGGATAATAGTATCACTACGTTTACCGATATTACCCACAGGAAATTAGAATACGATCTTTAATTAAATAACTGGAAACTACGTATCGTTAGTTAAAGGCTTCACTTATGTGTGGTGTCAAAGAATACTGTTTCAGTGAACGATGATCTATCAAAAGCGCGTCATTTTGATACAGTCTGTCACAGTTAAATACAAAATAACCACATTTGTAGATATAGATTGTACCATGTGTATACCATACACGGAGGCACAGCTGATGTGTCAAAGCCATAAAACAGATGACGGCGCCGTGAGCAGTGAAGGGAGAGTTAGTAGTTCACGACCACAACCTTCTAAGTTTTTTTCTTCAACTACTGTTTTCTGAAAGATTCTGGGTCTATCTTTTTAATCTAATTGAAGGAGTATCTGCACCAGTCGACGTTATTTTATAAACGATATATTTGTCGCAATTCTCGTTGCAAAAGCCAACAACTCAAATGTTTCCCCAGTGGAAGGAAATATTAGCGTGAATGTTACGTATATACATCTACTTCTTGGTCTTATGGACTGCCTCCTGTCTGCATCTTGCCAGGAAATATCTTTCTCAGTGATGGTGAGCTGCTCCGCAAAAATTTCCTCTTTCATTAAGCTGAAATTACGAAACAAATTCCGATCCAGTAAGCAAGTTTATGGAATACGTCACTTTAGAGTACTGGTAGTCAATGAAACATCAATAATATGGATATTATGCACGCACAAACTAACATTAGACACTATTCTTTTACTGTATTCCATTTCAAAACTGAAAATAGGATGAATATTCAACTTAGTTAAAGAAAAATATCTGCTAGTATGTATCTCATATCGTTGCATCGTTGTACAGCATTATGTAGTGTTCCTTAGGCAGCAGTTTGCTGTTCAGGCCATCGACCAGTAAAAAACTATTTATAAGAACTGCTAACGGAGTTACACGCATCAATTTTCGTAAAGAAACTGTGTGATCTATCCTCCATATGCAGCATGAAACGACCGCTTGAAAGCGCTACGGTCCCAAATCACTATGAGGGAGCACGTTATGTTCCGTGTGACGCAACAAGTCGTTTCAGAGCGTGCAGCAGCCACGACGGACATTACGTCCCTTGTAAACAATAACGAGTAAAGTTCCCCTTGAGGAAATCAGGGTACATTATTTTGCCCGTTTCTTACTAAACAAAAGAATAAATTTTTAATAAAAATTTCTTAAAGTATATCATAAACACTTTGTCAAACATTATTATTTAAAAATTAATGTTAATTACAGAGAAATCAATAGCTCGTTCTCATCAGACGCTGAAACTGCAGAAAACCAAACTGTATCTTGCACCTCGGTTAAAAATCTTAGAAGATAATTGTGTAACCCAGGTATCTGAAAGTTATACATGTAATTACTCCTTTCGTATCAGGACAGACAAGATAAAATATCATAAACTCGACTAACGTAGGTTTACTCTTTACTAATCAAATAACAGATAAATCTTGTTAGTTTCAAAGTATCATTGTGTTCGACTGTACGCAGGTTATTTGTATTCTGCTTTTATAATTTAAGTGCTGTAAGACTTAAAAATGATGTTTCAAAATATATAAAAGTAATGCATCGATTGCATTGCTCTTTAGGGCTCTCCTCAGATTTCATTTAAACATGTTGTGCCTTCGAAACCTTCTCTGTCTGTATATCTTTTTATATATTCCATACATACGGTTCTTTGCGGAATTTGCTGCAAATATAGATATTAAAACTATAAACGCACAAAATATTAGTTTATATGGGATATTTGTGTGTACTGCTGGGCATATTCTCTTCCTTTCTCTGCGTCATTCATTTTCCATGCAATTACTATGGAATAGATTCATATCTTACATAGTAGAAAGATGTTTACCACGTGCAAATTGACAGAATCGAGTCACCAGACTCACATCGGACTGTTTCAAGTTTCAACTATTATTACGATACCTAAAATTTTCGTTTTAGAATATGAGCTACACAAAGATGTATGCAGATCGTTTTACTTTCCGTAGCAGCCATAAATTTTGAAAAATCAGTTAAGTTATCGAAACAGATGAGGATCTAAGAGATCTAAAATAATTTTCAATCAGAATAATATCGAAAAAGGATTTTCAACTCTAAAACTGGAAACAGGATAAAGAACCGTAATCTGAAATCAGTTTATAAATGACTTCATAAGAAGGGTATTCTAAAAGAAGAGCGTTAGTTTCTCGAGACTTTTTCCAAGATAGTGAAAGACATCTTATTTTACAACATTTTTAATATCTTAAGAGGATTTTTCTATACAGTCGCTGTTCAAATTTACGCGTTTATCATAGCGCCGTGTAAAAGCTCCACAAGCTTTCCTATGCCTTCTGCGTACCCAGTTGGCGCTAAGTTATTCAATAAAGCTCTTACATCCTCTTTCAGTTCGTTGTCATATCCGTAGTGTTTTCGCCCAGTATAGCCGTTTGAGAAAAGGATGATAATCACTCGGACGAAGTCTGGGCTGTGAGGCGAGTTCACACAAACTTTCCACTTCATCCACTGAAGGAAATCCTTCGCCAATGGAGCATAATGTGGGAGACCGTTATTGTGAAAAAGGACAGCCCCACTGGACAATCCAAGTCGTTCCTATCTAACGGTGCGGCGTCGTCGGTGAAGGATCCGACAGTACGCCTATACATTTTTGATATCTGCTTTAGGCATAAGACTGTTGAGTAGGACGCTCTTTCGATCTCAAAACACTTTCGCCATTAACTGTTTTTTTCTACGAGTTTGTTTGGCTTTTTTTTTATCTTGGAGATCGAGAGTGATGCTATTCTATTGACTGGCGGTTTGTTTCTGGGCTCTTATGAGAAACGCTTATCTCGTCAGTAATTAGAATGTGATTCGAAGCTATTCTCCATCCTTATCTTACCGAGTGAAAAATGCCAGTGCAGCTCCCATTCGCTTATTTTGTGTTCCTCTATCAATCGCCGGGAAACTCAAATGGTACACATTCTTCTATAGCCCAAACCATCAGTAACTATTTTATAAAGAACTAACTTTCAAATTATAGGAAAACACGAACTCAGTCCATCAATTGTGAAACTTCTATCCTACTGATTTTTTTCCCTTCGGTGCTCGATTGAGTTCGTCAGCCACAATTAACATCTTGCATAATAGTTCCTCATCAAGAAAGTTCATTCGACGACCATCAAACATGCTGCACTATTTTGGAACTGGATCTTTATTATTCTTTTTCCATTAACTTCAGTTATCTCTCTGTAACTATCGACAGCGCAGACACTTTTTGCATATGAAGTCCGTAGGGAGAGATTTCACGGGAGAGGTAGGTCACTATATCTTGTCTTTCTTAACCTTGAGGAGGCATTTGATTAAGCATAACATCAGATGATCTGGCGTGTTCTTCGCGACCAAAAAATGGGTAAATATGCTATACAACAACAACAGCAGTCATGTGCGATGATCTAAGGGACAAGCTGGCAGTTTTCGAAGTTCGCTTTCATCAAGGCTCAATTCTGTCTCCGCTGCTCTTTGTCACCATAACGGGCGACCTACAGAAATGTGTACCATGGACAATTCAATACGCTGATCATATGACGCTTGCGACGGATATCGAGAAGAATCTTGAAATTTAAGTACAAATCTGCTATGACCGACTGTATATATTTGGCCTCCATTTAAAAGTCCATAATATTAAGTATATCGAAACTATTCTACCTCCTGGAACTACAGATGTTAATGGCGCTCATTTCACCAAGATAGATACCTTCAGGTACCTAGGTCGTTGGTTACAAAGTTACGGCTAGGTAAATAAGGATGTACTAACGAGATGCGATTCTGAGACATCATATGAGTTACTTTCGATAGTAAGATGCATATATGTCTAAAATCAAAGATACCTCGTACAGTGCTGAGAACAGCTGCGTTATGCGGTACAGAGGTTTTCCCGCATCTAGAAGTGCTGAGAACTCACTAAGTGACATGGAGATGTGGATAATGAGAAGAAAATATCACCAATACAAAGATATGGCAGAATGAGTGGCTTCACGGAATGCGAAGGTATAAAAATAGAAACCTCGTTAATATGGGCACGTCACACGGCCACTGCTGAGTTCAGTCATCAGCTCAGCTTATCCTGTCACTGTTGAAGGCCAGAGACAGCCTGAAATACCTAAATAACGGTGGCTGGACACTACAAAAGCAGATCTCAAAATCTAAAATTCTCAATCAACGGGAAACGTTAGATCGTAGAGAATGGATGCATTACGCACCCGAACGGGAAGGTAATGAGAATAACGATACTAAGAAGACTATACCATGAATCCCAGGCATGGCAGACCATTAATGTTGTCTTGTACACACATAAAAAAAAGTTTTGAATCACCCCGGTTTCCAGAAGTCCTGAACAGAGACGTTGACTGCGATTATTGTATCACAGGCACAGTCCCTTTGACTGTTCAGAGATGTCACTAAACACGCCCAAAGATGTAAACAACCATGCATGAAGAGCGCCTGTTAGACGGAGCCTATGAGTTCCAGTCATTCCACCAAAAAGGAGGTACACGGCTCGTGTTGTCTGTAGTTCAACCATGCCTAGACGGTCAATACCGCAGGTTTGATCGCGCCCGCGTTGTTACTTTGTGCCAGGAAGGGCTCTCAACAAAGGAAGTGTCCAGGCGTCTCGGAGTGAACCAAAGCGATGTTGTTCGGCTATGGAGGAGATACAGAGAGAGACAGGAGATGTCGATGACATGCCTCGCTCAGGCCGCCCAAGGGCTACTACTGCAATGGATGACCGCTACCTACGGATTATGGCTCGGAGGAACCCTGACAGCAACGCCAACATGTTGAATAATGCTTTTCGTGCAGCCATAGGACGTCGTGTTACTACTCAAACTGTGCGAAACAAGCTGCATGATGCGCAACTTCACTCCCGACGTCCAAGCGAGGTCCATCCTTGCAACCGAGACACCATGCAGGGCGGTACAGATGGATCCAACAACATGCCGAATGGACAGCTCAGGATTGGTATCACGTTCTCTTCACCGATAAGTGTCACGTATGCCTTCAACCAGACAATCGTCAGAGACGTGTTTGGAGGCAACCCGGTCGGGCTGAACGTCTTAGACACACTGTCCAGCGAGTACAGCAAGGGGAATGTTTTCTGCTGTCTTGAGGCGGCATTATTTGGGGCCGAAGTAGGCCGCTGGCGGTCATGAAAGGCGCCGTAACGGCTGTTCGATACGTGAGTGCCATCATCCGACCGATGGTGCAACTGTATCGGCAGCATACTGGTGAGGCATTCGTCTTCATGGACGACAATTCGCGCCTCCATCGTGCGCATTTGTGAATCACTTGCTTCAGAATAACGATATCGCTCGACGAGAGTGGCCAGCATGTTCTCCAGACATGAACCCTATAGAATATGCCTGGTATAGATTGGAAACGGCTGTTTATGGACGACGTGACCCACAAGCCAATCTGGGGAGTCTACGCCGAATCGCAAATGAGGAGTGGGACAATCTGGACCAACAGTGCCATGATGAACTTGTGGATGGTAAGCCACGACGAAGACAGGCATGCATAATTGTAAGAGGACGTGCTACTTGTTATTAAAGATACCACTGTGAATAGTAATTTAGACCACCACACCTGAAGGTCTCGCTGTATGGTGGTACAACATGCATTGTGTAGTTTTCATGAGCAATAAAATGGGCGGAAATGATGTTTATGTTGATTTCTGTTCCAATTTTCTGTACAGGTTCCGGAATTCTCGGAACCGAGGTGGTGCAAAACTTTTTTTGATATGTGTATTTAGAAACGCAGAGTTGAACAGTGAACGATCGTTCCTGCTCACTATTAAGAGTGATACTGGTGCTAACAATTAGGAAGGTCTACGACACGGCAGGGGAGATGGCGGTCAGGAAGGGATGGGAGGGAGAGTTGGGTGGGTGGTGGTAGTAAGGGGGGGGGGGGGGGGGGGGAAGAACTGTGTGGTTCTTCACATCAAAACATTTCTTGCTTTTACTTTTAGGATTTTCAGGTATTGTAGAACTGTTATCAACTGTAATACTGGAACTGCAAAAGCAATATTCGCCACGAGAGAGCGTGACTCGTCACATTAGCCTGTCGGACCGCGAGTGACGCACGCGATTTACTCTGCAGGATGACGCGCTGAGGGCTGCCTGTCGAGATGTACTGTTCTGCAAGCGACGATGGAGTTCCTTCCAGTGTGGGTGAGATAAGCGCTTTGATCGCGCCACGAGCGCCACACGGCGCCGGACACCCGCCGCGGCGCTGTGCAGACAGCCGGAGGCGGCTGTGCAGCGCGCGCACGCGTGATGTATGCGCGCCGCACCGGCAAACACAATCACGTCCCGGCCGCCACTGTCGCACCCCATCCCCAGCCCCATGTTGACTCCTCTCCCCTGGGCGTTATGGGAGTTATTTAAGCAAACGAATCCTCTCATACTGCGCAGTGGTGTACACACAACACCGGAAATCTCAAGCAGTGGTTATCTCGGAAAAGGTTACCTCGACAAATCATTACGCCTTCGATGCAACCACTAGCTTGTTACCACTCAGTAGTACAGCGCCAGGAGGAAAGTTCACTAAAAAACTGGAACACCAATCTCGTAGTCGCTCTGATGGCGTTTTTCTCCGCTTTTGTTTGTAATTGTTTCTGTCAAGCTGTTGTAATTTCGGGGTGTGTGCCATAGTCAGACATCTGCAAAATATAATACAATGTACGAAGATAAACATAACAGGATAACAACAATATGTACAACAAATATGCATTCTGCTGTCTTGGCGAGCCATCCGGCTAGGAATGACATGTGAAGTGCTCCCAGTGGACAGCTTAACCTGGAAGTTGAAATTCCTCACCACGGTGCTGGGTAGTGCCCTGAAACAGTCAGTCATGATGGCAGGAGTTCGCTGGTGCACTGCTGTTGTGCGTCGCCGTTGAGGTTGCGCGACGCACTGGCGTTACAGTGAAACTGTAGGGACATCTATATACTTATATGGATACACAGACACCACTGATGACCTGCAGCCGTCTAGAACTAAACGAGAATTATGTTAATACCGTCAGCTGCTCACGGGCGTTGATATATATCAACGAGGACAGGTGAAAATGTGTGCCCCGACCGGGAATCGAAGCCGGGATCTTCTGCTCATATGGCAGACCGAGGGCGCAGTGGATAGTGCGACTGCAGGGACTATCTCGCGCACGCCTTCAGCGAGACTCACATTCTCACCTTGTATGTCCACACACTACATTCGTAGTGTCCCACGCCATCACACTCATTACTCGTGGAAGATATTCTTGTCAAGTCCCGAAAGAGTTCGGGGAATATGTGTGCATCCGCACAGAAGAAGGAGATCATGGCCGGTATTGCCAAACTATTTACTTATATGGATATGGTGTCTGTTCTTTTGGACATGTTCAAAAGAACAGACACCATATCCATAAAAGTATATAGTTCTGACAAACTTCTTTTTTGATAACATTCAGGAAATCGCCGACATACGACATAGTCACCAGTTTTAACACGGTAGAAATATTTTGGACTCTCAGGTTTCTCGGCGTGATTGATTAATGGTGTGCTTCCGAGAGTTCAGTCGAATTGTTGTTTCTAATGCACTGTATTTCGACTACAAACCCACTCGTATTCTGCAGGTGGTGCGAGATGTCTTGTTATGTGTGGTCACTGTCTGGACTGGTTGGCGTCGAAATATAATGCATAAAAAGGAAACAGCAGCTTGTACAATTTGCCAGAAGTACAACATTAACGTTAGGAACTTAGCGACGACTTTGCGAAATGCCGGCTATGTGAACCAAAAGTAACTGTGTTGCGTACCCAATGGCATATGATAACTGAACGCCAGGTGATGGGCCATATGACGAATTCGATCTGGCAAAGTAAATCCTCCTCGAAGTCTTTCATCGTGATGCTGTGCTGGGAATCGTCTGAAAAAGATGATATACTGCTGCTCTTGTACCTGGTGCTGTCTCCGGAATCAAGATTGTCGGCGCGTCTCTCTCTGCTGCCACGTCGCAGAAATGGCCACCATGTTGACAGTCCGTTCTCCACGTGCGTTCATATTTTCCGCGTTGATAGTTGTCTTCCTGCCAACAAACCGATATCTGTATCGCTATTCGTAACCCGGCTGTACGATCCTGCGTGGCCGTGAGATCGGTATGTCCTACCTCGTGGGCGCTAGTGGCGTGGGATCGATGAGATTGTGCAAGCGTTCAGTATGGCCTTCCGGAGATCATCGATTCGATATTCGCGTGACTGTCACGGGATCCAGATTAATGCGAACAGCTATACGGGGGAACGATAAACTGGATGCTCGCAGGCCAAGAGCCTGCCTCACATCTGCGTCAGTATTCCGCAGACCATCTGATGTTGTGTGTCCGAGAGTACTTTCGGCGCCACTAACGCATCCCCTCTTCCTTGCTCCAATCGCTGGTGGTGCGTGGGAAGAATGACTGTCGGTAACCCGTCGTAGTCATTTCGCAGGATGTATGTGGGGGGGGAAGTAATATGTTGCTTGACTGTTCCCGGATAGTACGCCTTCGAAATTTAAGCAGTAAACCTCCACGTGATGCATAATGCCTCTCTCGTAGCTGAACATCTCTCGCGCCGACTAAAAGATCACGTGATGAAACGCGCCGCTCTTCGTTGGATCTTCCTTATCTCTTCTACCAGTTCTACCTGTTATGGGTCCCATATTGACGAACAGTACTCAAGACTGTCGAACAAGGGTCGTATAAGCCACTTATTTCATGGATTACTTACATTTCCTTAAGATTCTTCTGTGAATCTTAGTCTGGCGTCTGCTTTTCCTACTTTTATGTGGTCATTCCACTTAAGTTCGTTCTGGACATTTACTCCAAGATACTTTACGGTAGATATTGTTCCCAGCAGTCTTTCATCAGTGATGTAGATGCACAGCAGTCCATTTATTTTTATACTATGCGCGGTATGTCACATTTATATGCGTTCAACTTCAACTGCCAGAACCTGCACATTTCATAAAACCTCTGAGGGCATTTTGTAAATCGATATGTCATCTGCCGTTGCTACATTCCTATATAGAAGCGCTTCATCTGCGAACTATATGATAGAGCTTCCGACGCTTTGTACTAGATGATTTATATATACCGCCAACGCTTACGTTCCTATCACACTTCATTGCGGTACTCCAAAAATTACCTTTACTTGTGTCGATTTTGTTCCGTTAACAGCGACATTTTGAGTGCACTCTGCAAAGAAGTCTTCAATCCAGTCGCAGATCTGGTCCGATAGTCGGTTAGCCATATGGTTTTCATTAAAGAGCAGTGTCGGACGGCGTCAAATGCCTTCCTGAAGTCAAGGAAAACATCAACCTCAGTGCTGTCGTGTACAGCGTTAAGGATCTCGTGAACGAACAAAGGGAGCTGAGTTTCCCAAGATCTCTGTTTGCAGAATCGTTGTTGATTTTTATAGAGGAGATATCGCCAGAAACATCATAAATCTTGAGGATAAATCACGTTCCATCTTTCTACAGCAGATCGAAGTCAATGATATAGGTCTATAATTATCTGCATCTGTCCTACGACCTTCTTGGAAATACAAATGACCTGCCCTTATTTTGTAGACGCTAGGTACCCTTCAATCATCGCGCAAACTACGATAAATTGCTGTTAGAATGGGAGAAAGTTGTTTCGCACAATTTTTGTAGAATATTACAGGTATCTCACCTTGTCCTAATGCCTTTCCAATACTAAGCAATTGTTGTTCCCCTTCTATACCGCAATAGGTTATCCAATTATAGGCCATTCCGACGTTCGTGCGATGACTGAAAGGAGAGACCGTGTTACGATCTTCCATGGTGAAACAATTTCGGATGGCCAAATTCGGGCTTCTCTCTGTTACCTTTCGTTTCCCTAACAGTATGGTCACTGAGTGATTGTATAGACGATTTCGAATCGCTTACTGATTTTTCGTAAGACCGAAACCTCTTAGGGTCTTTAGTCACATCGGCCGGCAAAATTTTACTTTCAAAGTCACTGAAAGCTACACCCGTTGCTCTCCTTACCCTCATTTTCGTTTTCTTTCAGCTTTTGTTTGTGTTATCGAAACCTGACCAGCGTTGAACAAGTTTCTGCTTCTTACACAAGGCATGCACAATTTTCTCACAAAGAACAAACATTCAAATGCGATTTATGAATGAAACACACGCTGCGTAATATTTTCTTGTCTACCACAAGTAGATGGCGTTACTCCTGTCTACTTTTTTGCGGTTGCACTGAAATACTAATCGTATGCAAGTGCGCGGTGGAAGTTACCATGTAAACAGAAAACCTACAACAGTGACGCAAACCATGGTGATTAAGAACTGTACGCTACCAGTGTACTCAAACTTTCTTCCCTCACCACCCAAGGGTTTCAGAAAGCAACTTGGGTTTACTCGTGATTCCAATACACCATATTATTGCACACTCTTCGGCTTCAAATCACTGTTTTTCACCACAATCTCGGTTCAATGCGATTGTCTTACACTACCTTACTGAAAGGGCCTGTATGCCCGCTTAGTACCATTCTACTGGTCAACGTCGGAACCAACGTCTTGCTGGATCAATAACTTCCCCATCATCCACGGTTGATTCCCGCTGAGTACATCCTTCATTGAACCTAACAGATGAAAGTCTGAAGGTGCGAGATCCGCACTGTAGGGTGGATGGCGAAGAACAGTCCAACAAAATTTTGTGGGCTCCTCTCGGGTGCGGAGACTTATGTGAGACCTTGTGTTTTCATGGAGAAAGAGAAGTTCCCTTGCATTTTTGTGGCGACGTATGCACTGAAGTCGTTTCTTCAATTTCTGAGAGTAACACAGTCCACTTTATAGTTCAACGTTGCACTATGAGGGAGGATGGCAAATTTAATAACCGCTTCAGAGTTGCAAAAGACCATCGTCATGAATTTACCGACTGAGGTTGTGGCTTTGAACATTTTATTCGGAGGAGAAGTGGTGTGGCTCCACTCCATGGCCGGCCGGAGTGGCCGTGCGGTTCTAGGCGCCACAGTCTGGAGCCGAGCGACCGCTACGGTCGCAGGTTCGAATCCTGCCTCGGGCATGGATGTGTGTGATGTCCTTAGATTAGTTAGGTTTAATTAGTTCTAAGTTCTAGGCGACTGATGACCTCAGAAGTTAAGTCGCATAGTGCTCAGATCTATTTGAACCATCCACTCCATGGATTGCCGTTTCGTTTCTGGTTCGAAATGATAAACCCATGTTCACGATCAGCCCCGTCACGCACAATCAACCCCACGGAGGTGGTCCTTCGTCGCTCTTTGCGGCCTTCTGTTAGGCGGCGACGAACTCAGCGGCCACACAGCTCCGAATGCACAAGTATGTCAGCACTACTAACTGGGGCAGACAGTTGTGCACCGAGGTGTTTGATTGATCACCTCGAATGAGATTGTCCTCACATTCCAACAGTGCAGAAGTCACAGCTGTGCGCCACCGGATGGCTCTCGGGAGGTGGGCCAGGTTTGCACAACCTTGTTGCGATGATGACAGACGCCTTACCCAACGACTCACCGTGCTTTTGTTCACTGCCATATCTCTGTTGACATTCTGTAAACAGCTATGAATATCTAAGATTCTCGGCAAAAGAGACTTAATGATAGCTCTCTGCTTGGAACGCATAACCGTTACAGATTCCATAGTGAAGGGTACGTAAGGCGCTGCCACCTCCGGGAAATTCGTGAAACTATACGGGCTGAGGCGCGAATATTCCACAATGTTCCACAACAAATTCTACATTTTTTCAACCGAAATTCACCTAAGAAGAAGTATGTTGCGTCACTTATTGAATGCCTTCGTAAATGGGACACATAGATAACCAGAACTGGGAGATTTGTTCATAAAACTGTCGTGAAGCAGAATGTTAGACTTTAGGAGGTGGGGTTGCAAGTGAAATGACAAACTTTTTTCACATATCCAGTAACAGAATCAAATACTTACTCACATGCAATGCAAATTCCGAAAGAAAAAGTTTTTGTTGTACTTTTCTACCACATCAGGACTTTTAGATTATTTTCATCGTTTCTGTCAGGTGTTCTGTGGATAACCATAATTCTAAGACATAATAAATCTTGTAATCACTGTATATTATTTATCAGAGAAATCTAGGTACGTCAACTAAAGAAGAGAAATTTAAAGAGATACCTTACAACTACTGCGTAATTTACTGACTTTTCTGCTCGTTTTACATTACAAGATTAAATATTTACGTAAGTTAACAGTGATACTTAATCCTACAAGTAACTGCACTTATTATGTGACAAGCATAAACAATTTAACGTTTTAATACTTTCCAACGAATGGCGTCTATTTCGTATTTCGAGATAAATAAAGTAGGAACTTTGGTATTTAAATAGAGGCGGGTTGAGGAGGCCGTTGATCAAAGGAAGTTTTGCGCCGGCGGTCTGTGCCGACACAGGGCTTCAGTCGAGACTGCTGCAAAGAGCAAACGAGCTACGCCTGTGGCCTCTTTACGGGTGGTTTGCTACGGAAAGAAACGGAAGCTTTTAATACGCTAGGCCCCCGGCAGACGCATGTCTACGGAAACTGTAAAGCAATTGGAGTGAGCGCGTCCTGCACTCGAACAAATATACTGGCAGCCTCTGGTCTGGATATTAGGCTCAATGAAGCGCGAGTGCTCTACATCAAGTAGGGGGCTGTAATGGCATTTTGGCGCAACGGGCATACCGCATCCGGGACTCAAAGCGCAGTCCGGCTACGTTAATACATTTAGCGGCACAGTGATTCATCTTTTGTTCAAACTGATGGAGGATAAAAACACAGCCGAATTGACAAACAAAGGGAGAAGCACAACGAATACCAAGTTCTGCGGCCATTGAATAGCTGAACATCTACGCCATGGTTTCCACCTGCTCTAATAATAGCCACATTTTCATTAACTGAACAAAATGAACATATACAAATGAGTGCACACAAGGAAATTTATGAGAATGCCTTTTAGCGCGGGCACGATGTTGTCTTTCGGTCGGATGGCAGCTCCATAGTGATTCGAACGATTGCTCCGATTGTGCACAAGTAGGCTACTCTTCCTGTAGTTTAAAAGCGAATCCGGTATATAAAATGGAACTCTCTTACATCCAAAAGCATTTACGTTCTTTCTTCGTAGGGAAACAGCAGGAAATAATTCGCAATATTTAAAAATCTTCATTTTATGTGACAATTCAGAAAGTAACAATGCCCTAACATTGGTCGATATATGCCGAGAGTATGATTGAAGATTATGAATGGATGTTTTCAACATAAATATATTATAAATTCACCTGATTTTAACCTACTTGACTACTTAAGACTATAATATACTACATTATATCCAGACAAAGGTCCCAAATTCGGACTATGGACCTAAGAGTATGTGGAGGGGCACAGTGTAGCATCTAACGCCTCGTGCCAAAAGTGGAAATGTTTTTTAACTATAAAAGCACAAACAAATAAACAGAGAACGTTCAAAATATGAAAAATGCCCTTGGAGAACAAAACTACCCGGTGTTCGGAAATTCCTGTTACAGACTTCTATAAGTTGTAATTTTAACATGCCACAATACTTTTTTCCATCTGTAATAGTATCCTGTTGTTTACTACCTATAGAGAATTATTTTGTTTGAGAAAATATTGTTGTTATTCTGAACTCATTGTACGTTTCTAAGATTTTCTTCGTCTTGTAAGCTGTATCGTAGTCATCTACAACCAACTTAATTTGATCAGCGATGAATAGTAAACTCGACAGCCCTTCCTAATCTATTTCTTTACCCCTTCCTCCACACTTTTCCGTCCAGTCTTTGGGAACTTGCCTCAAATAATGTTTAAAAAGTATAGGTTTTATACAACACCCGTGTCTAATGCCTTTTGATAGTCGTATTGCTCTGGAGATTTCTATTCATATTTTAATTCTTGTCTCTAATCCCTCGCACTCTTTTCTAACTACACAAACATATATTTTATTTATTGTGGCCTCGTAAGAATATCAGTATAGATTCTTTATTGATGAGGTGCCATGTGATGTTTGTAAATCGGTGAAAATCGTATGTGTCTCTCTCTTCACCTGGCTCTTCTTCTATCAGTTCTTCTTTATAGTAAATACATTATCTAAACAGGATAGGCCAGCGGCAGAGAAACTCCGTTCTTCTGCTATTATAATTTCACTATACATTGATTCTTTTATACTTCAACTAGCCACCAAGTGATAAAGTAATGCTAACTCCCCTGTAGCACTACAGTCTTTTTTTGATCCTTTCTTATGAAATGGTATCAGGTATTCAAGTCACCTTTCCCTCCTTTCCTTTTTTTTCTTTTGGCGGGTGGGGGATATCATTTTGCTTGTTCATACATAATTCTATCTGCAGGAACTCTCCTCTATCTCTGTTAACATATTTCATAGCATTTCACCCTTTCTTCCATCTTTGCCAGTGGTATATTTATATTGTTCTTTTTCTCTCTTTTTAATTTCTTTACGATATCCCATGCCTTTCTGATATTGGTCCTCCAATATCTATCTCTGCTTCCTGAGATTCATTTTGTTCAACATCAATTTTAGCTTTTACTATTTTTTTCAGCTGCTTTCTGGCCGTAACATACAGTTTACTATCATCCTGATCTTTCGTAGCTAATCATTTTCCATATCCCTTCCGTTTATCTTGCACATGCTCTTCTGTGTCCGAATGCCACTAGTTGTTGTGGTTCCTGCATTTAGGGAGAAAAGAAATTTTGTACAGGAATTGTACAGACAACTCCTCGAAGAGTTATACGTTATACTGTGGAAAATATGATGCTCTGCCGAACATTTGGATAATGAAAAGATATGAAAGACATCATAAATCAATTAATAGAGCAGATACAAATGAATGGCTTTCAGAGATGATAACTACTGTGCAATGCTATCATCTGAGACATTCTTCATTATAATCGCGTGACGTGTTTAAAAGTTGTTGATTCAGAGATTCCTTGTGTAAATGTTTAGTCGCTATGAAATATTAACTAGGGCATTTATAAAGATATTGAAAATGTTGTTGTCATTTTTCTGAGATCACAGATGTATTCAAATTTGCTTTAATATTTGACCGTGAATTATGTAGAATCTCAAAGAACTGTAACTTAACCATCTGAAGATTGTCTGTCATTCATCTTTAGTGACCGAATGCTGTCAAAACTGCCTTGCAGAACCGACCCTGGAACTGCAAAGCTAATTCTCAGTCGCACATTCACCTCCCCTCATGCCAACTCCAGGCGAGCAAATCGCTCGTCTACATACGGTTAATGTCATACGGTAATGCCAGGAAAATGTGTGAAGTATGTCATCGCAAACAGAAATGTGGTAGATTAGCAGTATAATTTACCAGCAGATTATTTATACTACTTCGCCGTCGTGACGATGAGTAAAAATTCCACAGGAATATTCCACATTTCTTGAGAACAGCATCTTAGAATCACCAAAGAAATAATATTACAGATACCATGATAACTTCAGCCTGATTGGAAAAGCTGTTCCTAAATCGTTTCGATTTGCAGATGCCTAGTATAGAGAAGGACTGAGACCACTGCGTGTTCTGAATCAACAGAAATGTAAACAAAGGCCTAATGCATGTGCAATCTGTACGTAAAAGTAGAGGCGAAAACGATACGACCCTACATGACCTGATTTGTGTCATAGCTCCCAATAATATGAAAGCTATTATAGTGCTTTGGACTTGCTGCATCCTCACAATTATACCGATGTTTGGTCGGATGCGTCCATAGTGACACTAGACAAATGTCTGCAAATCTGTTTCCTACACTGTACTGCTCCGGACGACGAAGAACCATTTTTGTCCAGCAGAGGGTGGTTGAAGAGGAACGAATTCTACCTCCTCGCGTTCTCATTGGTTGAAGCTGGTTACAGCCTTCCATTCGCTGTTCACGGTAAGAGAGGCTCGTACTTTCTCGTATTGGCAAAGATACCACGCTCTAATAGACAGGGGGAGGGGAGGGGGGAAGAAGCACAGAATCATTATATCTCATCTCCATGAAAATAGTATGGAGGAATAATTAGAGCAGTTTTCATGACGTCAGAGACGTGTTAGTTGCCCCATTGTATTGGCTTCTGGTAGAAGCTCGTGTCACTTACGGGTGTACTATGCCGCACATTTTAATTATGGTGTAGAGTGTAAGCGAATCACATTTCATTCGTAATTGGAGTCGTTCAAGCGATACTTTATTTTATATACATGAATTTTTATTTTCACTGTGTACTTTTACTGTAGTGGTTCTGTTTCTGTCATTTCACTTTAGATTTCCTACGAGACCACTCCAAATGCCCTCTGGGTAACCGTTGTCAGAAGGAAAGATTGGGAAACCACTAAAAATAGCAAAATTTGTTCTCAGAACCTTCGGGAAGAGGACGTAGATGGGACACATTCTAACTGCTTACATCGCGAAATGATCACCTGGTGGCAGAAAAGGGAACTATATGTTTTCCCACATATTCCACGAGCGCACCGACTAACGAACATATCTACGATGTTTCAGCGTCGTGAGATGCGTACATCCCACACTGCAACACTCGGAACATAGCCAATTTAATTACAACAATCAGATATTGTATACATAACGGTCACTGTCTTTGAACCGTATGATTACGTAGCTCTTCAATTTCTTGGATTATATGAGCACAAAGAGAATTCTTGTTGGTAAATCTTAGCTCAGAGTCCTTCCACAAACGATTGCATTCTTGCTGTCACTTTAGTTTCGACTTGTTGGCATGCCACTTAACATACGATATGTAAATGCTTTGATGCAAATTCATATGAGACTCAATAGCATCGGCTTAGTATGATTTGGAGAATGTCACTCCAGACTCGCTGACCGACACGTAGTGATTTCGACGAGTGCGGCGGGGAAGCTAACATTTAAGCGGCACTTTTTCAAACCGGGGAATCCTAGGCATGCACATGTGTAAGATTTTAGTTCAGTTCAGAGAAGCCGTAAAGGCACACTAATTTTACAAAACGAAAACGAGATGTTATCTGTGGTAATAATGTATGTCCTCCGAATTAAAAAGATGACTTGAGATTTTCTTTGTTCACCCCCCCCCCCCCCCCGCCCCTTTAAATGAGGTCTGTATAGAAATTTTGCCAGAAGGCTTCTGAGCCTTTGTCTGCATGTTTACATTGCATTAAACCAGCTACGATGCCGAACCAGTGATGAGCTGCAACCATTCGCTGTGATGACTACCGCCACTTAGACAGAGATTTGTATGGTCTACGATACTCGGTCATTGTGAGCTGTCGATCCCAAAACCACTGATGACAAGAGCTAGAGATCTATACCTATGGCTTGCTGAGCCAAACTGATGGAACTTGCCGCACTGGTCAACTGTCGCAGCCATCGACGTTCCCAGCCTTCCTACGTTGAAGTGACTACGCTTTGGATCACCTCCACACAATGAAGAGCTGCTGAGAGATTACCCAAGCACATCCTTTCAATGCGAATGACAGTGCTCTGGTCATTCACAGTCTCCATCCTGGTCAGCCATGCCTGTCGTACGCGCTACGCGGTTCGCCCAGGAGGGCTGCCACATGCACGACACCGTGATAACATGAGTCGGACGCCGAGGGCGAAGTCCACCGGAGTTTTCTGAGGCAGGCGCAGCAAGTTCAGAGGCTGTGAGCTGCACCGTCGGGCGCCCTCGGCGCCAACCCAGAGGAGAATTTACTATTGTAAACGTCAGTTACACTACTGGCCATTAAAATTGCTACACCAAGAAGAAATGCAGATGATAAACGGGTATTCATTGGACAAATGGTTCAAATGGCTCTGAGCACTATGGGAGGTCATCAGTCATTCATTGGACAAATGTATTATACTAGAACTGACATGTGATTACATTTTCACACAATTTGGGTGCATAGATCCTGAGAAATCAGTACCCAGAACAACCACCTCTGGCCGTAATAACGGCCTTGATACGCCTGGGTATTGAGTCAAACAGAGCTTGGATGGCGTGTACAGGTACAGCTTACCATGCAGCTTCAACACGATACCACAGTTCATCAAGAAAAGTGCCTGGCGTACTGTGACGAGCCAGTTGCTCGGCCACCATTGACCAGGCGTTTTCAATTGGTGAGAGATCTGGAGAATGTGCTGGCCAGGGCAGCAGTCGAGCATTTTCTGTATCCAGAGAGGCCCCTGCAGGACCTACGACATGCGGTCGTGCATTCTCCTACTGAAATGTAGGGTTTCGCAGGGATCGAATGAAGGGTAGGGACACGGGTCGTAACACATCTGAAATGTAACGTCCACTGCTCAAGGTGCAGTCAATGGCAACAAGAGGTGACCGAGACGTGTAACCAATGGCACCCCACACCATCACGCCGGGTGATACGCCAGTATGGCGTTGACGATGGTTGTTGTCTTGCAAACGTCCCCATCTCTTGACTCAGGGATCGAGACGTGGCCGCGCGATCCGTTGCAGCCATTCGGATAAGATGCCTGTCATCTCGACTGCTAGTGATACGAGGCCGTTGGGATCCAGCACGGCGTTCCGTATTACCCTCCTGAACCCACCGATTCCATATTCTGCCAGCAGTCGTTGGATCCCGACCAACGCGAGCAGCAATGTCGCGATACGATAAACCGCCAACGCGATAGGCTACAGTCCGACCTTTATCGAAGTCGGAAACGTGATGGTACGCATATCTCCTCCTTACACGAGGCATCACAACAACGTTTCACCAGGCAACGCCGTTCAATTGCTGTTTTGTGTGAGAAATCGGTTGGAAACTTTCCTCATGTCAGCAAGTTGTAGGTGTCGCCAACGGCGCCAACCTTGTGTGAATGCTCTGAAAAGCTAATCATTTGCATATCACAGCATCTTCTTCCTGTCGGTTAAATTTCACGTCTGTAGCATGTCATTTTCGTGGTGTAGCAATTTTAATGGCCGGGAGTGTAAATAAATTCTTGTTCCCGGATGTTGTGCCATTAGCGCCCTTCGCGCCGACTGGCCTTTTCACAGCTCTTTACACTTCGTCATCCTGACAACAGTAGAGGTCTACTAAATAACGGCTACTGCATCTGCTGTAGGGCTTACGCAGTATTATTATTATTATTACCGTTAGTGGGAGTAGAAAGACACGAAGCTTCGGCAGCCTGACGTATTCCAATTCCTGTCCTGTATGCTGTGTACAAATCAAGTGATTCACAAACAGTTAGTATAGTCGTCGAATTTTAACCTGATTGATTGTAAATGAGGGTGTAGGATGTGAGTGGAGCAAGTGTCGCAAGGGAGAGGAGTGGTACAGAGGAATTATGTTTTGTAGCAAGAGATTACCCTCAAAGTGAGTAGTTAGCTTTCCTTTCTGAGAAGTTTTTGGCGGTATTCAATTTGCTCTGGAGATTGCTCCAGCAGTCTATAAATGGGTTGTTAGAAATAACCAGAACCAGTTGTCTCATTGGCTCATTAGTTTACAGCTTTCCTTTCTGAGAAGTTTTTGGTGGTATTCAATTTGCTCTGGAGATTGCTCCAGCATTCTATAAAAGGGTTTGTAACCTCCCCCCTCACTTATCGACCTTAATGACAGTGAAAAATGAAACCGCGTGTACCTAATGGGAATTTTGGAAAAGCAATCGTCACCGAAGTTAATCTGTCGGTAAAGAGGGAGGAAAGGGTTACATCTTAATGAAAGGAAAAATGCAAATGAAACTGGTGGAAATTAATTTTGAAAAGGGGTAAAGTTAATAAAGAAAGTAAATGTGCGGCCGTTACGTTAACAATTACTAGCGGTAATTAGATATTTGAGATTTGGGGGAAATCACGGTCGCCAGTCCTAAGGACAATTACTATAGTAACTGAAAAAGAAAGTTTATTACACATATAATTAACACTAGAAGCGTGGCAACTGAAGGTTGACACGTGTAGTGTGAAAACTAAAAGTTTGTCAGAAGTAATAAATTTCGCTACACTCTGACTTAATTTAGCAAAAGAATTAATAAAACTGGAAAATCGAAAGTTAATTTAGTGACTGAAGTTAATAGTGAGCTTTCTTTCTGAAGCACATCGAAATCCAGTAAAATACGGTTAGTCTTGGACTACCTCAACAATCATTTCAAAAGCAACTTGACTCTACGCAACTTAGACACGAGAGATTTAACTTTGAACTTGAATTAAATGATTCTCAACTATTAACAATAGTAAAATTTAGTACGTACCAAGCTGAGCTGCAGTCACAGGTAAGCTAAAATATGCTAACAAAACTCGCACTCTAAATTTGTGCTCGTGTAACCTAAATATTGTAGCCAGCTACTGAACTTTGAAATTAAAGCAGTGAAATCTAATTATATTATTTTAATGCTGGCGTTTGAATTTCAACGACACTCGGGTTCATTTCGGAAAAGGAAGGGACCCTGCTTGGCAATGCAATTGGGACAATGAGCAACAAAGGTTCATGCTAAGTTGCTGTAATTTTGCGAGACAAATGGAACAATTTGAAAAGCTGAGGTCTGCCATACAGTTCAGAAACTTTACGTGCTTTTAGTCTTCCTTGTTGGTTGATTGAAGGTTTGAAGCCGTCGATCGAGGAGGTGGCGACAGTCACTCATTGTCGGCCGTCGCTGTTGCAGAAGCTGGATGTTGGCGCGCCTTCTTCTCGACACGGTCACCAGGCGAAACGGGCTCTTGATGTGCGCCAGCTAATGCTTCCCGTCCGCGACACCATGTCAGAAACTATCATCGCGAGTCGAGCGCAATTACATGCTGCCACACCCCGAAAGCGCGGCAACTCGCGGGAGCGTCACACAACACCTCTCCACTCGCTACTCCCGCCAGACTCTCACTGCCCGCGCCCCACGCGGCAGAGTTAACACTCCCAAAGATCCTACACACTTTGATTCTTCACACGACCCATCGATGTAATCGTTCGATAGCAGTTTTCCCTAGGCAAGACCCAGCGTAAAAATACAAATAATATTTACGAAACAAACCAATTATACATCGACATAAGTGCATAAATATATATATACAAACAGTAAAACAATTACAATATATAAAGAGACAGAAATGTCATATCTTGAGGTAACAAAACAAGGAAAAAAAATAGTACAATAGATGAAAATAGGAGGATATGCATTTCCGGCGTTACACGTGCCCCACATTGTCTGAGGATGTTCGTGTAATGTAAACAGACTCAGAAAATGTCCCAAAAAAGAAACAGCGGAAATGCATATGCTCAAAACATCAACAAAAGTTAGCATTCGTCTAATTAACCATAAATCAATTTTTAGACCATAATAATTGAGTGGAGACACTCCAAATCTTATTCCACTCTGTCACCTTGCACAAAATAAAACAGGTTGACAACATATTAAAATTCATAGAAAATATAGAAAATGGTTTAGCTATTCCAAAATCATTAAAATTCGTAACACTATGAGAAATGGAATACTATTTGCAAAATTAATTAGATTGCAGGGTCATAAAAACAGGTAGATCAAAATACGCAAATAAATAATTAAATAGACTACACATTTTATATAACCTTTTCATAATTAATATTCTCGTCACGAGAATCTACTTAACGCTAAACAAGAAAATAATATTCAGTAGATCGAAAGAAACATAAATATTGACAGCAGAATTCTTTCACATCAGCTGTCCGGGAAGAAAAACTATTCCGCCTTTCGTACCCGCAAGTACAAAGAATGCCGAGAGCGGCACGGAGAGCCTACGGCGGCACAAGAGCCGACAGCGGCTGCGCCTCGTCAGTATTGTTGCGCCCGCCTGTGCGGCACGCTTGATCTCACTCGCCTGTCTAACGGCATTTCCAGAACGTCCGCTTCACTGAATTCTTTGGGAAAAACTCACTCCCGAGTAATCTCAAGGAGTCCATTAACACTATCACAGTGGATAACTCAACACTGTCCATCATCACACGCATGTACTAGCCTGAAACTTAAAACACCGTCTAAGTACATCGGCAATGACTAGTAAAACACATATTCATGAAATCTTACAACTAGTTACAAAATCATATTTACATTGCTTAATCTACTGTGACTCAGCTGAAAACTTAAACTAGCAGCTTGGATTTTTCAATTGATAAATAATCACTTTCTCTTAAATCATTTAGTCAAAATTAATTACTTATTAATTATAACTTCTTTAATGTCCTCTTGGTCAGGCAAAAGCATGGCAATCTAGCAAACCTTAAATCTTACACTCTATATTTACATATTGTACAAATTACGCATTGTGTGGTATTAATCGATCCTAGGTTGGTACAATTTCAAGCCTACTATATTCCGTATACCTAATCGTTTTCCAGAGCTTGGATACTCTAAGCAATAAGCATTTGTGTGAGGTATACCAATGACTTTATATGGTCCATTATAAACAAACTTAAATTTAGAGATTTCATTGTCTATCTCGCTCGATTTCTCATGAGCTTTTACAAGTACTAAGTCTCCGATCGCAAACTTAGCAAAACGCGCTTTAGCGTCATGACGACGTATGCGAGCATCGGCTTTAAGCTTCATTACTTCTCGCAAACGATCTTTTTTCACACCAATACTAATGTCAATCCGTGGAGGGAATTTGATTATCTCTTCCAATTCACTTTCTACACTTTTGTCAATGCCGAAATTCCTCATGTTAGGGCAGTTCAAACTCATTCCTACGTCAATGTCCTCCGGCCAGTTAACAATGTGTATAGGCTGGTATTGCCTATGCACACCGTCTCCTGCCTCGTCAAAACTAACTACTATTGTTTTATCTTGTGACGTACATGTCAAAGTTTTGCTTTCGCAATTAATCACTGCACGGTACTTTAATAGCCAATCTAACCCGATAATTACTTCCGTAGTTAAGTCTGGCACGACGACAAACTCTTGTTAAAATCGTGCCCCACGTATCTCGAAGTGGACAAAAATCTGTTTTGTGACCGGTTTACTGGCCTTCCCAGTAGCACCGATAATTTTCACTCCTGTCACTGGCATAACTACGATGCCAGGTCTATCTTTCAGTAACTCAAATATTTTCCCAGATACAACACTCAGTTCTGCACCGGTGTCAATCAACACGTTTAGTTGTAGGTCGTGCATATTAACAGACACTACTATCTGTCTACACTTGTCCTCGACTGTTTCTTTATTTTCCCACAGTAAATCCTCGTCTATATCCAGGTCATTCCAGAAAAAACCATCCGGCTTTGATCCTAAATCCGGTTTATCTGGCGGCTTTTTCAGCCTCTGTTCACATACAGTTTTAATTTCAACACGTTTGTCCTGAGGCTTAGTCTGTAGCGTCGCCTCCAATACCGAAACCTTTTCCTGTAACTCGTCAACTAGTGAGTGTTGCTTTGCTATCAATTCACTAATTGTCACCTTCGTTGATTCCTCTTTAATCAGATTGATCTCATCTGCCAATTTACCTGGAGACATGTGCCCAGTAGTATCTGCAATTACTTCCTCTAGATCTGCGCAACCCACACTGTTATCTTCTGACCGTATAACGTCAGCTCTAACCTCATACACACTGTAATCTACGTGCTTTTCTACCAATCGTGTTCGGCTATCACTAAAATTTTCGTAATCTTTCTCCTTAATACTCTCGCAATGTTTAAACTGGATGTTCGCGTCGGATGAGTCGGCTACTTCTACCATTACAACTTTCGGTAAAGTCTGCCGGTTAGGGCCAGAACTTTCCGTTACTACTTCAACATTCAACTCCTGCGGGACGAAACACGACGCATCTTGCTCGTGCTCCCCATTAACATCAACTATTTCTAGTAAAGTCTGCCGGTTAGGGCCAGAACTTTCTATCACTTCACAATCACTATCTTCCTGCGGGACGAGACGCGGCAAATCCTGCCCGCGCTCCCCATAAACACTTCTCCCGTACAGGCCCCTATAATCTCTTAGTTCGTCGTATAAGCGACCGAACTGCCTTAACCAGACCTCATCCCTCTCTGCATCTCCTCGCTCGATGACGGACGTTTTATCCAACATCTGATCTTCTTTCAACACTTGCGAATCATTCTTAAACTCAATCTCCAGTTCCGCTGTGGGTATTACAGCTGCCACTTTATAATCGATTTCCGGAACACTACTTAAATTGTTCTCACTGACAGTGAATGTACTTCCTACTGCCGTGTCTACAGCTGATCTACTGCTTGTGGGCGCACTCCTTTCTTCTAACACTGGCACACTCTCCCGCCGTTGATTATTCCATACGGAATTTTCATAACGACGACACCTGGGTTTTCTCCTGTTATTGGGCCGCCAAAATTTCTCCACGCCCGGTCGGCCCCTCACCGGCGCGGCTAATGGTTTCCCTGTCTCGTCCCAGCAGATACGCTCCCCGGATACTGCTTAGGCGGCTGGTCACACCCTCTGGCGTTATTACTATTCTGCGCAGCCCTTATCACGCTAGTATGATACTGGTTTCCGTCATTCCAGTTATTATTTGCATTGTACCGATTGTTATTACGGTCCGAACCATTATTGTTATTGCTGCCATGGTTGTGGTATGCATTATTCCCATGGTTATCGTTGGTGTGGTTGCTGTGGTACCCGTTGTTGTTACCACGGCCTCTACCACTGTCGCGATTATTGCGCCAATTGTCCTCGTCCTCCACTCTTTCCAGGAAATCATTTATTGTACTGTAATTGCTTCCTACGTAGCGTTTTGTATCATCTGGAAGCTTTTTGTAGAGTTCCCAGACTATTTCGGATTCCGTGCGGCGATCACGCAAATATTCCAACTTGCGGATCCAGCCCTCACAAAACTCCTTCATCGAGCCGCGCGAATTCGCATCGAAAGGCCTCGATACGACAAATTCGCGCCAGACACTTTGCTGTTTTTGCTCTGACCAGTATTCAGCCAGAAACAAATTTTTAAACTCGTCAAAAGTCAGGTTCGTAATGTTGAGGTTTAGGCCCCAACGCTTGGCATCACCAGCCAACACATCAATAACCGCATTAATTTTTCTCTCATTAGTCCATGATCTGGGTAAAACTCTTTCACAATTTTTAATGAAATCCGTCGGGTGTATACCGCCTTTTTTCAAGGGGTCGAACCGCTCCTCTTTCGTCAACAACTCCGAACTATGTGCACAGATTGGCACATAGCTCTGTTTTTCGTCAAGTTTCCTTTCTAATTCCGACACCCTCGTAATCGCTTGGCAAGTGGTTGTCGCAAGCGTTTCCACTTCCTTCTTTTTCTCTTCGCAGGTGTTAGCCTGCTTCGTCACTTTGGTATCTACTTCGGATACTAAAGCCTTTAAAGTTTCCACCTTCTGTTGATCCTCTTTTCTCACTAATTGAATTTGTTCCGTCACCTTATTCTCGATGATCGAAGCAACTGCGTCTCCTACACTTTTCTCGATTCTGCTAATTTCGGAATCAAAACGAGTATTTATGCTCGCAATTTCCGCCTGAACGCCTATCATTTCCTGTTTAAGGTTACCGATTTCGGTATTAATCACGACAATATCGTCTTTGATTTTATCAACTTTTGTGTTAACAACTTCAACATTGTTGTTAACAACATTAATAGCTTTGTTCTGATTGTCTAGCATTCGTTCAATTTTTTCAGACTGAGCTACTTGCTTGGCAGCCTGAGCTGCTTGCTCGGCAGCCTGAGCTTCTTGCTTGGCAGCCTGATCTTTAATTTCTGCCGATTGACTCTTGATTTCGTTAATCAAAACATTCAATAAATCAGTTAAATTCCCGGAAACCACCGGTTTTACTTCCGTAGCGGCTTCCTCTTTCATTGTCCCCCCGTATTCGTCATCAAGGGATTCAGATTTGATTTTCACTTCCGATTCCGAAACATTTTCTAAAGTCTGGAATTCCATTTCTGCTCTTTGTTGCGTTTCGGCGGTCGCATCTTTCATGCTAGCCGCCTGCCCCGGAACAATGGGTACCGCTGTGCGCGTTTCCCACTGTTCGACCGATTGTTCCGTATCTAAGTCTACCAAATTTTGGTAATTGTTGCCTTCACTCATTTTAATAATTTTCAATATAAATGCAAAATCTCTACTCTAATTATGATTCCTCACACGAATATTCTCGCTGACGTATCGACCATTTCGTAACCAGTACTTTGTTACGAGATTTGCACAATGCAAAATTCGTGTCCAGAACAACCTCAAATTTGAAGATTGTCCTGTCACCAGGTCGCCACGTGTAACCTCCCCCCTCACTTATCGACCTTAATGACAGTGAAAAATGAAACCGCGTGTACCTAATGGGAATTTTGGAAAAGCAATCGTCACCGAAGTTAATCTGTCGGTAAAGAGGGAGGAAAGGGTTACATCTTAATGAAAGGAAAAATGCAAATGAAACTGGTGGAAATTAATTTTGAAAAGGGGTAAAGTTAATAAAGAAAGTAAATGTGCGGCCGTTACGTTAACAATTACTAGCGGTAATTAGATATTTGAGATTTGGGGGAAATCACGGTCGCCAGTCCTAAGGACAATTACTATAGTAACTGAAAAAGAAAGTTTATTACACATATAATTAACACTAGAAGCGTGGCAACTGAAGGTTGACACGTGTAGTGTGAAAACTAAAAGTTTGTCAGAAGTAATAAATTTCGCTACACTCTGACTTAATTTAGCAAAAGAATTAATAAAACTGGAAAATCGAAAGTTAATTTAGTGACTGAAGTTAATAGTGAGCTTTCTTTCTGAAGCACATCGAAATCCAGTAAAATACGGTTAGTCTTGGACTACCTCAACAATCATTTCAAAAGCAACTTGACTCTACGCAACTTAGACACGAGAGATTTAACTTTGAACTTGAATTAAATGATTCTCAACTATTAACAATAGTAAAATTTAGTACGTACCAAGCTGAGCTGCAGTCACAGGTAAGCTAAAATATGCTAACAAAACTCGCACTCTAAATTTGTGCTCGTGTAACCTAAATATTGTAGCCAGCTACTGAACTTTGAAATTAAAGCAGTGAAATCTAATTATATTATTTTAATGCTGGCGTTTGAATTTCAACGACACTCGGGTTCATTTCGGAAAAGGAAGGGACCCTGCTTGGCAATGCAATTGGGACAATGAGCAACAAAGGTTCATGCTAAGTTGCTGTAATTTTGCGAGACAAATGGAACAATTTGAAAAGCTGAGGTCTGCCATACAGTTCAGAAACTTTACGTGCTTTTAGTCTTCCTTGTTGGTTGATTGAAGGTTTGAAGCCGTCGATCGAGGAGGTGGCGACAGTCACTCATTGTCGGCCGTCGCTGTTGCAGAAGCTGGATGTTGGCGCGCCTTCTTCTCGACACGGTCACCAGGCGAAACGGGCTCTTGATGTGCGCCAGCTAATGCTTCCCGTCCGCGACACCATGTCAGAAACTATCATCGCGAGTCGAGCGCAATTACATGCTGCCACACCCCGAAAGCGCGGCAACTCGCGGGAGCGTCACACAACACCTCTCCACTCGCTACTCCCGCCAGACTCTCACTGCCCGCGCCCCACGCGGCAGAGTTAACACTCCCAAAGATCCTACACACTTTGATTCTTCACACGACCCATCGATGTAATCGTTCGATAGCAGTTTTCCCTAGGCAAGACCCAGCGTAAAAATACAAATAATATTTACGAAACAAACCAATTATACATCGACATAAGTGCATAAATATATATATATACAAACAGTAAAACAATTACAATATATAAAGAGACAGAAATGTCATATCTTGAGGTAACAAAACAAGGAAAAAAAAATAGTACAATAGATGAAAATAGGAGGATATGCACTTCCGGCGTTACAGGTTGTTAGAAATAACCAGAACCAGTCGTCTCATTGGCTCATTAGTTTACGATTTAATGAAACAGCTATAAACTCAATACCAATTCTCTTTCGTCATTTTAAAAATAAATAGTTCAAAGAAAATTATTTTCATTCCAAACTTTAGATAGACGCTAAAGTTGATGATTTTGGTGGAGGGGAGCAACATTGACTAATATCCGATTACACTCATTGTTAATGGTCTCAGAAAGATAGGAATCATTGCAATAAGGTATATGAATTCTTGAATGAGTTCAATAATAGGATTGTGTCGAAAGGAAAAGGTCACTGTCGAAGTCGGTTAT
Source organism: Schistocerca serialis cubense (assembly GCF_023864345.2). NCBI lineage: Eukaryota > Metazoa > Arthropoda > Insecta > Orthoptera > Acrididae > Schistocerca > Schistocerca serialis. The sequence goes on along the minus strand of NC_064638.1, from coordinate 924,754,846 downwards.
CATCTTCACAATCCAATTTTAGAACCATCAGTAACAACACAGCCGTAGGTCATGGTACACGTTAAAGTCTCGACAAACGAAAAACTGCACAAAATTAGTCTCTGTTCCACATCAGCATACGAGATTTCTTGGTATGCGGATAATATTATTCACGGGTTTGCGTGCTAACACGCCTTCACAGTACTCTATCTGCACATCTGCGTCGCTTCATTTGTCGTGTTAAGTATTCCCAACATGTCAACATTTCAGAAATGCGTATTGTTGAAGTTACAGTGCGTTCTTACTTGCAATTTGCGAAATTATGGAGGAATATATTCAGAATTACAGAATGCAAGTTTTTGGTCATTTCTGTTGTGTATGGTATCACAATTAAGTAATTTTCACATATTGTACTGTTATATGAACATACACAATCAAAGAACAACACAGATTTAATTATTATTTCAGCAGTACAAATGCAGTCAAAAGCGGTCAAGTTTTACAAAAAGACTTGGTCCGTAAACATATATTTTTTCATTAATATTATACAGAAAGATACTATCTTTTACTCTTGTCAGTGGCTGAAATTGAACATATATACATAACATACATTAAACATATATACATAACATAAATATACATAACAATTAAACATATACGAGGACATACACTACTACTGAACATAAACGCCTTATTTAACCACCATTTGGTTCTCACGATATACCTGTAGATTCTGTCGTAATATGATATGCAAAAACTTTTGATATATTCGTAATATGCAGAAACGGTACATTATAAGTATGAATAAATATTAGAATATATGCGTCCGTAATATTCTCTATTTGTTCCACCACAGTTTCAATCTTGGATTAAGAACGCACTGTAGTTTCCACAACCCCACATTTCTGGCATACTGACATCGTGAAGTTCCTTACATGCTTGAAATTCTGATGAGGATGTGACCTCTAAATGTAAACAGGGGAATTAAAGGCAAAACAGTGGACGGATTGCTCTACTAACTAATCCATTCAATTCTCTGGCTCGGTTTGGCCGAAAATAGTCACTGCAGCTACAACGAAAATCCCTTAATGGATTAGGAAAACAGCATTTTACTCACACAAAATCGCAGTGTCATTTCGGCTGATGTGTTCCCATGCACCCATGTGTGTGTGTTTGGGGGGGGGGGGGGGTGGATGTGTGAGTGTGGGTGGGTGTGTTTTGTGGGCGGAGGGAGTCTGGTGTAACAGTTTTACACACTATCAGTTCAACATCGTAACCTTCATCCCAGACTATCACGCATGTAATGGTTCTGAGTGGCATAGTGCGTCCACGATCCCTTAGTTTTATATATGACCACTGTAACTCGCTCGCGTCGGCCTTACGCACCAGTACGTCGGACAAATGGAGGCGCCCCTCCGAGCATTTCCGTCGACCCGCACCAGGTACGGGAAAACCTCGGAATGGATGTTCCTCTCCGTCCCGGCGGCGAGGCGAGGTCCTCGCTTTATTTCCCCGGCCTGTGCTCCGATTTCCTCTTTCCGTTTTTCCCTTTCGCTTTCCCTTTCCCTCTCGCGGCGAGATGAGTCAATCTGCGGCAGGAGGCCCGGCCTGGCCTCCACCATTTCCGGCCAGCCGCCGCCGCCGCCGCGTCCGTTCTTGCCGCTCCATCAGGCGCGCCCGCGACAAAACAATCCATTAGCGGACACACCGCCGTTAATTGCTTTATCCGCGGGCCGCGCTGCGCGCTCCCACGCTCCTAGCTGAGCGCCGCTCATGTTCCCACAAGAAAGACGTAAACGTCCCGCGGCGAAAACAGGCGGCTATTGTCGAGCCACATCCTGTGTCTCTTCACCACACGTGAGTGAACACTGAAAGTAATAGTGTACGGTCAACATACACTGCAAGACACAATAAAAGACACTCCACGAAGAAGGCATTATCCGAATGGTACGGAAATATGTAGATGTAATGTACATGTAGAGACAAACAGCTTATCACAATTTAAGAAAAACTGGATGATTTATTCAAGAGAAAGAACTTCACGAATTGAGCAAGCCAATAATGCGGTGGTCCACCTCTGGCCTTTATTAGGACTGTTGATGTTTTTAAAAAATTGGGAATCCCGTACATCGATATTTAAAAAGTATCATTACCGGCCCGTTATGTATCGAACGCAAGTATCGATAGATTGACGGAAAACCATCATCGTACCGGCGTATAAAAGTATCGGCTGCACATTGTAAATATGCTACCGGTTTTAGAGCTGTATAGTTAAGTGTTGATTCATTATTACATATTCTGTACAACCTGCTTATCCCCCTTAGAGCAAGAAATTGAAAGGAAAACAATGCACGTTCACGCTTTTCGATAACCACTTTGCTAACCATGGTAGCTCCATTTAAGTGGCGCAATAAAAAGTGGCCGATCGGCCCGTCGTTCGGTCTCGTCACATGTCGACTTTCCTGATTTTTTTCATTTCTGCAAATACCGGTGAGTTTGCAGTTGTAGTGTCAAATCATTTGGTGAAGTTAAACGCTTCAGTTTCTATTGGCAGCGCCGAGCGCTGATTACGTCAGCGTTTCCCTTCACACGTCTCACAAGACTAGTCTTGTTATTTAGATATTTGTTCATCATTTTCAGCAAATTTTGTGGAGAAATAGCACACCAGCAGCATAAAAATTGTTTTTTAACGCGACTCGTGTGCTATTTCTTCACATCTGAAATCTTGTTACTCCATTCCCACCGCCAATCCCCAGTGCAATCGGACTTCCTCTTTGTGGCACCTATAATTGCTTCACACAGTCAAAGAGAAAGACTAGAAGCGCTGAAAGCTCAAAAAGTAGTAAGACTCCTTCACACAGTGAAAGCCAAGTTCCAATTTCAAAAAATCAGTTTCAATGTTACCGAAAATTGCGAAAAAAATAATATGAAATATAAATATCGGCTCTCGATATGGCGGTTTCGATATCGATATATATGTGTATGTTGTATCACCAACTTATATCGACATATATCGGGAAAAATTTTGATATAACGATAATTTATCAACAGCCCTAGTCATTATGCAACCATTTACTTGTCTTGTCATTAATTGATAGTTCTTAGATGTCCTCCAGAGATATATCGCTCCAAATTACGTCCAAATGGCGCGTTAGATCGTCGAAATCCCCAGCTGGTTGGAGGGTTCCGCTCTTAATTCTCGATTGGAGGATAGATCCGGTGACCTTGTTAGTCAATATAAGGTATTGCAAGCACCAAGATAAGCAGTAGAATCAAGCCGTGTGCGGAAAGGTAACTGAAATGTACGCCCAGGACGGCTTGCCATGAAAATCAGCACAATGGGGCGTAGAATATCTTACTGTAAGGGTGCTGCGGATGACAACCAAAGGTGTAATGCTATGAAATGAAATGGCACGCCAGACATCAACACTTGTTGTCGGGTCTTATGGGGGGCGACAGTCAGGTTTGCATCGCATTGCTGACGGGTTGGTGTCCAGCCACGTCTTCGGTTGTCATCGGGGTTCAATTCGAAGAGAGATCATCACCGAACACAATTATACTCCAATCAGATTTAAGGCCTAATGTGGCCGACACCATTGCAGACGGCCTTGTTCGTACAGAGGGATCGACGGTAGCAGCCTATTAATGATCCTTGGGTCACTGAAGCACTAGTTGCATATCGGTTCGATGATAAAGATGAATCCGGGTTTCTGAGTGCCTCTCTCTCTCTCTCTGACGATTGCTTGGTCCTCTCGTTCCGTCGTCTCTCAACGTTGACGGCATGCTTATTAACAGTGTGTTCGGCCGTGATTGATCAATTCCTGCCAACACGTCTAACTGTGGCGTCTCACCTATTCAAATGTCGAGCGAATCGTCGAATAGTGGAATCGGCTTGTTTGAGCCCAGCTACGCTGCCATAAAAAAATAGCAACATCAAAAAATTATTAATGTACAGTGATGAAATTTCGGGAATACATTTGCTAGGCAACATGTTTAAGTAATTAACATTGCAGAGTGACAAAGCATGAGATAACCCTTTGCAAATGTGAAATTTTGATACACTAATACCGGCGTGAAACCGTCAGAATTTTGTATGCAAGTACACGAACGCGCATGCATTGTGTGGCACAAGTGACGGATATCAGTTTGTGCGATGGAGTTCCATTCCTGATACTCTTTCTTGGTCAATACAGGCACAGTTAATGCCGTTTATGGATGGCGCTGAAATTGTCGGCAGATTATATCCCATGAACCATGGACCTTACCGTTGGTGGGGAGGTTTGCGTGCCTCAGCGATACAGATAGCCGTACCGTAGGTGCAACCACAACGGAGGGGTATCTGTTGAGAGGCCAGACAAACATATTGTTCCTGAAGAGGGGCAGCAGCCTTTTCAGTAGTTGCATGGGCAACAGTCTGGATGATTGACTGATCTGGCCTTGTAACCCTAACCAAAACGGCCTTGCTGTGCTGGTACTGCGAACGGCTGAAAGCAAGGGGAAACTACGGCCGTAATTCTTCCCGAGGGCATGCAGCTCTACTGTATGGATACGTTTCTAGCATTTGCAGACTAACAGAAAGCCTTTGACAATGTTGACTGGAATATTCTCTTTCAAATTCTGAAGGTGGCAGGGGTAAAATACTGGGAGCAAAAGGCTATTTACAATTTGTACGGAAACCAGATGGTAGTTATAAGAGTCGCGGGACATGAAAGGGAAGCAGTGGTTGGGAAGGGAGTGAGACAGGGTTGTAGCCTCTCCCCGATGTTGTTCAATCAGTATATTGAGCAAACAGTAAAGGAAACAAAAGAAAAATTCGGAGTAGGTATTAAAATCCATGGAGAAGAAATAAAAACTTTGAGGTTCGCCGATGACATTGTAATTCTGTCAGAGACAGCAAAGGACTTGGAAGAGCAGTTGAACGGAATGGACAGTGTCTTGAAAGGAGGATATAAGATGAACATCAACAAAAGCAAAACGAGGATAATGGAATGTAGTCGAATTAAGACGGGTGATGCTGAGGGAATTAAATTAGAAAATGAGACACTTAAAGTAGTAAAGGAGTTTTGCTATTTGGGGAGCAAAATAACTGATGATGGTCGAAGTAGAGAGGATATAAAATGTAAACTGGCAATGGCAAGGAAAGCGTTTCTGAAGAAGAGGAATTTGTTAACATCGAGTATAGATTTAAGTTTCAGGAAGTCGTTTCTGAAAGTATACGTATGGAGTGTAGCCATGTATGGAAGTGAAACATGGACGATAACTAGTTTGGACAAGAAGAGAATACAAGCTTTCGAAATATGGTGCTACAGAAGAATGCTGAAGATTATGTGGTAGATCACATAACTAATGAGGGGGTACTGAATAGGATTGGGGAGAAGAGGAGTTTGTGGCACAACCTGACTAGAAGAAGGGATCGGTTGGTAGGACATGTTCTGAGGCATCAAGGGATCACCAATTTAGTATTGGAGGGCAGCGTGGAGGGTAAAAATCGTAGAGGGAGACCAAGAGATGAATACACTAAGCAGATTCAGAGGGATGTAGGCTGCAGTACGTACTGGAAGATGAAGAAGCTTGCACAGGATAGAGTAGCGTGGAGAGCTGCATCAAACCAGTCTGAGGACTGAAGACCACAACAACAACAACATGTGATCGATTGGAGACAGATCTGATGATAGAGCAGGCCAATGAAACATGTCGTCACTCTGTACATCATGTTGTTACAACAGGGGTACGTGGGTGAGCGTTATTCTGTTGGGAAGCATTCTCTGGAACCCTATTCATGAATACAGCATAACAGGTCAAATCAGCAGACTGACTTACAAATTTGCGGTCAGAGTGCGTGCGTTAAGAACGAGAGTGCTCCTGCTGTTGTACGAAATCATACCCCATACCATACTTGAGGCACAGTGTGTCTATCACGCAGACAGATTGCCTGCAGGCCCTCAGCTGGCCTCCATTTAACCACAGGCCTTCACTGGCACCGAGGCAGGACCAGCTTCCGTCAGAAAAAGCAACAGACCTCCATTCTGCCCTCCAATGAGTCCTCGCTTGACACCACTGAAGTCGCAAATGACGTTGGTTTGGGTCGCTGAATGCACGCTACAGGGCATCTGGCTCGGAGCTGTCCTGGAAGTAACGGATCTGTAACAGTTTGTTGTACCACTGTGGTACCACTTACTCCTCAAACTGCTGCTGGAGATAAAATACGATGCGCCACAGCCATACGTCAAACACGATGGTCTCCCCTCTCGACAGTGCCGCGTGGTGGTAAGGAGCCCGGTCTTCTTGCGACCGTACATTCTCGAGACCACGATTCCCAGTCATGAACGGTGGCTACATTCCTGCCAAGTTCTTCTGCAGTATCGCAGAAGGGACACCCAGCTTCCCATAGCCCTTGTTCACGACTTCGTTAAAACTTTGTAGTGTGTTGACAATGGCGTCTTTGTCACCTTAGAGGCATTTTCGATTACCAATAACTCACCACGTCCAGTCTCAAAGGTAAATAACGCTCACTAGCGTCACAGCATGTATTTAAACCAAACCTGATTTGAGTGTTTATGGTGGCGCTACTAGCGCCACTCTTTTTCGACTGACATAAAACTGGAACAAACATCATCTTTTAAATGTAGAAACACGTCTACCAACTTTCGTCTATGTCGCACAACTTCTTGGTGTTACGACTTTTTTCCGTCAGAGCATGACCACTTTCGAATGGGGATATCTATGTATATTGCCCACGGGCTTGTCCTCGAAGAATACTTACTGTCCAAATGAGTACACAGAATAAAATTCGCAAGCACCCTAACAAGTATACTATCATTGCCAGATACGCGGTGAAATTGCGCTACGGAGTCACACATTCATCCATTTTGCATTTTCCGTCGATACCTGTATGGATATCAGTTTGTGAACAGTTTGGGTAACTCCGGGGTGTGTCTTTTTTATTTTATTTATTTGTTCATTTTTAGTGCATATACTTACTGAAAAAGGAAACTTACACCAAGTTATCTTCGTACAGCTATAGTACACACTCCGATGTAACGACTGCTGCTACTGTACGATCACTTCACAAGGGTTTTTAAAGGAATCTAAATTGAAAGTCTGACGAGAGTGTTGAACGTCACAAGAGAGTAGCAGCTATCGACCAAAGGTGTTAACGCAACCAGTTGGAGGCAGTGTTTCGCTACAACTTAACAGCCTTGGTGGGTGTAAATGGAATCCAGCGGTAACCGCCAATCCTTCCTGCTTGAGAATATCTTTGGAGCTCCTCAACGAAGTGGTAGCACTGCTCAGCGAGGAAGGAAGGGTGGTTAGATTTTAACGTCCCGTCGACATCACGGTCGTTAGAGCTGGAGCACAAAATCGGAAAGATTCAGAAATGGTGTAGGGAATCGACCGGAACTTTTTAAAGGAATCATACCGTTATTTGCCTGGAGCGAGTTGGGGAAATCGCATAACATCTACACTGAAGGGCAAACGAAACTGGTATACTCATGCATGCTGAGATATGTAAACAGGCAGAATAGGGTGCAGGGGGCTTCAACGTCCGTATACGACTCAATTGTCTGGCGCAGGTGTTAGATCGATTACCGCTGCTACAATGGCACGTCATCAAAATTTAGGTGAGTTTCAAAGTGGTATTATAGTCCGCCCACGAGCGATGGGACACAGCATCTCCAAGGTAGCGATGAAGTGGGGATTTTTCCGTACGACCATTTCACTAGTGTATCGTGAATATCAGGAATCCGGTAAAACATCAATCTCCGACATCGCTGCGACCGGAAAAATATCGTGCGAGAACGGGACCAACGATGACTGAAGAGAATCGTTCAACCGACAGAAGTGCAACACTTCCCCAAATTTCTGCAGATTTCAATGCTGGGCCATCAGTAAGTATCAGTGTGCGAGCATAAGCGATATGGGCTTCCGGAGTCGAAGGCTCACTCGTGTACCCTTGATGTCTGCAAGACACAAAACTATACACGTTGCCTGTGCCTCTCAACATCGACATTGGACTGTCCGTCGATTCTCGTTTCAAATACTATCGAGCGGACGGACGTGTACGGCTATGTAGACAACCTCATGAATCCATAGACCCTGCATGTCAGCAGGGGACTGTTCAGTTGGTGGAGGCTCTGTAATGGTGTGGGGCGTCTGCAGTTGGAGTGATATGGGACCCTGATACGTTTGGATACGACTCTGACAGGTGACACGTCCGTAAGCATCCTGTCTGATCACCTGCATCCATTCATGTCCATTGTGCGTTCAGACGGACTGGGGCAATTACAGCAGGACAATGCGACATCCCACACGTTCAGAATTGCTGCAGACTGGCCCAGGAACACTCTTCTGAGTTTAAACACTTCCGCTGTCCTCCAAACTCCCCAGTCAGGAACATTATTGAGCAAAGCTGGGATGCCTTGCAACGTGCTGTCCAAAAGAGATCTCCACCCCCTCGTACTCCTACTGATTCATGGACACACCTGCAGCATTCATGGTCTCAGTTCCCTCCAGCACTACTTCAGACATTAGTCGAGCTCATGCCACGTTATGTTGCGGCACTTCTGCGTGTTCGCGAGGGCCTACACGATATTAGGCAGGTGTGCCAGATTCTTTGTGTCTTCAATGTACCATAGTGTACCATACGTAGGATATATTTTTAACAGAGTGGGAAAATGGTTAAAAGAAGTCCGAGTAACTCTTGCATTTTACTTAGCGAATCAAGGGGCTTACGTTTTAGACGGCACGAAATCCATAACAACAAACTACATGCACAGTCAGGTGGCTATCAAGTTAATTGTAATTACTGCCAATGTCTCTTTGTTGAACGGTCAGGACTTATTTCCGCAATTTGGTTCAATGAATGCCAAGCCATAAGTAATCCGAGATCAGCCTTAGCTAATCACCTAGAAACACACAATCACTCTATCCCTGAATTAGGTAATAACTTAAGTATCGTCCATATACGTCCGAAAGGCGAGTCCTTAATTTATTGGAAGAAATTGAAATTTTAAGCAATTTGAACCAGAATCAGCTACGTAGACTATCACTTGTTCATCCATTATACCTAAGACCATTGCCTTGTCGCCTAAAAACGTCACATACGGTCACATGCATGAGATTTATTTAGCCTATCGCCATATTACAGCTAGTTCACATTCTATATCGAGGTTGGCGTTCCCACCGTGTGGCTGCTCGGCGGCGAACAGTGTGCTACAATGTTTGTTCTCGGTTTCTGTTTCCTTCGTCCGACCCAGCCAGACGTTATATTTTCTGATCAGTTTTTACTATCAGGCCATCCCCTTTTATCTAGCTTCGCCAACATGCAATGATTGTAGCTCCTGAAGGGACTGGCCCGACCTCATGTTATATGCTACCAAATACAATAAGTAAGCCGCCTATTTGGAGATTCTGAACTTTTGGTGTTTACACGTATGTTGCATTGTATTTCTTCCCTTCTCTCCTTTGTACGTTACAGTATCACACACTTCAAGATAGGATTTTAAAATCTCGAAATTGGTCGCAATTTGAATAAATAATTAGTATAACTGAAGCGGACTCCCTAAAGTAATTGAGTACAGAATTTAATTATCTTAAATCAAGAGGTAGTGTTAGAATTTAAAAACGAGAAACTACAAGTAGAAGATGAGATTAACTAGTTGGGGAGCAAAATAGCTTTCGATGGGAGAAGTGGAGAGAAAATAGAATGCAGATTGGCAGTAGCAAGTAGAAGATGAGATTAACTATTTGGGGAGCAAAATAGCTTTCGATGGCAGAAGTGGAGAGAAAATAGAATGCACATTGGCAGTAGCGAGAAAAAATGTTTTTCGAAGAGACAAATTTGAGGACTGGAAACAGCAAGAAAAATGTTCCTGGAAAAGAAAAATTTATTAACATCCAATGTAAATTTGAATATTAGGAAGTTGTAGTTTTTGTGGAGGAGGAGGAGGAGATTAGTGTTTAACGTCCCATCGACAACGAGGTCATTAGAGAGGGAGCACAAGCTCGGGTGAGGGAAGGATGGGGAAGGAAATCGGCCGTCCCTTTCAGAGGAACCATCCCGGCATTTGCCTGAAGCGATTTAGGGAAATCACGGAAAACCTAAATCAGGATGGCCGGAGACGGGATTGAACCGTCGTCCTCCCGAATGCGGGTCCAGTGTGCTAACCACTGCGCCACCTCGCTCGGTTGTATTTTTGTGGATTTTAGCCTTGTACAGCAGTGAAACGTGCACGATAAGCAAAAAGAAAAGAATAGAGGCTTTTGAAATGTGGTCCTATAAAATAATGCCGTGGCTATATCGAAAAACTAATGAGGAGGAACTGAATCGAATTGATTGAAGAAGAAATTTGTGGTACAGCTTGACTGAAAGAAGGGAGTAGTTGAGAGGATACAAGAAGTCATCAATTTGGTAATGTTAGGTGTTGGTTAAAAGGTGTGGGTTAAAAACTGTAGAAGGAAACCCTTGCTTCTATCCAGTATATTTAAACAGATATAGATTATAGTAGTTGTGAAAATATGAACAGGCTTCCACAAAATAATTTTATTGTAGGGATCTACATCAAACGTGTCTTCTGACTGACGACAACAGCAGCAACAAAGTGTAGCTATAATAACATAATTTAAAGACGTACAACTGCAGATACAAAATAAGTATCTGGCCATTTGTGGAATGATTATGTGATTTTTTGAAATTTTTTCCTGCTTAATTCATGTCGGATCGATTTTCTACCCAAGGTGAAAGAAGAAACAGAAGAAACAACTGTCAATTTATCTTAAAATGTTATTCTTCTTCGAACACGAGAGTTCTTCCAAGGAGAAGGGTTTCAAGTACGAGGTGATTCTTCTGTGAATTCTGTTGCCAGTTAGTACAACCTAAAAGAGAACTGACAGTCAAAACCTTAAAACAGAGTAATCATAACATATTATTACTACTGAAAAACATTTTTGGTTGAAATGAAGTATGCTTGTAATCGAACTGATCGTGTTTGGTCCTTGTAGCTCTGATTTTCTCCCACGCATCATAGATTGCAAACAAATTTCTGGAGTTTTGATGTTTATTGCTATATAGAATGGATTAATTACAACCGGCCACTGCTAGATGCTCATCGTAGTTTCCATCATAAGAACTGAAATAAGACATGGCGTGCACGGTTTATGTACAACTCCCAGCCAACGCAACGTAACCGGCAGACTGCTGTTTCAGCTACTGAGCAAATCGATGCTGTCACGACGAAAGACTCTCATGCATCTAGCTCGACAGTTTGTCAGTTGCTCTCCCTGACAACTGTAACCAACCGACTGACAGCTGTCATTGCCAACCGCTATGTCGTTCAGTTGCGTCGCAATACTACCTTAAAGTAGCGCATTAAAAGGGTGTGTGCACTGCCTTCGAGTTACGTCATTTTTCTTTTTTTGGATTTTTCACCAAACTTTTGTACCGAGATAGGAATGATAATAATAATAATAATAATAATAATAATAATCACTGCAGTACACTCATGATGAGGCATAACCATGGCATAACAACAAACCGTGGTGAGACGAACATTTGAATCGCTAACTACGGAAAGGAAACACGTCCAAAAATTTGAAAATTCATTTTATTGCTTCAAAGAAGTCTAACAAAGTAGGCACATCGTTTACTGCTGTTACGGAATTTGTCCTCAGTCCATGAAGTGCCTGCAGCAACAGGTACAGTTCACTGCTTATTGCAGAAAGCAAACATGTCTGGGAAGTGATCCCTTTCTGCTGTGAACAGAATTTTCTATAGGCTGATCGGATGTCTCTTGAAACATCTGATAAGATAATTTTTTTGGGACAGGTAGTTTGTTTGCAATCGCAATACATGACTACATAATTTAATAGTATTGAATAGCGTATTTTAGTAATATGTTTCGTGAATTATTAGTTTCACCAGTTATTACCATTGCTCACAATTAGTTCAACAGAAGAAAAAGGAAAAGGAAGAAGGCAATCATTAAAGCTGACAAATACAAGAGAAGTACGATCAAGAAAAGCTAAGGTTTCCCGTACAGAGCATTGACCTCATAGTGAGTTCTTTGCAGAAGAAAGACAAATTTAGTGTTAATCACCTGAAACCGGAATGCTTTTACAGATTGCAGTACTTGGTAACCAAAACATTAGGAAAATACTTGTGCCACCCAAGTTGTGAGTGTTATGGAGAAAGTGTTCCAAAGGAGCAATAGTTTTGTTTTACCCCGTCGTAGTATCATAAATTTGTTTCAGCAAAGATACACCACAGGTAGCTCAGTGTATCAATGGCATGCAAGCTGACAGCTTTTATTTGGGCAGTATTTAGATAAATCTAGGACATACCAAATAACCGGTCTACACGGCCAAACTACACGTAAACATCTTAAAAAATGATGAAATTTAAAAAAAATTAATTTTAGTTCCTGAAGAAAAGACCCAATTTTGGAAAGAAGTTTTAACATATCAGACAACAATGACAGATAAAACTGAAGAGAATGTTTAAGACCATTAAGTTGTTTTGATATAACGTTGTTTAAAAACATTTAGTTTGAAGAAAATATGTAAAATAAATTTCTATCCGCAGAACATAAGGCTTATAATTTACATTCCACACTGATTACTTCAGAAAGGGAACATGTCCATTCACAAAAAAGTTTTTTTAAGCCATGGGTAACACATAGATAGAAAGCACATAACTTAAAATACCGTATATATATATGTGTGTGTGTGCTTTCTGTCTCTTCTGTAAGTCTTAAATAAGTTGATTTGTTCCTTTCTGCAATCAGCAGTTAATTCATTTATCGATTATTGTACGTGTCACAAATATAGTATGCGTTATTCAGAACACACATCGTCCCGTATCAGTCCTTTCTAATACGTACGTGAATGTATCTATAAATAAATGATAATTCCACAACATTTCTTTCTACACTTCTAACACACTTCGGCTCCGTACCACAATGATTATCGTCATTATTAATGCTCTTTTCCTAAAAAACTGTAATAAGTTACAGTGATTCCAGCGTTTGGTGGAGTATTAGAGAAAATGGAAATATTCTAACACAGTGAGTGTAGACTTCTATTCTGCCGCCTTAGTCGGTTGCACTAACGCCGCTGCTTGGCGGCTGATGCTTTTTACGGTACTGAATAGGCTATAAAGCTTTCAACCTCGATTTCCAGGAAAATCTTGAGAAGCACGTCGTACTAGAGCAACATCCGCTATATCCCAGTATGTACTGAAATGGAGAAATAGATGTGTATGGTTCTTTTGTGAGTGCCGAGTAGTAATTGTGACTTAACATCACGTGTCATCTCTGTGTATGGTAATCTCTGTGTGACCACAGGAATGCAGGTCAACAAAGAGACGTGTGTGCTAGGAGTGGAGGACTCGCCTTTTGGAACTAAGTGGCTCCGCAGGGTCAGCACCGCTGAAAAGTTAAAACGGGACGCTGTGTAGTACTACTGGAATTCATAAAGCACCATTCTCCTGTTCGATGCAAAATATTCATAGCTGCAAATTTGACGTCTTCAACACATTCTTGTAGAGAACATATTCACGTTTCTCTGAAAGGTATAGAATTGATAACGGAAACAATGTAAGTACATTCTACTATATAATACTCACTAGCAAGTTCACTTACACGTACACTGGGATACGGAGATCACGGAAAGTGACTCCTTTGTCTAATTTTCAAGAAGGGCATGCGAATGTTATTATTTAACATGTTAGCTGCCGTCATTCAGGAACTTATCGTAACAGGTCTCCGGCTTTATAGTGGTGTAAATGAACTAGGGATGAAGCGCTCTTTCACAAACTGTACGCTACCTGACACAACTGTAGCCTTCGGAAGAATAAAACTGAAATGTAACGACATAATATTCGTCCTGTGCAAGATCTCGCTTGTATTGCTCCTAGCTGCGTCTGAATTCCTGAGACATCATTTTCTTCCAAGGAAGAGGAGAAGATTAGTGTTTATGTCTCGACGACAACGAGGTCATTAGAGACGGAGCACAAGCTCGGATTAGGGAACGACGAGGAACGAAATCTGCTCTGGCTTTTCAAAGGAACCATCTCGTCATTTTCCTGAAGCGATTTAGGGAAATCAGGGTAAACCGAAATGAGGATGGTCGGACGCGGGTTTGTACCGTAGTCTTCTCGCATGCCAGTGCAGTGTGCTAACACTGCACCACCTCGCTCGGTATTTCCTTCCATGCGAAAGACAACTGTTCTTTTCCTATCAATGACATACGTCCCTTTTTCCTCCCTTCCCATTACTGTCGTAGTGTAAACTTTTTAACTCTGCGTGGCCTTCAATTGCCACCATGTCACGTGTTGCTGAATATATATGTAATTTATTAATTGATTTTGGACGTCTCCCATACAGCCAGCTGTACAATGATTTTTTAGAGGTTAAATGTATAACAGCATGAGCCGCCAAAAGTAAGTTTTTAATAATCTTATTGTCTAATTCATTTGCACGTACACTTCATACTAATGAACCTATTTATAAATTCTTCCTAACTTAATTGTCATGAAGTATCACTTCCAGTACTGAACAGAGGCAAAAAGTTGAGTCTGTCTTCTAACGTGGAGAGTTAAGGCCTTTTTTTGGTCAGTTTTGATTTTGAAAACGTCCTTTTTCCATTGCTGTTTGTAATCATAATTAAAAAGTACATAGAGCGATCTTGATATTAGCTAAACACTTTTAGCTTTTTACGTGTCCTGGTTTGCATGGAATGATGTATTGGAAGATTCAATTTTTCAATTAAATATCAGTATACTTTCTTCGTTCATAAATTTCTTATGTTATCTTGCATTTTCTAACAAACAGGTTTGTTTTACCTTTAAAATTAAGATACTGATTCTGCATAGAAGTTAGCTAAATTTCTTTCTTTTTGCTCAAAATATGAAGTTGTTCATAGGGACACTAATAAATCGTATTCAACACCTTAATGATTCGAATTCTTTTCATTTCCTTCTCATCAACGTGTTAAATTATAAATTGTGTGGTGAGATTTTGTGCAAATAAATAATAACGTTACGAAATGGATTCACATACTGCAAATACGTTTGGACGTCAGCTGTACATTGTGTTAGTGGGACATGAAAATTTGCGATGGGTTATTACTAGAATCCGTTTTATCACTTAACGCAATAGTTCTCCTCAACCTCTTCAGCTATCCGTGCACGTCTCCCAGTCCAGCACAAATTTTCATGTGTCACCAGTAAACCTGACTCCAAACTGTATTCGCAATTTGCGAATCCTTTTTCCAAATATTTACAGTACCTTGAATCGACAAACAGCGTCAGCGCCTTCAGATATACGTGTATGCCTCTAGGATATTGTAATGTAATATATAGACTCTGTATAACACAGATATTGTGTAAATCATTGGTATCGTACATAATAATCCTTGAAAGGTACGCAACAGGCTTTTAGTTCGAAAATTTCTCCTGAATGCTACTTTTCCTCTTAAATTATCAATAAATCATTTCTAGTAGGGCCCACACCACTGGTTCTGCCTAAGGCTCAATAGGTCCTAAATGCGGCTCTGTTTTGAACAGTCTGCACAAGAAGTATCTGTTCGTCTTGGAAGTAGATAAGCATTGTGCAATTCCACTCCTAGTAGTCGAAGTATATATGGGTTCGGACACAAGAGCACAGAGTATGTCGGAAGCCAATATACGCAGACAGACACTCTGACGCCGAATAGCAGCTCCATCCAATGCAGTGAACTCGGTCATGCATGCTGAGCTCCCACGAGCAGCATCTGAATGACGTTCCAAATATAGCACGTGAGCTTGAAAGGCTGTGAACAACATCCTCGGCTAACTAATACAAATTCAAATTGACATGGCGAGTTATGACAACCATTAAAACAACAAAAGATAGGCATAACATAGAAAAACTATAGCCAGCAGCACGGTTTCCTTATTTGGAGAGTGTCAGTGGCCAAATAGGGAAACATCTGCTTCACGCTGGTGTACAATTCGCCCTCTGCGGCATTCGTAACAGTCCGGATGTGATAAGACTCCATCAAGGAGAAGATAAATCTCCGCACATTGGTGGGCTGTGAGGGCGATAAATCAAGATGTTGGACAAAAATATGGAGACGCAGCTTGAAGTGGATAGTTGAACATAAATGCAGAAACTGACCAAGTCTGATGGCTGTGCTGTCGTATCTGACCATTCACTGCACCTGTGCTACGTCGTCAGTATGCTGCAATTGTCAGTCGTCGTCCGAAGAGTGTTCTGTGTAGTTGTGAGTGCATTATGTTGGACCCAAGTGAACTCGGATGTGGGAAACTTGTTGGTGCTTGTATGGTGGGTACTTCTGTAAGCAAGGCAGTCTTCGCGTTTTGTGATTCAAGAAGCACCATACAGAAAATTTATAGTGCACAAGAGAAAAGTGCGAAAACGACACCCGCTGCGTCGCGACGCGGACGAGCGTGTGTGCTGAGAGATCGTGACGGACTGTCATCGAAGGGAACTGTGACAAAAAATAAGAGGACGGCAGATGCAAAAATCACTGCAGAACTGGATGTTGCACTCGGGAACCTTGTCAGCACCAAGAAAATACGAATGGAGCCCCAGAAACGTGAAGTTGCAAGACGACCTGAAATACCAAATTCATCAGTGATGCAAATGCCCGTAACAGGGAAACGTGGTGCCGAAGTCATCAACCCTGGAGTATGCAGCAATGGAAAAATGTCATTTTGTCGAATGAGTCTTGTTCCACACTGTTTCCAATTTCTGGCTGAGTTCACGTCCCAAAAGTAAGTTGGGTGATGTTTTGGGCAGCCACATCGTGGTGTTGAATGGGTCTCGTGGTTACCCTGCAAGGTCACATTACTGCCAATGATCATATGACCATTCTGGCTGATCAGCTCAATCACAAAGAATAATGTTTGTTCCCCAACGGTAATGCTGTGTTCAAAATGAAATTCGCTGACCGTTGCGACTTGCCACGAAACCAGGGATCGTGGAGAGAGGCTACTGATACATCAAAACGACCTCATAAAATGTGTAGTTAAGACGACTACAGGCTTGCACAATTGTGTCTGTGGCCGTCAGAGCCTTGTCGACGACGCTACAAACTTGAGACACGAGTATTAGTAGGGAGAATCTGTCTCTGTGTTTCCCTAGCTCCGCAAATTTGATTGTACTGTACAATGTGGTTAGCTGTTTCGATGTCCGGTTTGAAATTTCGGTTAGCTTGAGCCAGGAACAACGATGTGGATGTAATAGTTTTCTGTTCCCATTGATATACTTGATATCGGTGAGCCCACTTGCCTCTCACCATTGGGGTATTTCATTTCGGTGAGTTCTCTTGCCTCTCACCACTGGCGTAATTGGTTTCGGTGAGACCGCTTGCCTCTCACCTTTGAAGCGCTTCTTGCGTTATCGCCATGAATTAAAATTATTTCAATCTTCTCTGCAACAGATACAACATCCATTACGCCAGCTGTGCGAGAATGGATTTCAGAGAGGCGTGCTGCCGAGACGCTCGGTGTTTGTGCTGCAGTGGGACGTACTACCTGGCGGGGTACTGAGCAGTGGGGCAAGCATGTGAGAGTTTACACGATATATGAGTATTCATGGCCGGTGCGCCTTTCACTATCACTTCAGGGACATTTTACGTCATTAGAATGCTTGTGGCTTGTATTCTGCAGGTAGCCACGTAGCGACCAGAGCAAGAGTTACGGCGTTTCGAAGGAAACATACACCGAAATCAGTCACCCTCATGGTTGGTTTCGAGGGCGGCCGCCGAAATCAAGCATTCAGGTGGTTTGGGGACTCACCACGATCAACACCGTAGGGAAGAGAAACCGTTACCTTGCAAATAGCTTACTTGCTAGAAATCTCTTGGTTTAGCCATATCATTTGTACTGTAAAATCATATTTGTAAAACTCAAATAACATTTTAACATCAATATCGACCGTTAGAATACGAATGCTCAAATTTACGTCGTAAATTAAGTGAAGAAACAAACGCGTTGGTTCTTAACAGCACAAACAGGCACACTTGATATTAATCGATTATATTGCCATCCACCACGAAATGAAAAAAAATTATTTGAGTAATCGTACTTATTTTTTGGTAAAGAAACGGAATAGGAAATAAAAAGGGGGGGTGAGGTTTTCAATTGAAGATACAAAACTGACCTCGTCCACGCAGAGACAGATATCCCCTGTGCTAATGTTAATATTACACATAGACTTTTTTTCCTTACAACGCTTCGTTTTAGAGATATTTAGTTGCCTCAAGTTAAGACAAATGCCCTGTATAAAGCGATACTGCAAAATGTCAATGAAAATTTTGGAAATCTTTGCAAAATAGGTGTGAAAAGATGCTGAAGAGTATCCGTTTTGTGTGGGAGCCCAAGACCAGGTGTGTTCTCTCCCTCGTTATTCATACGCGTAATTACAGAGAATAGTTATTGTGATTGTAGACTCTGCCACTCGGCGCCCATATATATTCAATTTATTCATTAGGATCGCATAAAGAAGACGGACGCTGTCATTAAGCTTTAAAAAAAAATTGGAGGTGAAATCATCACCTTATTATTTAGTCATATCGATAACGTATAAGTTAGTCTGTAAGCCGTCTGCAAAATATATTGTTTGTATGTGTGAAAACTGAATACATTGAATCCAAAAACCTTCTCCTCTTGTGACATGTACTCTAGGTCTCGTATTCAATTTCTGAGCAAATCTGTTTGTTGGCCCTGTGTTGCGCGTGTGAACAGTGTCGTGAAATAAAACTTTAAACTTAATGTGTTCAAATGTATGTGAAATCGTATGGGTCTTAAGTGCTAAGGTCATCAGTCCCTAAGCTTACACAGTACTTAACCTAAATTATCCTAAGGACAAACACGCACACCCATGCCCGAGGGAAGACTCGAACCTCCGCTGGGACCAGCCGCACAGTCCATGACTGCAGCGCCTTAGACCGCTCGGCTAATCCCGCGCGGCTTTAAACTTAATGAAATGCAAAATTTGGAATAAAGGAATTGGTTCTAATTAAACGTCAGAAGAAACTAATCGTGTGCTCAGTCAAAATTACGTAACTAAAACTCAATACTGAAGCACATTATGAACTATGCATGATATGCAGTGCAATATTAGACTAAGAATATCCACAAAAATAAATTACTGCTCTACTCGCAAGAAAAGAACTATTTTAAATACCAACACTGCCACTGAAAATTAGTATACTTGCTAGTACGACATCTGACAGTCCTGAGTGCACACTCCTTGCGCAAGAGTCCAGGGTGAGATGTGCAATGAAATAAAAATGTTTCTGGAGTGCTGGCGTTCTTGAAAGCAAATATATACCAGCAGATGCAGCAGCTAAAGATAAATAATCTAACATTTTTCTTTTGAGGTCAGAAACAATCCGTTACTTCGTGCAGCGTAAAGTTCAATGCACACACGATAAAAATTCACGACATTACTATCAATCACGGAGGTGGGTTTTACATAAAAAGCAAATCGTTTTTGAAAAAATCAATCCCAGATTATTGAGAAAAAGACAACACAACATAAGAAAAGTCAAATAATTACAAAATTGTCCTATTACAAAATTAGACATATCTTTAAATTTCCTCCACAATTGTTTCCTTTAATATAAACAAGAAGAAAGTGTTATAAATCATTTTAATCTCCATAATAAAGTATTCCACAAAGTTTCTTGCACATTCACAGAAAACAGATCTACTTCTTTGACAAACTCACCTTCTCGCTACTGTGTCTAAAATAAGAGTGCCCCAGTGGTGTACAACAGACTGACTAGCAAGTCAGCCACAGATAAAACTAAACACAGAGTCAAGGATCTTATTCACTACACCTACAATGCAAGCATTCATCTTTGTCTCAGTACAGTGAAGGTGAGTTGTTTCCAACAGCTAAAAACGTATGAGAAACTTACAAATTTTATTCACTGAATTGTCCTTCTCTAGCCGTATGCTTATTGAATGCAACGGAACATCACAGTTTTTAAAATAACTCAAGCAAATTAGCTGTATGTAAACTCGAGGAATCGTACAATGAAAGCATCGTTGCATCTCAATAGTCAATTTGTGGAGTAATAACTGATTTTACTGTGCTGCGTGGATAAAAGAAACATGCAAGAGAAGCGATGGTATGCTAAAATTAAAGGACTGGCTAGTAACTTGCTTATATGTCCCACGTGGCTGGACTCACAAAGCAATGGCACTTAAATTGCGTAAGTTTCGTTCGCGAAAGGTTGGGAATGATACAACAGCACTGTTAAGACAAAGATGAGAGCAAAAGGAACACAGTGGAGTCACATTTAAAAACCACGCAAAATTCAAAAGTGTCGCTAACACTATGTGTGTCATTTGATAAGGGAACCTTCATAGAGACTGAGAAATTACAGAGGCAAATTTAGTTGGACGTGTAATAGATCGGTATGTAATCAATTTAAGATACGAAGAAACACCGTGGGGATTTACTGAACACCATGAGCTACACTGGACGCTGTTCGATACCATGCGCAAGCAATCACAAAGAAATGTTGGCTTAATTATGACAATTACACTAGCAATTTATTGGAAATGCTAGAGAAAAGTAATTTAAGCAAATATATCGAAGAAGAAGCATCGCAAGAATCTGTCTGAAACCATAAAACATAGCAATGACCCATGTATCTACATGTGTCTGGAGTTGAAAAGGGAAATCAATCAAACATTAGGAATTAAAAATCGCGAAACATCGGAAATAACGTAAAGCACTATTTAAACAAACTAAATTGATAAGGCTGGAAAATTCTCACTTACGCCCAAACTGGATTCAACATTATAACAACCCTGAACCGCAGAGCTCACTCCAAGTGCAGCGGAAAATCTTAGCTGGGCTCGTTTTGTACCGACGAGGCCCCTAGAAAAGTTCGCCCGTTTTGTCTCCTGGTGCCACATTCCCCCTCATGCGTCCAGCCGTAAGTCAAAGGAAACCAAAAATGCTCAAAATGTAATGACAATTTCAGCAAATAAATCTGCTTGACATCTGTCACCAGCGGTGTCAGTGTCTATTAGCAGAGGCAGAGATATCGAGTGTATGTCCTCAGCAGACTAGTGAGATTTTGAAATTTGCTACGTGATTTCCATAACTACTGTTTCAATCAGCAGCAACAAAGCAAACAGATGTGTCATTTCCCTCATTAGTTTGGTCATTTAAAGCCAAGGCAGGTTTAATATCTTTCACTTTATGAAACTGGTCGGCCCAATATTCGGCCAACCCGCTTCAGTTACATACATAAGCACGATAAATTGCCTCATGGAGTCCATACCACATCACATCGCCACCCCAATTGCAGTGAAACTGGTTTTCTAACCCAATTACTCAAAGGCCGGCTCATAGAATAAAGTATCAGTCATCCCCTTAAATGAGCACACTCATCGCTTTTCAAGTGTAACACTCCTACCAGAGAGTCATGTATTCGCCATTGACAGGCATTCCAAATGGAAATTGTGTATGTTCCAGTTGGTGGTACGAAATCAGTGCTGCAGGATGAGTTAACGTCGAGACGAGACACAATAGTGTACCATCGGGGACTCGTGGATCTTAACGAAGGTTGTCGCGACTGTCCAAATATTCCAACCAGTCTATTAATAGATATTAAAAAGTAATTCCTGGCCAAAGGCTACACGTTGTTTGTTTCAGCGCCGGAAACGGCGAACCAGTATTTGAACTTGATAACAGACACTGTCTCTGCCGCTCTGGTAACATACAACAGCAGCCTACGTGACTGGCTCCCCGTAGCTTACAGGTTGAAAGTGATGGGATCGAATGGTATCGAGTACCAACAATGAGCAGGTGATACCGACTCGACGGCACACGTCAGCAGGAACTGGACTTAGGACATTTCGCTAGTATTGGCTAATGTGTGACATAGAGCAGACATAGAGGATGAAGACTCACTCAATTACAGATGTATGGACATGAGGCTCACCTTACCAGATGGTGTCGTGACACACAAGCACCAGGGGTACTTCGGTGGAATGAACTCATATCTGTAGTGAGATATTTCCACATTGTTTCTTAAATAGTCCTATGAGTTCCATATTCTTTACAACTCAAAGCTTCCTTTCCAGATACCGTGAAGGGAATCAGTAGGTGGCACACAACCAGTCAACTTTCTCAGATTCATTAACCGACGTGAGTTCACCTGTAACAAATCTCGCTATCTTTCTTACTCCTCCTCAGGACATGACAGGGAGCACGAAAAAAGTGATGTCAGTTGTGGCGTGTTCTTTCTTGAGTGCTGACACCAGAGGATAACAGTACAAGAATAGCTACAGGGGGAACATGGCATTGCATTAGAATTCAGCTCTGTTCCAAATTTGGATGCGCGCTTTGACGGTTTTAGGGGTCAGAAGAAATAGAGCGAATATTTTCACACCAATGCCATGAGCATAATCTCACCTTAATAGAGGCCATTATGCCGCACCACTACTGTAAGCACGAGGCTCATCTTACTAGAGGGCATCGTGCCACACCATCATCGCGAGCGCGAGTCTCACCATACCAAAGGATAGCGCATTGCACTGGAACCGTGGGCGCCAAGCTCAACTCACGAATACCTCTATCACCTCTCCAGGCATAGAAGGTCAGTAAACACTTCGACTGACGTCGATTTCAACAGTGCATTAGCTCCCAATGGAGTGGGAAACATCCAAGCTACAGTGAGGAAACTGAACTAATCCCTCAAAAGTTTGACTGAGATCAGGAGCAGTTTATAGTGTAGCAGAACCTATTACTAGGAAAGGGTTTACGAAGCATATCATTGATTAAATAATGGGCTTTACCTGAAGCAAGTCGTTAGCTAGAGATGAGAATGAGTCTTGGTCTGCTGTGAGAACAATACTACCGGAGAATTATGGAAAAAGCGAACTCCTGATTATTATGCACGCAAGATGTTTGGTAGTCGTCAGAGAAAAAGAAAGTGTGGTCAATGGGCCTCTTGCATGGACACTATGTATTTTCACTTTAGAGGCACCATGAGAAGAGCCTTGGAATATGAGGACATTTCTGAAAGTAACGCATTATCTTACAAGCTAGGAAGGGGTATGTTTATCTAGGGTTTATATGATGAATGAATCAAGACAGTGGTATGGGCTCAGGGCGAAAAATTAATGCTGTCAGAAGCAACTGATTTAGCCACTACCAAAGAATGTGTAGTTAAAGAATGTGCAATTACGCCACACAAAGAGAAATACTGGGTGGCAAATGTGCCCCAGCAAAGACAAAAGACAGTATCCAAATGTTTCAGTTGTGGTAGAGAAGGGGATCTAGTGTGGGAGTGGATGTCGAAATGTATCATCCACACAGTAGATGCTGTTCAGTAAATGCCACCCAAATCCAAGTGTGCGTGGCTTTCTACTGCAGAATTTGATGTTCGAGAATTCAGGGGGAACAGTTCATGTAATTTAACTGCGCGCACTCCACCCTACACTAATGCAATCCCAGCAAATTGTTTCATGTCTCACTGGCCCAGACACTACACCCGGGATTGTCAGAAATATAGATGGGCCAACATACACAAGAAAAATGAACCAGGAAACGATCGACGAGCATAATGAATCAGTCCCATTACTCCACGTCAGGGATTATAATGACCACTGACTACACATGAAAGAATAATTAGGTGCAGTTGCAGAGTATAGGTAAGAAAGGAACTGCAAAGAAATTATTAGTTTACAGCGGAGCTCATATCAACTTACCCAAGACTAATAAGCTGAATAATCAAGTGACGTGGGATAGCACGAAGGCAGTTATGATCAAATGCATAGCTAATGAAGAAATATGGACGGAAGCGCAGATGTCAGTACAGCTGGAAATGAGAACAAGTACCAAATGGGTTACTAAATTGCAAGCCGTAGATGCCTGATTTGACTAACTATTTGACGGGCTGTTAGGCTGCAGATTTCTCGAGAATAATGAGGTCATTTCGCATTACACACGCCTAGGGATATGAGTGCAAGGTTGTAACACCAATATCGATTAGAAGTAGGTTTATACTATGTAAATGTGTATCTGTGATTATGAAGTGTTTGTTCTTTGTTAGTTAAGGTCATTGATTTGTGACAGTAAATTTATCGTTTGCAACATATTTATATTATAAAAGCTAAATGGTGTCTAAAAATAATGACACTTCATAATATATGTATCTTCAGAAAGAAAACTTTGTATATTGGAAGCTGGCTCATGCTTAGGGAACTTGTATTGTGAAAAGTAAAAGCTGTAGGGAACTTCCTATGGAACTGAAGTGGCTTGGCGCGAGGTAGAAGGTGGTTTTGGTGGTCGACCTGGGCGGCTCCTTGGTGGGAATGATACGCAGTCAGTGGCTAGCCGTTGTACAGTATACATCGAGGGTGCCAAGGGAGGCATTTGGAAGCCGTTTTGTAGGGAATTTTGCCTCAGATGTGTATTTGACTATTGCATGGTGCTCTGGGTAATAAGGAATGGCTCTAATGCGATACAAATCTTTCGCCAAGAAGAAATTATAAAGAGCATTCAACATCCAGAGCCGTGAGCACAGTTAGCCGCTACGTCGCTTGCCACCACTACTTCGCCACTGGTCCACCAACTTCAGGTACTCAGATATGTATTATAGCATGGACCAGATAATTTGTGTGAATGTTTTTCAATAATAATCCAAGTGCTATAAACCTGTGTCTGAACCCTAACGTTATCCTAATCATGAACCGATGCAGGATCCCATCCTAAGTGTGCAAGGAAACGATTATTCTGTTTCTAACAAGCTAGTGATTTGTTTCTGTGTATTAAATGTGCAAAGGTTCAGTGCCACAGTGTGTAAATGTCACTGTCTAATACACCTACTTCACAGGTGATGGAAAATGAAAATTAATTAAACTTATTTGAAATGTAATTTAGCCTTGATTGTTATCATGAACTATTATTTTTTTGAGGTTAATCGATCTCAGTGTTGAGTAAATTGCTTTAAAGGATGAAAACATAAATTACTCCAAGTGGGGTTAAGCATTAGTTTTGGTTGAATTGAACTTTGCTTCTGAAATAATCACAGAGTTGCCTACTGAGACAGTATCAGTTTATGGGTCCGCACCATATTCTTTTCATATATAATCACAACTAAAGAAATCTGATACATTTCTATAAATGGGAGTATAAAAAGTGTATATGTAGTGTTATTTAATTTTATTTGTAATGTTTAATATGTCAGTTAAGTCAGAAATCTTTTCATGCCCAGCTTTAGTTCAGTGTTTTCTTCAGTAACATTTCAGTACCGAATCATGTAATGATAGTGATTGTAACTGTTATTGTAAGGGTGAGGCACTATCTTGCTTTCTACGATTACTAGTTGGTGCATTAATGGTAACAACTGCTATCCACAACTCTGATCGCCCTGTATTTGTGTGTATCCAATGTGTTAAATGCAAGTCACTTCAATAACTCATTTTCAATTTTCTTAAACATAATGTTCAAATGAATATGCGTAATTAGGCTGGCGACCGTTTATTGTTTTATTTGTATGAACTTTTCCGCTTTCATTATCCCGAAAGTAAAGTCTGTTTAGTTTTTCTACTAATTGCATAGTATATACTAAATTACTGTCCGATACCCTTTATCCATTAGATAAACACGCCGTCAAAACACAAAAATCCTCACAGAGGGTAACACTAGTTCGTGTGACGTTAGAAAAGTTAGTTACGTATAGCAAACCAGAGTAGCTAGTGTTATAAGGTGAGCAGGGCTGAATTTCAGGAAGCATGGGAAGACGCGCACATAGCTCAACTAACACTCAGAAGTGATAGAAAATGAGAGATTGAAACAGCTAGTTACACTTTGTGACAAAGTATGGCAGCGCATGGTGTACAGTGGCCTGGAGTCAAGGTGTTGCAGTACTCAAAGGACAAAAAGGCTCAGGGACAATAGCAGCCCAGATGTTCAACGCTAACAGCTTGCCCTGAGTCTTATGTAACAGTTAGCTCTCTGTTCAGATAGCCGGCCGGATGCCACATTCTTTGTCGCGAGCAGCCACAACCAAGCAAGGAACAAGGAACCGGGAAAAGGCAAAGTGATGGGAGAGAGCCGACAAATTGACGGAACGGATTTCGCATCTCATGAAAACACCCACTAGAAGTTGTAGCGCAGAAGTAGTGATTGGCCCACGGGATGAACCGTTTTTAAAGGTACGCATGACACTCTCTCTAGGAACAGAAGTGTTAATTCCCAAACAGGAGGTTAGACAAAGTGTACATGTACCGAAAACAATCGTGACCATTTGAGACAAAGCATCTACCACCAGCATACTGAATACTAGCACCAGGATGTTAGGTTCCCTAGTCCCAAAGTATCTGCAAAGCGAGTCCCTCCCCTGCTAGCTACAAAATCACACATGTCCCGACTGAGACAAAATGGATGACACACACTCGACAGAGCTTACTGAAAGCAAATATGCCGACAGATCGTTTAAATCATGAAGAAAAAGTAGATCTTAGAGGAGCTCTGCTCTGCATACAACGATGTGTCCCATTAATCAGGAGAAGTGTTCACTCACAGATACAACATAAGTCATGCATTTAATTCCGCTGAAGCTGAAGGCTAAATAATGGACTAGAGACCATACTGAATCTCACAGGTGCTGCAAGAAGCGTTAAAAACCGAGGGGGAGGGGATGTTATCCGATGGCGTAATTTCACCACCTGCCAGCCCCTGAAATTTCCCATTAATAATGACTCCAAAAAAATTAGGTACCAGCAAGAGGCAAAAATGGCTGGTAGTAGCAGACTACCGAAACCGAACGAAATATCTGTAAATATGGTATAAGCTTTGCCCAGGATCGATGAAATCTTACACAGTTTTGGGAAGGCTAAGAACTTCTTCGTGGTGGACCTTGCTAAAGGATACTATCAGATAGTGAAAGATGAGCAGGACTGAGAAACGACGGCCTTTAGCGCATCAACCAGCCAATACGGATATAACAAAATGCCGATGGGCCTGAAAGAAGCTTCATCGATTTTTCAGAATTTAATGAATACTGTGCTGATCGAGGTATTGGGGAAAAAGTCTTTAAATATCTGGATGATATCATTGTAGTGGGCGCCTTGTTAGACGAGCACAACGCGTGCTAGAAAAAATATTCGATCAATTGTGATGCGGGAATTTGGACCTTCAGTTAGATAAAATCTAGTTTTCACGAAAAAAAACTGACGTTCCTGGGACACGTACTAACCGCTTCAGGATTGCAACTCAACCCAGCTAAGGTGGAGGCGATACAGTAATAGCCACAGCAAAAGGCCACACCATAATTAAAATCCTTCCTAGGATTCGTGATACACTACCGACGATTTGTGCGTGGCTCTAGTGAAATTGTGAAGCCACTACATGACATCCTACAAAAGGGGTTCCACATGAGTGGGGTGGACTGCAGAAAGAAAGCCTTCCAACAGCTGAAAGAAAAACTGAGCAGAACATCCTATATTATAGTATACAAATTTCGAGAAAGAACTATTCATTACAGTAGATGTGAGCAGTCATGCTCTTGGCGCACACTGAGGCCAAGGACAGATGGGGAAGGACTTGCCCACACTATTTGTCTCCAGGACCGTTAACAAAGCCAAAAAAACTATAGTATGTTAGAAAGCAAACTATTAGCAATGGTGTAGGTCGTTAAATATTTCCGCCCAAATGTGTTTGGTGGAAAATTTAAGATAACCACGGATCACAAAGCACTGTTGTGGTTACACAGCATTTCTGATCTGTTTCCAGGTTGATGAAGTTCTGATTAAAATTAAAGGAGTATTACTAACAAATACTCTACAAAGAAGGCAAACAATATCGAGTGACTGAGGCACTGTCATGTATTACACGTATACAGCAACGTGAAGAACAGCCTGCCAAGGAAGTGGGTGGTTGTGACGATAAACCTACCGAGGCCATAGACTTGGAGAAACACTGAAACATCTTGTGCAGAGATAGCGGAATCGCTGAGACAACTGAACCATCAGGCAGAGATGTGAAGATTGACACGCCACCACTAGGTGCGTAGAATGTAATGAGTCCAGTGGACAAATTGGCTGTTATGCGCCATACGCACATATCCCCTATACGCAGACATCAGAGGATGGGGAGAACTTACGACCAGGTGAAACAATATAGTACTTGGCTCGGAATTAAGGCCAACATAGAAAAATTTATTCAGCCTTGTGAGACCTGACATCAAAACAAGATAACACAAGCAAAGGTGAAGCAGCCATTGCAATGGATCCCTACCCCAGAATTTGTGTTCGAAAGATGCAAAATTGACATCGTGCGTCCGCTGCTGCAAACATACGCTAGAAATCGATACACTCTGACATTTAGGACTCATTAACGAAATTTGTCTTAGCCAAACCATTTGACAGAGAAGGCACGGACCTCATCCCACAAAAGCTACTCGAGAATGTAAGTCTGAAATTTGAGATCCCTACTCAGTGAGATTGGCAGTAATTTTACAAGAGATAGCACGAAGTGGGTATGTAAACTGTTAATGATGATAGAAAAGTTCAGATCACGAGCTACCATCCACTATCGAACGACGTACTGGAGTGCACACAATGTACCTTAACAGACATGTTGCGGCTCTATGTTGACCGAGATCGAACCGAACGGGACCACTGGATGTCATGCGCCACTTCCGTATGCAATACGACGCCTCGCAGTACCATGGGTACGCCCATTTAGAGATATTTTTCGTTAGGAAATGTGGACCACTTGGGTGTCTCCAGAAAAAGCTGGCGAATATAGTTTATAACTAAGACGGATATGTGACAAAAATGCAGCAAGAGATGTAGATGCTGTATCAGGAGGTCTTCGCAGCAACACAAGAGAGCAAGGAAAGAAATAAGTTAAATTATGAGAAAACACGGAACCCCAAAGTTTTCAGGAACATGATCATGTGTTGTTGTATGATGAAAATGTACGAAGAGGACGCACTAAGAAATTGGGTTTTGAATGGCGAGGACTACATACCATTGTCGCTGAGAAGGTCCCAGTTACGATTTTTCGATTGTGGGAGAATAAATGTATAAAGGTACATGGAAATAGATTAAAAGAGTTTTTCTCAAGTACGGGGAACAATAGGAGAATATACTGGAGATATTCGATATTGTATAACTGTAAGTGAAATGAAACGCTTTATATTAGAGTGACCGAACATTAGCCAGCAAGAAACGTAAAAGTACAAACCGTAGGCTAAGGGTTTCTTTCTATTACAGTTGCCAGGGAGACAGGCGTTATAGGTGACCAGCCTTATTGGAAGCATGTTGATATCCTGCCTCGCGGAACAAGGAACGCCATCAAAAGATGTACGAATGCAACAGTTACAGTCCGCACTAGGAATAAATTACGGTAACCACAGTATAATGAGCATGTATAGTACAGCTTGGTGAACAGTTAGCTATTTCAACCTGAGAGAACTAAACAACAAGTTTGAGCAAACGCAACAAATGGTCAATAGAGCACTGACGTATTGCCTTACCAAGTTACATCAGGTCAAGGTAAGCACAGGCGAGTACGAATACGAGCAGTAGACTATAAAATGCCACGTAGGGAGAATTAAAGAAGTAAAATAACTAACTGGTCAGTTGGCTAGGCACGAGCAAACAAGGGCAGGAAGAGGACTATTAAGATATTGTTTGGTACACTAGAGGAAGACGATATATCCTTTTTTAAGGCGAAAGTAGACGTGCTATAAGAGCAACAGAGAGAACTGTTGTGACTGGCTAAAGAGGAAGCAACTATAATATGAGAGCCACTGACGCGGGTCAGTCAAACGATAAACGCGGTGACCATGAATGAGCAGATTATTGCCGAAGGGATTAGAAAACTGAGAGCTCATGCGGAAGAATATGAAAACAGTACGACCAAGAAAGTGCAATATGCTGTGATTCTCAGCCATAACACAGCAACTAGTGCAACTTATGGCCATATTCGATGAATTGGAACTTGAGTATGACCTGTTGATTTCTGCCACAGTGAACAAACAGAAAGGTATATCGGAGCCATAATTAAGAAATCCTGTTCAATTTGTTGTGTATGTCGAGCTATTTGCGGAGGACTTGAAACGTAAGAAATTCCCTATTGAACTCACGGAGGACCAAGTGTGTCAATTGCTTCGTTTAACAGATTTAGACGTATTTTTAGCAGGCACTACACTAAGCTATGTGGTGAATATACCCTTAGTCGACAGTAATGTATATACCCTACATGAGGCTTGGCTCGCCAGCTGAATTTGATAAGACGAAGCGATTATTCACTTTTATAGCACCAGAAGGGGAATTTCTGATGATAGAGGAAGAAAAGCCATTATGTGTGTAACTGACCATTGGCATACTCCTATGTAAAACGGTCACCCTGAGCCATCGGTTATGTAAACAGAGTATCGTACAGATGTCCATGTACGTTCACGAGCCATGCGGGGCTCGCATGCTGCAACCAGCAAGTAAATTCCAAAAGTTTGTAACCTTAAATATATAGTGTTGAACAAAAGGCAGACAACGAATGGTCGTATATCGACTCAAAGGAAGGTTTGACTATAACACGTAACGAACTACCTCCCACCGACCTCATTATGCAAGCTACAGGAAAACTAAGCTTTCTGAGTAAACGTAAGAGATCTGGTGCACAGATTATGTTGCATATTATACCCACCAATGCAAGCGAAACAAACAGAGTTCCTAAGCTAAATGTAGAAATAGATCGTTACCTAATAGGAAAAGAGAAATGGAAAGTGTCCTAGATGCCCACAATGTTACAGTTTGTGCACATAGACATTTAGACGACCTCAATGTCGCTGAACATAAAACAGAAGGTCTATAAAATCAAACACACTACCAACACCGTACGACTGTCAGTGAACGTACGATAAGCGAGTACTCCTTGTGGGGGCACACTGGTTAGGGAGTATTTTGTTTTGTAATTGCTACCTGTTGGTTACATGTTCATTGCAAATGCTTCAGGAGATGTGTCAAAAGGAGTTGTCAAGTAGGAGATGCCGGTTGTGCTAAGATATATGTAACTAATACAGCAGTGACTAGTACCACTCCAAAGGATATAGTAGGGCATACACACTCTCTCCAATCTGACTAGTGCAGTGAGGAGGAGGAGGAGTTAGTCGAGTAGGACGCTAGAACAGACCGATGTATCCCCTTTCCCAACAGAATATTGTGAAAAGAATGAAGTCAGATGCCGCGACCTACCAGAAAGGGTGGAGCTGACACGCCCATGTTAGAGTCACCCAAGGTGCGGGCTGCCAAAAGACAGAGTAATGAAAGTCACATAGACTACACGTCTTATATGGCATCTAACCATGAAACCTGTAACACTATAGTTGTATCAATGATTCCGTCGATGCGGGTTTTGTATTATGCGAAAATGTAATCTATATCCACAATAATGTCTGCTAATGTATTACGTGGCATATAATCACGAGAACTGTAACTCAATAGTTCTGTCAGTCACTCTATTACTCTGAATTTTGCAATAGATGATAATGTAACATATATCCGGAACGATACGTGTTGCTGTATTATAAGGTGCGTATCTCATGAAAACTGTAATTCTGTACTTCCCATTCATCTCAGTCGCAATCATGTGAAGAGATTTTATTATTCTCAATCTACCTTCTAGGCAGAGTAATGAACCTGTTTTGACGACATTTGTCATATGTTCTCTCTGCAAATAAGGCTAAGGAAAGGGCGCTTGATGGCACGACATACAACCTCGGAGGTCCGAGCATACAAAATTTTCTCCGGGGGAAGAGCGCTGTTGCGAATGTCAAAATTTTCCAACCAGTTCATTAACACAGCTTAGAAAGTAATACTTGACCAAAAGCAGTAGGCTGCTTGCTTAAGCACCGGAAGAGGCGAACCAATATTTGGAATCAATAATCTGACTCTGCCGCTCTCGTAACGCCAATAGTGGCCTATGTGATTAGCTCGCCTTAACTTACATGATAGCAACCAGGGGATATTCCAGAAGAGTCAAATATGGTTGGTATGAAGCACTAACCGCATGATCAACCACGCATTGTGCATAGTCATCGAGCCTTCCAGAGGGGCAGTGCGCAAGAGAAGCCTACTCTGATCTGGGGAGTGCCATACGAGCAAAGAGCGGATGAAGCCGGCCACGACACTCGTCAGCAGGAACTGGACTTTCGTTAACCTCGACCAATGTCGGGCTTAGAGAATGAAGACTCAGTTGGCTACAGTTGGAAACATGTAAATAGCGAAGAATGCCTGGGGTACTTCCATGAAAAGTACTCTCATCTCTACTTAAACATTTCCACCTTGTTTTCTAAGTACTGCTACCGAGTTCAGTACTGTGCCTCACCCAAAGCTTGCTTTTCAGCCCCGGTCGGGGACTCAGTGGGCAGCTCACCACCAGTTAACCTCCTTGAATTCCTCGACCGAGGTAAACTGCCCTGTCACGTATCTCGCTCCCTTCTCTGGACACGACAAGACGCCGTAAATCTCAGACTATGATGGAGTTCGCAACATATACATGTTTTGTCTCCCATTCATATACGACAGACCGAGCGAGGTGGCGCAGTGGCTAACACACTGGACTCGCATTCGGGAGGACGACGTTTCAAACCCGCGTCCAGCCACCTTGATTTAGGTTTATCATGATTTCCCAAAATCGCTTCAGGCAAATTCCTGACGGGCACGGCCGACTTCCTTCCACATCCTTCCCTAATCCTATGGGACCGATGACCTCGCTGTTTGGTCCCTTCCGCAAATCAACCAATCATAAACGACATCTGTGAATGTTTTCTGTATTTCGTTCAGGAAGGGCGTCTCAGACAACGAGTTGGTGCGGCCATCTTGTGGAGACCCAGCGCTGTATTTTCTAGCCGCTGTATGACCGCCAAGTCTTTTCGAAGGAGTGGACGGTCACCCGATAACGGTCGCGAAGAAGTGGCGCTGTGGGAGAGTTCCTTGGTAAGTGCAGAGCAAGGTGGAGTGCGCCTTTCTTTGGAGTGGCCTGGGATGCAGTTCTGCGACCTGTTTGAGGATGACAGCGAGGCATTCAAGGTCAGGGTTGAGCAGCCCTGTGTACGACGTGATACCCAGTCAAGAGTAGCGTCCAGGGTCCATTTACTACTGTGGTGTGGAGAATATTGTATACACCGCATGCACTCTAAAGCCAGAAAAAGGAGGCCTCGGTCTAATCGACTTTATGTGAAATTGCGGTGCTCTGCTGAAACGCAGAAAGTCCAAAATCACAGAAGACAGCCCTTTCACCCCCACATCAGACTTATTCAACTAATACAGGCCAGTCTGCAATAGCCCCCATGAAGCATACAAATATCCCACCTATACACGACTACCTGCGACATTATTACGTGCAGAAGAGCTACGTACTAGGAGGTTCCCTCAGCCCTAAAGGTAAGTCTGCAAAGGAACCATCCGACGCTGTCAGAGACCAATCACTCAAGAATACTATTAGGTCAATATTTGTGTAGTACTGGTGGAAATGAGCCGGCCGCTGTGGCCGAGCGGTTCTAGGCGTTTCAGTCCGGAACCGCGCTGGTGCTACGGTCGCAGGTTCAAATCCTCCCTCGGCCAAGATGCGTGTGATGTCCTTAGGTTAGTTAGTTTTAAGTAGTTCTATGTCTAGGGGACTGATTGTCTCAGATCTTAAGTCCCACAGTGCTCAGAGACATTTGAGCTATTTTTGAACCGTAGAGGGGACACACTTTACTTGAAAGTCACTTGTCCAGTGTAAGCGGATAAATATGATGTTGCAGTGCCCTACGTTATTCAGAATTACGACACAAAAATGTCTGAAGGAACTTTACTTCGTAATTCGAAATATCATGGGCACTACAACATCGTATAGTCTTCGGATTTATGCGATTTATCATGTAACGGAAAGTTAACGGATTCCTTTTAGTACTCATGCGTAAAACCTCACACTTTTTATTGCTTGGATTCAAACGCGACTTTTCGCTCCACAAAGACCTTGTCTAAATCATTTTGCAATTGTTTCTTACCTTATGACGACTGCAGTGAAAGGTAAACGACAGCACATCTGCGAACAAAGTAGGAGGGCTGCTCAGATTATTTCGTAAGTATCTTACATGGGTTAGAAACAACTGAGGGCCTATTACATCTGCCTGAAGAGCAATAGCCATATTCTATTTTTATCTTTATGTCGTTCCATTAGTCATTATGAACTGTGATCTTTCTGACACATAATCACCTTATACAGCTGAGGCTTATCCATATTCGCAATTGCGAAAATTATTTAATGTAATGTAAAGACTGTCAGTTCAACTAAATTACTAGGAGTTACAATTACGAACATCTCAAATTGGGACAATACAAAGATAAAACTGTGGGGAAGGCGAACCAAAGACTGCGTTTTATTGACAGAACGCTTAGAAGTTGCAACATGTCTTCAAAACGGAATACCTATACTACGCTTGACCGCCTTCTGACAGACTGTTGCTTTTCGGTATTGGCCACTTACCAGACGAGACTGATGAAGGACATGGAAAAATTTCGAATAAGAGCAGCTCGTTTTGCACTATCGCGAAACAGTAGAGAGAGTTTGCGGATATGATTCGCGAGCTGGTGTGTCAATCTTTGAAACTATGGCGTTTCTCGTTGCGTCGAGATATTATTAGGGAATTTCAATCATCAACTTTCTACTCTTAATGTAAAAATATTTTGTTGACTCCCACCTGCACATGGAGAAATGCCCATAGTGATAAAATAACAGGAATACGTGCTCGTGTAGAAACATTGTTCGTTTTTCCACGCGTTAATCGAGGATGGAGCGTCTGAAAGAGGTTCGATGAAATGTCTGCCAAGCAGTTAAGTGTGGACTGCCGAATGCTCATCTAGATGTTTATATAAAGAAAAATATGTGCCTGGTTCAACAGTGCACATCACGTGACATGTGTCGTAAGCAACGGGATGCAGACGTCGTGTTGAAGGTGGCCACAGCTCTGTTAGTCCGTAGGGTAGGTTAATATGCATGGAAGGCATACGTTCGTTGGAGCAGAAAGGGACGAGACTAACTCCTCTGCTAATAGCAGTGAGCGGAGTTTACAGCCTCGCGAAACAACTGCTGCGTCACTTACCACGCCTCCTACTGCGGCAGCCGCTTCGTCCTCGGAAGTCCTGCCACTTTACGACGAGTCGCCGGCGCTATCACTATAAAGCGCACAATCAGGTGCGAGACAGCCAGGTCGTACTGTGTGTGGCTCTGTCGCCTCGATCGTGGCTGTGCCCTGCGTCTGCTGCTGCTGGCCGCTCGCTGCTTGGCAGCGGCTGCGGCGTAATCTCTTTTTAGCGAGAGGCGCGCGGCTCAACTCGGCTCGGCTCGGCTAGTGGCGGACGGGGCTGCCCTAATGAGAGCGGGACGTGCCGCGAATTCCGGTCTGCCCTGCAAAGGGCCCGCCCTTATCTGACGACGCATCTTGCCGCCCCGATTACACGACGTTAACAAGCTGCGCCGTGGGCGTGGCGCTGCGCGGAGCGGAAATAGAAATTTCGGTTACTTCCCAAAGGAACCGTCTTCAAGAGATCGCTGAGAGGGTAAGTAACTATAGGGGGAAAAAGCGGAGATTACAGGGATACTGTACGGCTGACGGCACATCTGATCTCGGTGGTTAATATCTGACTGCGTCAGCGTCCGTGCAGGAACGCTGTACAATCTTCTGAGTTCGCTCGTGGCTGCCTCTTCAGCTACCCAAAATTCCTTACTAAGGGGATTGCTGCCGATACTTACTACACGCCTAGGGCAGTGTCTTTCAGTACACTAGTGAATACAATGGTTGGGCTGTGCAACTAATATTCATTAAAAATTTGTAAATTATTCACATTTATTATTTCCACAGTTATTTAGACACAATACGATGAAAAACAGCCATTAAGCGAAGTCTTTAGTTACAGTCACTGAACTAAGTGAACTGTTTTGTAGTACTAATATACAGTGTGTTCATAAATGAATAGCCGGCCGGAGTGGCCGGTCGGTTCTAGGCGCTACAGTCTGGAACCGAGCGACCGCTACGGTTTGCAGGTTCGAATCCTGCCTCAGGCATGGATGTGTGTGATGTCCTTAGGTTAGTTTGTTTTAGTCAGTTCTAAGTTCTAGGTGACTGATTACCTTAGAAGTTAAGTCGCGTAGTGCCCAGAGCCAGCCATAAATGAATATCGGGGTTTTAAAGCTTTATAATATTTATTATATTTAACTTACGGTTATAAATAACATGTCAAATCAAAGAGCAACACAAACAGTTTTATCAAGAACCTTATAAATGTTCAATGTGAGCACCATTTGTCACACCGCACGCATCAAGTCTATAGTCTAGTTCTTCCCCGACGTTGATGAGTGTGTCTTCAGTGAATGTAGCAACGGCTGCTTCAATCCAGTTTCTTAATTTAGGGAGGTCTGCTGGTAGCGGAGGCACGTACACACGACCCTTGATGAAGCTCCAAAGGAAAAAATCGCATAGCGTTAGGTCGGCTGAACGTGGAGGCCATGCAAAGCAAACCCTGTCATTGGGCCCCTTGCGGCCTATCCAGCGCTTGGGTACAGTGAAGTTCAACCAATCGCGTACTTCGCTATGCCAGTGAACATTTATAATGTTCTTCGTAAAACTGTCTGAGTTGCTCTTTCATTTGACATATCATTTATAACTGCAAGTTTAATGTAATAAATATTATAAAGCGTTAAAACCCCGATATTCATTTATAAACACCCTGTATACATATAACTGAGTACGAGAGCGTACTGAAAAGTAGGGTCTCCGACTTGTTTTGTTCTCTTCTCAATATTGGTAGAAATGTTAGGTGTCACGTATATTACTCGCTCGACTTTCCACATTCACTAACGCAACTTGTAACGCTCTACCGCAAGAGGACTCAGAATAGCATTTTGTAACATGGCGCTATGCAAAGCAACTACACAGACGGAAAAAAGTTGCAAAACCAGGAAGCAGTTTGCGACATAAACGAATGTTGGTAGGCGTGTTTCTACATGTGAAAGATGATTCCTCTTCGAATTTCGCGCCAGTCGCAGAAGAGTAAAGCTGTAGCGCCACTATAAGGATGCAAATCAGACTTGCTTTAAATTCACGCTCTAACGGTCGTGAGCATCAGTTACCTTTGAGACTGAGCGTAGTGAGTTGATTTTAGTCAAGTATGTCTTTAAGGTGACATGGACGCTAATACGAACAACTCGCTGAGTTTTAAGGAGGTATTGTAATAGAGCTACGAGAACCTGGATGTCCTTTCTGTGATATTTCAGAAAGTCTTGGCAGAAACGCAGCTGCTGTACATGGCTGTTGGTAGCGGTGGTCATGATAATGTATGATCGCAAGAAGATTGGGCTACGGAGGGCCACGTGGCCCTAGCTAGACGGATGACCATTGTGTTCGGCATATGCCTCTGGCACGTCGTACTGCATCTGCATCAGAAATTTGAGCAGCAGTTCGCGACACAGTGACACAACTATTTTTTACAAATCGTTTACTTTAAAGAGAGCTCTGAGCCCGACACCCTGTAGCGTGCTTTCCACTGCTACCAAACCACCACAGTTTGCGACTTCAGTGGTGTTACGTGAGAGCTCACTGGAGGATGGAGTGGAAGTCTGTTGTGTTTTCTGATGAAAGCCTGTTCTGCCTCGGTCCCAGTGATGGCCGTGTTTTGGTTAGAAGGAGGCCAGTTGAGGGCCTGCACCCAACTGTCTGGGTGCTAGACACACTGGAACTACAACTGGAGTTACTCTCTGTGGTGCGATTTCGTACGTCAGCAGGAGCATTCTGGCGGTCGACTCAAGCACTCTGATTGCAGCTTTGTACATCAATCTGGTGATTCGAGCTCTTGCGCTGCCATTCATGAATAAGATTCCAGAGGGCGCTTTCCAACAGGATACCACTCGCCAACATACAGCTATTGTAGTCCACCATGTTTTACAGAGTGACGGCATGTTGCCCTGGCCTGCTCAATCATCAGATCTATCTCCAGTCTAGCAGATATGGGACATCATTGGATGGCAACCCCAGTGTTGTCCACGAACAACATTAACCGCCCCTGTAACGATCGAGCAAGTGCAACAGGCATGGAAATGCATCCCATGAACTGGAATTATGCAGTTGTACAACACAATGCATGAACGTTTGCGTGCTTGCATTCAGCATATTGGCGGATTCACCGGTTACTTATGTACTAGTATTTCACATTTGCAAAGGCTTATCTCACGCTTACATTAACCCGTGATCTTCCAATGTTAATCACGTAAATATTTTACCTAGACAAATGTATTCCCGAAATTTCATTACACTACATTCATCATATTTTTGGTGTTGCGATTTCTGCCTTCAGTGCATTTAGGATTTCTACTTTTATTTAGACGTAATTTGATGAAAAATAACCATTGACAGAAATCTTTAGCTTCAGTTTCCTGAAATAGGTGTTCCTTTTTAACAGCACCAATACATACATATTTACTTAAGCACAAGGCAGCTCTGAAAAGTAATTCCATCGAATTTTGTTATTCCGTTCTCAATATCGGTTGAGGTATATTACATGCCATGCATATTACTTCCTCGCTTCACCGACGCAAGTGGCAACTCTCTGCCGCTAGAGGGGTCCGAATTATAGCGTGTAACGTGGCATTGTATAACGTAACTAAAAGGGGTGATCAAAAAGTTTCCGTTCGAAGGCCGTATAGTCCAGAATCGGTACGGCTATCAGGCGAATTCACCGCGAGTACTGATGCATTCATCCGCCCGACGCACCGCGTTGAATATACTCGATTGGTAAAACACTGGCTCCCGTTGCATGAAGTAGTCCGTACCAGCCTACTGCACATCCTCGTTTGATAGGAATCGTCGACCCTTCAGGACCTTTTTTAAGAGACCGAGGGCGTGATAATCGCATGGAGAGAGATCAGACTATAGGGTGGATGTTCGAGTGTCTCTCACATCAAGTGGCCTAATGTCAGCATCAAGGCGTGATAAGGGGACGTGCGTTATCATAAAGCAGCTACGTCCCTTCCCACTGTTTTCCCGGACATTTCCAGAACGTTGGTTTTCGACAGCAATGCTGCCCAATGTAAATCATTCATTCTCCGATCGATGTCCACCGGTAAGTGTCCTTCGGTAGCGAATAAAACAATAACAGCACCCTTGTTCTTTTTGGTAATAACTTTGCCATAGTTCACGTTTCTGCATTTACCGCACACACGTCGCTAAAACACGAATGCACATTAATCGCCTGGCCACATGCTGGTATTTGTATGCCCGTAACAGAGTCTCGTTACCTTGCATATACACTGCAGCAACGCCCTCAAACAGAAAGTTTTTGATCACCTCTTATTTGTCGGTGCGTGAGAAACAGTACGCTGTAATAGAGATTCCAACCGCAGAAAACGTGCCTCTTCTTCAGCAAGACAATGCCAGGCCTCAAACGAGAGCTGCGACATCTGCAACTATCCGACGCGTTGGGCTCTCTGCCATCGATCGTCCCCCGCATAGTCACGACTTAGCCCATCCGATTTTCACCTCTATCCAAATCTTAAAGGACACCTTCGAGGAGTTCACTCTGTTAATCATGAAGCGGTACAAGCAGCGGTGAGGTTGCGATTCCGTTAACAAAGTCAAACATTCTACAGTGATGATATCAACAAACTGTTCTCTCTGGGGAGCATTGTGTTCGTCGGTAGGACGACTATGCTGAGGAAAAATACGTAGGCATGAAGAATAAAGGTGTAGAAAGGCAACAAAGTTTGTTTTATTTAAAATGCTTAGAGGGTTTTCAGATAAAAAGACGGAGGCATTACTTTAAGGATAACCTGGTAGTAATGTACCCTCAAATGTTTTGTATTGGAGATTAGGTAATTATTGTGTATTTCTGAGGTGAAGAATCATTAGAACAAATTGACACGCTTGCAGTAATAAAATTCAATAAATATCAAAACTCAAAATTATTAAATTGAACCAAGTAACTGAAGAATCTCTCCTGATTTTTACAGCTTCTTGTAGTAATTACCAAAGATGTACAAATAATCCCTTAATTTGTTTTGAAAATGCAAAACAACTGCAGGTTCTGCAGCACTGTTACGCCACTATTTTCTTCAAAATGGCGTCTGAAACTTGTGGCCAGGCGAACAAAAAGGTTGCCACAGTATTCTACTGTAAAAAGCTGGAAAAATGCTGAACTGAGATGATCTACGTCTACCCTCTGGCACTAAAGTGAGCTGGTTTCCATACATCAAGCTTTTGACACTTTACCTTACAAGCGGCTTGTAATCAAATTGCGTGCTTATGGAATATCGTCTAATCTATGCGTCTGGATTTATGATTTCCTGTCCGACACCTCACAGTTCATAGTAACTGACGGAAAGTCGTCGAGTGAAAGAGAAGTGAATTCTGGCGTTCCCGAAGATAATGTTTTAGGGTCTCTTCTGTTTCTTACTTATAGAAACTATTTAGGAGACAATCTGAGCAGCCGTCTTAGGTTATTTAAGGATGATGCTGTCGTTTATGACCGAGTAAAGTCACCACAAGATCGAAATAAATTGCAATATATATATTATTGTTGTGGTCTTCAGTACTGAGACTAGTTTGATGAAGCTCTCCATGCTACTCTATCCTGTGTAAGCTTCTTCATCTCCCAGTACTTACTGCAACCTACATCCATCTGAATCTGCTTAGTGTATTCATCTCTTGGTCTCCCTCTACGATTTTTACCCTCCACGCTGCCCTCCAATGGTAAATTTGTGATCCCTTGATGCCTCAGAACATGTCCTACCAACCGGTCCCTTCTTCTTGTCAAGTTGTGCCACAAACTCTTCTCCCCAATTCCATTCAGTACCTCCTCATTAGTTATGTGATGTAGCCGTCTAATCTTCAGCATTCTTCTGTAGCACCGCATTTCGAAAGCTTCTATTCTCTTATTGTCCAAACTATATATATATGGTACGATAATTGGCATTTCAGCATAAATAATCAGAAGTGTGAGATCATTTACATGGGTGCTAAAATGAATCCGTTCAAGTCCGGTTACGCGATAAATGAATCAAATCTAAAGACTGTATATTCAGCTAAATACCTAGGAATTACAATTACGAACAACGTAAATGGGAAAGCATACACAGAAAATGTTGTTGAGAAGGGGAATCTAAGACTGCGATGTATTAGCAGAACACTTAGAAGATGCAGCAGATCTACACTTGTCCGTTCTCTTTTGAATTACTGCTGCACTTTCTGGGACCAGTACCAGATAAGATTAACGAAGTACATCGAGAAAGTTGAAATGAGAGCAGGAAGTTTTGTATATCGTGAAATAGGGGAGAGAGTGTCACTGAAATGATACAGGATTTGGGGTGCACATCATCAAAACAAAGGCGTTTTTCTCTGCGGCGGAATCCGCTCACGAAATTTCAATCCCAACTTCCTCCTCCGAATGCGATATATTTTGTTGACGCCGACCTACATAGGGAGAAACTATCATCATAATATACGTTCGTTATTTCCGCGTGGTCTTCGAGAGTGGAATAATAGAGAATTATTGTGAAGGTGGTTAAGTGAACCCTCTGTCAGGCACTTAAGTGTGATATGCAGAGATCCATGTAGATCTGGATGAACACCCCTGCCGCTGAAGCCTGAGTGGAACACCGACGACGCAGCATTGTACGAGGGCTACGCCGGAGCAGCGGCGATCCGCATTACACCACGAAAGCAACTCAGCGCAAAGCTTTTGCCTGGCGGAGAGTCGCTTCCGTGATCTACGTGACCAAAAGTGACGCTCTGTCGTAACAGGGCTACGCCATGTGGCCATAAAAAATGCCTGCATTCGTCATGCATGTCTGTCACCGACCACGTCACACACCGACAAGTACTCCACCCGTAGTGTGTCACCTCATCTCTGTTACAAGGGACTCGCCATCGCACCGCCTCAGATTTAGTGGTAAGTTGGAGCATTGGATGTCGGTCAAAAACTGAGCACGTATCAAGCATGAAAAGAGCAAGAAAATGTACTGAACTGTGAAAAAAATAAGCAAAATAGAAACAGTGAATGGCGCAAATTTAATGTGTTTAATATCGAGCGCCGTTATATACCGTCCTGTCGTGGTTGTGTGGTTACTGTGTTCGACTGTGAAGGGGAAGACCCGGGTTCAGATCTCACTCCTTCCCATTTTTCGCACAAAATTACGAACTGTCCGTTCGGTCATTGCCGTGTATGTTCGCTGTATTCAAATTTGTGTATATTTGGTGACGTAATGTCAATT
This sequence comes from Schistocerca serialis cubense, assembly GCF_023864345.2. Lineage (NCBI taxonomy): Eukaryota > Metazoa > Arthropoda > Insecta > Orthoptera > Acrididae > Schistocerca > Schistocerca serialis. Next base: position 924,712,574 of record NC_064638.1, on the reverse strand, counting down.
CACAACAGCGACGTGTAGTGAACGAACGTACCTCCTATTTCTTCTACACAAGTGCCACATATTATGCCTCTTACGTTCCGTTTTGGAAGTTTTGACTCTTGAATTCCTTCGTTGTAATTTAGTTCACACCCGTTTATTTGTTGTTTTCAGTCCTGCGGGAGCTCTTTGTGGGATCTCGCCTGCTCTCGCTATGCATCACAGAATACGAGTCATGTGGTAAGAATATATTACCGTCGCAAGCAAATGTGATGAATAGTGAGAGTATGTGAAAATTTTGGGAAATTTGTGGTAAAGTCTTATGGGACCAAACTGCTGAGGTCAACGGTCCCTAAGCCCACTTAATCTAACTTAAACTAACTTACGCTATGGACAACACACACCCATGCCCGAGGAATGACTCGAACCTACGACGTGGGGAGCCGCATAGACCATGACAAGGCGGCTGAGAGTATGCGAGATGCTACACAGACCTCTCACATAAATGAAAACGACAAAAGAACGGGTGCGAACCATGTTACAACGAAGGAATTCAAGAACCAAAACTTCCTAAATGGAACGCAAGAGGCATAACATGTGATACCTGTGCAGAACAAATAAGAGGTACGTACGTGTGAAGGTCCTTTCGTTACACGTCGCAGTTGCAAACTGGCATTACGCTACGACACATATACAGATGCGAATGCAGAGAACAGACACGTAAATGACTGAACGGAAAGTTCATAATGTAGTGAAAGAAAAGGGACCAAATGAAATTTCAATCCGGATCTCCCCCTTTGCAGTCGAACACTGTGGTCACACAGAATCGACGAGTCAGCCATTAGCGTTGCTCTACACTACACGCATTGATTTTGGACCGTTCTCTGTTTCTGTTTTGCTTCTTTTTTCCACAGTTTAGCACACTTTCCTCCTGTTTTAATGTCTGATCTGTGTCCAGTTTTTGACGAGCTGTCCAGTGGGCCAAATAGCCACTAAATCTGAGTGGTGTGTGATGGGGAATTTCCCTTGTCAGAACTAGCTGGAGCTTCCGCTAGCCGCAGGTCAATGGGCTATGCCTAGACCTAATAACCTAATACTGCTGGGAGCTGAACCGGTGCCTTCCAGCCGTGAACCTTCTGCTGGCTGACCTGAACCGACTCCAGGGTGCCTCCCGGAGGTCTTGAATTGCTGGTCACTCCTGAGGTCTCCTGTTTCCTGATCTACTACCGCTAGCTGCTGGCGTCCTGTGGCACCGCGCCATTGCTGTTAATGAGACGCTGGCGCAATTTCGGCCGCCAGGTTCGACCACAAGCGACTCCACGCCACAGGTGTTGTGCTAACACGGGCTCTGCCGTCTGGAGCCACCGTACACAACCGAGACGACGCCTTCAGCTGATGCATGAATTCTACTTCAGAGATAGTCCTCGTTGTAAATCTAAAAAGAAATTGATTTTGTTTTTTGGCTCAAAAGTTTCTCTCTGAACTCTACTTTACTTTAGTGATTATTCCAAGATTCGGAGGTGGTCTGTGAGAAAGTGTCTCGGATAACCATTCACAGCAGGAACAAAATAGTCGACACGTAATTTCAACGACGGCCTAAAAGCCATTATGGATGTTTTGAACGTGCTTAAAATTGAGATAGGACGGGCCTGTTATAGCTGTTGCTCAAAACCAGACGTAATATGTATCTAACGAGCAGAGGAACAAATGACAGGGACCGCCAACGAGACCTGCAGGACCACCTTTTTCACGAGGAAGACCTCCTTTGGATCTCCAAGTATTGCTTTATATTCCAGGTACTGCTGACTATAGGTAGATTTAACTTAATTATAGAAATTGTAATCAGAAACTTTAAATGCATTTTCCTCTAAGCAGTATTTTTTAAGCTGGCGGGAAACATAACTTGAAAACAGTGCATACAATTTTGATCGAAATTTGGTGGCGACATTGTAATTGAAATCTCTATCAGAATACGCTGACTTTTGAGGTATTTTGAAAAGTCTGTATTCAGTGCATGTATTTGTCTCTATGTTGTGGGCAAGAAAAATGAGATTTGTTTCAACATGTCGCCATTTTGGTAAACCTTAATATTTTTCAATTATTGTAAGTATTTTAACAGAAAATATATTGAAAATGAGATCAAAGACTATTTTATTACAGGTTAACGAGAGAGCTTCGGGAATTCTCGCCAATGACCAACGTTCCGGCTGCAAGGAATCCTTCCACTTGGTGTGCGAATTGTACGGAGCGTCCAGATTGGACACATAAATAATTTCTTAAAGACAAAAGTGTAAGGAATAAAACTACATTATCATATTTAGCATTATTTTTTATTTTACTAAAAATACGGAAATTACCTTTTTTTCATCTGTTGAAAGAAAACCACGTTGTTCCTTTCACTGCCTTTATGACTCCACGACGGATGATGAACTGGTTCTCCAAACCTGCTGCCCTTTCTACCACCCCACAATGTCATTGTGACCAGCTACGGGTTCTGTAACACTTGGACCACCCTGATCCCACTACAGTAAATAATATTCAGTACTATAGACTTTTACCATTTTTCATGTTGTTGCTTGACATTTTGGAGAATATTTGATCAAATTATAAATCAGCTGCTCGTCTTCGCTTGGCTTGTCGCTTGTGAGTTACATGTGGACTATCGCTAGCAATAGTCTAACAGTAGTCTGTCAAAATAGTAGGAGACCACTTCCCTGCATACTTTTTTTTTCATAACTGCATTATCCTGATGAAATTTCTTGTCATGGCCGTCGGAAACTGTTCCGCAATTTTTAGGGAACAAGTCGTGGTGAGTATGAAGGAATTCTATTTCAGAGACATGTTACAGCCAAACTTTACGTAATATATAACTATTCCACCACAGCCTTCTTACAATTCTGTGCTCTCTTATTTCCTAAGGAATTAAAAATAAACATTTTTTAAAGTTTCCCAGGCAGCCTTTTCATCAGTATGCAACATTTCATAAAAATTTCTTGTCTCTGAAAACATTCCGAATTTCTGGGCGAGTGAAGAGACTCTCTTTAACATTTGATTCAAGCAGAAATGGAAACTTTTCCCTAAAGTACTTACACGCCTCCCTTTCGTGACTAATTTTCTCTACAAAAGCATTCATGACTTATATAAAAATCACTTTACAATAAAACATAACGACAAATTAATAAAAATCACTGTCACCTGCAGTACTAACTAGACTGATAAGAAGGGAGTACTAAATAGTATGTTTATTATATTGTTTCATTATTGTCATATTTAAAAGTTACACATACGTAGACAGCAAATTTTTCCTATTACTCTTTATGGATGAAAATCTTTGTAAAAAAAAAGAAAAAACTAGAATTAAGTTTCAATTTTCTTTATGATATTCGTTGTCAGCACTATCCATCTAATAAGAATTAGCTAGTTTCACGCCATTTAAATTTTTACTGTTGCACGGTGTCATTGGTAACAATACGTAGAACGGAAAATTCTTCTGAATCGTTTTATATTCATATCCATTTAATGTGGTGCGTAAGAGAAAAGTAGTGGATTAAGTCCATTTTCGGGTAGAGCTGAGTGTCAATCCATGTAGAATGATGATCTGCTTCCATTTACGAGTGGAAAATGGCGAACAGGTAGACACATGGAGAGTTGTTATTGGGTCGTGAAAGTTTTCTCTGTACTGCGATGCAGAGAGGTCAGTCGTGATACTTACCACGTGTCTTTGTTTATTGTTGTTTTGTTGGCGTATATAAACTTCTCGCTAGTGTTCTTTGGGGTATCGACAACGTCGTAAGAGAATATAGAGATCGCTCGACGAACAAGAGAAAGGGACAGTCAAATGTCCCACTTTAGCACACGAATGAAATCAAACAGTCATTATATGGGTATCCCTGCAACATGGTTTGCTTAAAATGTATTTTTGTGACGACTGTCGCAGAAAGACGAGAAATAATGTGTAATTTCACTCACATGGAATAAGAAGAATCGGAGCCAATATTTGGGCGAACTTGATTTCTTTGCTCCACGCAAATACATTTTCCCCTTCCGGCGTCGAGCAGCAGTAGTTTTTGTGACCTCCTAAAGACGTCGAACAGTTGTTTCAGTGAAATGTAGTAAGACTTGCACAACGTCACACAACAGCAACCCCGAGAAGTGTATTTGCTACATATCAGCCGGCAAAACCTGAAAAGTCACAAGCTGCTCCACGGGAATAGTGGGAGGCCGTAAATGACGAAGACGTAGTTCATCTCCATGATGCCAAGAACGGATACACAATTCTATGGAACCGCAACAAAGAGAAACACTCCTGATTGTGGCAAAGCATTTTGCTCTATACGGTGAATTAAAAAACCTTGAATACCTAAGACAGTGCCAGAAGTTTACAGGCAGTACACCAGCTGCTAATTGACGTCAACATAGTTCGTTATATGGCACAGCAGAATTGTTGGCGTGTACCCACATTAAAACCTTCAAAGGCAGCGAAGCCACTACAGCTTCAGATATCTGTATTATTAATGAGATGATTTAAATGTTATGAAAATGTTTGGCTGCCTAACGTACGTTACCCAACCAAAATAGTGCCTTATGACATCAGCAATGAAGACTTTTAACGCAAAATCGACAGTTATTTTCGGTTTATGTAACCAAAATGCTGACCAGGACCTCAGAAATGCGAAGTTTGGAAATCGTACAGGGATCTAAAGACGCTGACCAAAATAGAAAATCAGAGCAAATTCCACCTGTGCAGTATTTTCACCAAATTAAAGTGATTAACAACCATAATAATTATTATAAAGGTACAGGGTATCACTTGATAGCCAGAAAACCATGGACCAAGGAAGTCGGTTACAAACATTATTTTCTGGCTTCTGAAAAGTATTTGAGTCAGCACGACACCAACGCTTACTGATGAAAGTATGATATCATAGGCTATCGAACGAAACTTGTCACTGGGACGAGGGTTTCAGCAGGTTATCTTTGATTACTTCACTGGCATATGTGGAAGAAACATTAGACACGCCCCAGGATAGATAGTGAGATTTCTGCTTTTCATGGTGTAGTTAATGATCAGGAATTTTAACAGCGACCTCATACCTTTTTCAGAAAACTGTCTGAAAATGGTACATAAATATTGTCAGATCTTGTAAATTGTTCCAAGTAAGGTCGATCCAAGGAAATAACGAGGCTACAGTTGCGTGGTAGCGGGTTGTTGGTTAAAGACACAGCCTATATCACAGCAGGAACGTCCGTCTCACAGCCACTATCGCTAGAATAATTACAATGAAGCTGGCACATATCTCGATGTATTGGCCAGAAAATCCATAGACTTGCCACCAACACAGAACCTCCTCTACCTATACGACACACTAAAATCTGATCTTATCCATGTTGTACGAACTTACTCCCATACAGAAGCTTGTACCACTCTTGAGCATATGCTCCAGCTTGTATGGCACTATCGTGATAAAAAGCGCGATAGCATGTAACCTTGAGTGTCTCAGATTCTGATACCGTTATGACCTCGATCTTGCTTTGTGTAACCTTTATTTATGTTAAGCGAAAAACTGCTCGTCCATTTGTGCTCCCACTGCATTATCTCCCAACAGACTGGGCGAATCTTTATTTAGCTTCAAAAGAAAAGAAATAAGCGGAACTACTGACCAACATGTTGAACATTTTGAGTGTGGTAGTACCATAAGTGACTTCTAAGGGAGTAGAGTGTTAAAGAGATTTTTTTTTTTAAAAAAACGTAACGGAATCTTTTTCTGTAGAGGCAAATTTCCGTATGGTGTATGACAACAGCGAGATAAGAAACCGCCTTAGGAGAAACACCAAGTACAAGAAATTAATTGTGTGCTACCATGTGCCGTTAGATTAATATGCCGATGAAGCATGTGTTTTATGAAAAATTAGAGTAAGGAAAAGGGGTGAATGTACCATTTTTTATGTGACACTATCAAACATGTGTCAGATTTGTTTTGTTCAAGAAACGCGAAAATGTCACAGTTGAGAGGCCAAATTTTTCAAAAAAGGAATGAATGTAGTACCACAGCTCCGTAGGAACAATAAACTCATCTGCGTCAATCAGCAGAACGAAGTAACAGAGTAGGAAGCAGTAATACATACATATATACATACATTAATCCTTGTTCCATAGATCACGAAATCAACATTGCGTAATGATGTGGAAAGTGTCACTTAAACATAAGTTTTCTTTACAAAAATAATTAATTAGTTAATTTTTTTACAGTTACTACTTCATATCTAAGAATTCATCTGTTGAGTAGAAGGAGTTGTCTTTCAGAAATTCTTTTAATTTTCTTTTAAATGTTTGTTGGTTATCTGTCGGACTTTTTGTACTATTTGTCAAATGACCAAAGATTTTTGTGGCTGCATAATTCACCTCTTTCTGTGACAAAGTATGATGCAATCCAGAACAGTGAATATAATCCTTTCTTCAAGTGTTGTAGCTATGCACGTTGCTGTTATTTTTGAACTGGGATGGGTTATTAACGACAAACTTCAGAAGTGAATATGTGTATTGCAGAGGTACTGTAAATATCCTGAGTTCCTTAAAGAAATGTCTGCAAGGCGATGTTGGGTGGGCTCCCGCTATTATTCTGATTACAAGCCTTTGTGCAATGAATACTTTCCCTATTAATGACGAATTGTCCCGAAATATGATGCCATATGAAGCAATGAATGAAAATAGGCACAGTAAGCTAATTTACTGATACGTTTATCACCAAACTTTGCAATAACCCTAATAACATAAGTAGCTGAACCTAACCTTTTCAGCAGATCATCGATGTGTTTTTTCCAATTCAATTTCTCATCAGTGAACACACCCAGAAATATTCAGTATTCTGCCTTAGCAACAGACTTCAGTTCATAGTCTATATTTATGAATGGTGTTACGCCATTTACTGTACATAATTGTATAAACTGTGTTTTTTTTTCAAAATTTAGTGAGAGTCCATTTGCAGAGAACCACTTTTATTTGCAATTTCCTCAGCAGATTCTTGCTTGTTGGGTGTGGTTACTATACTCGTATTATCAGCAAAAAGAACTAGCTTTGCGTCTTCATGAATACTGAGTGGCAAGTTGTTAATATATATTAAGAACGATAAGGAACTCAAGACTGAACCCTGTGGGGCACCATTCTTGATACCTCCCCAGTTTGAGGATTCTGCTGGTTTTTGCAGACTATCTCTACTGTTAATTTCAATCTTCTGCATTCTTCCAGTTAAGTGTGAATTAAAACATTTGTGCACTATCCCAATCATACCACAGTACTTAAGCGTATCTAGAAGAATTTCATGATTCACACAATCAAAAGCCTTTGAGATATCCCAATGGGTGTAATTCGGTTACTCAATGCATTTAATATTTGATCAGTGACAGCATATATAGCATATTCTGTTAAAAAGCCTTTCTGAAAACCAAATTGACATTTTGTTAGTACTTTATTTTTACAAATATGTGATACTGTTCTTGAGTACATTACTTTTTCAAGAATTTTGGATAAAGTTGTCAGAAGTGAGATTGGGCCGTAGTTGTTAGCATCAGGTCTATCCCCCTTTTTATGTAATGGTTTAACATTAGCGTATTTCAGTGTATCTGGAAAAATGCGCTGTTTCAGTGAGCTACTCCATATGTGGCTGAGAATCCTACTCATTTGTTGGGAAAAAGTCAACTGGGCACTACTGTTGTCAGCAGCAAGGACGACGTGTCAATGAAGTAAGTGTGTTTACGAGCAAGACACCCCGCCAACATTTCCGCTGTTTTGCAGATACGGTCAGTGAACTACAGTGTACGCCTCCTGCTTCTTTTTCAATGCAGTGCATATGTGACAATATGTGACTCCAATAAGATGCCCTGAAAAAGTTTCCCTTTTCATACACAATCCTGACCCAAGGTATAATCGTTTAGGCTATTTGACAACGGTTTTCTAATGATTTTAAGGAGCCAGAGATACTTTGCGCACCGGGAAGAAACCAGGACATGAGTATGTATTGTGCAAGTAGGTTTTTTGAGTTTTGATGTTGGTAACGCCACGTAGCGCTCTGTATAAAAATCACTGACTGTGCTGTGTGCAGCCAGTGGCTGATTTGCATTGTTGGAATATTTGCTATTGTAGTGTTGGGCAGTTGGATGTGAGCAGCGCATAGCGTTGCGCAGTTGGAGGTGAGCCGCCAGCAGTGGTGTATGTGGGAAGAGAGATGGCAGAATTTTGAGAGCGGGCGATCTGGACGTGTGTCCGTCAGAAAAACGAAATTTGTAAGACTGGATGTCATGCTGATATACGTAAATACGTTGTTTGTTCTCTATCAAAATCTTTCATTTTATAACTTTGCCTATCAGTAGGTAGTGCCTTCAGTAGTTAGAATCTTTTATTTAGCTGGCAATATTGGCGCTCGCTGTATTGCAGTAGTTCGAGTAACGAAGATTTTTGTGAGGTAAGTGATTCATGAAAGGTATATGTCATTGTTGGTCAGGGCCATTCTTTTGTAGGGATTATTGAAAGTCAGATTGCGTTGCGCTAAAAATATTGTGTGTCAGTTTAGTGAGGATCAGAATAAGTAAAGAGAGAAACGTCTGAGTACGTTCAGCTTTGCTCAGCTGTTTGAAAATGAAATAACGTAGAGGTTTTCCAGCACTGTCATTCATTAATTTTTCTAAGGGGACGTTTCAATAGGAATACATGTAAGAGGCCGACCTCCAACCTGGGCCCTATTGGTGATCTGCTGCTACTACGCTTGGAGCCTTTAGACTTCAGGACACTGTGGGTGCTGATAACCACTGAAGAGATCGCTGCTTCATTGCTGCCCAGAGGTTCTGCAACAGGTCCAGATGGCCTTACTCCCATCCGGCCTCATCATCTGCTGAGGGACGTCCTGTAAAAGCTCTTATACCTTTTCCACCTATCTAGAGCCATGGCTTCCCATTTTCTACCTGCGTCATCCCCCGCTGACTTCTACCCAATCACTATCTGCTCGGTGCTCTCTTGTGCCTTTGACGAGATCCTAGCGTCATGTCTAATGCGGTTGAGTGCTCTGGATGAGCGTCAGTGGGCAGTCGTCCCTTGGCAAGGGATGTTGGTAAACACCTTCCTCCTCGACCTGATACTTGCCAACATGATACCCACTTATAAATTTGTCTATTTAGTGTTGCTGGGTGTATTTAAGGCATTCGACTCCCTGGACCATGTGGATCCAGGTACTGCATGGTCTACTGGATGAATTCCTTGGTTACATCTTGCACTGCTGTGGGGATGGGTGGATGGTGATAGCAGGTCCTGGAGACAAAAGTAGTATCATGCAGCCTTTCAGAGGAGTCCGTCAGGGTGACCCTCTCTCTACCCTCCTTTCCAACTGTGCACTTGACCTTGCCATTCACCAGCTCTCTTTCCACATTAAGTCTGAGTCCTCGAGATCTAGATCAATGCGTCAGCCTTTGCGGATAACATCCTGCTGTTTACTTTGATGCTTGGAGGGCTGCAGTCCCTCATAGACTCCACAGTCAAAACCCTGGGCCATATGGGGTTGCCAGTGAATGGCTCCAAGTGTCTCTCCATTGTCCTTGTGGCGTCCAGCTGTGAGAAGGTTAACGTGGACGATGGAAAAACTTTCACAACCAGCAACACCACTATGGCAGACATGTGTGTGTGGGAGACATTTCGTTACCTCAGCCTCCAATTGCTGTCTGCAGGGTGATGCATCTTCAACTCAAGGCCCAAGGTTCCACCTGCAAGAGCAGCTTGATGTCATTTCCAGAGTGCCATTGAAGCCTCAGCAGAGGTTGTACATGCTTTCTAAGTAAAGCCTTCTGATACTTGTGTGTGAGCTGTATTACAGAACTCGCTTCATCTCCCAGCAGATACCCCTGCGAATTTTTCACGCTGACACCGCACATAAGGGCCTCGGTATCCCTTCTGCAAGATGGGTTGGCCCCATCCTACAATGAAACCTCGTCCGAACATTGCAGTAAACGATACCAGCAGCAGATCAGGGATGCTGGAGATCGACATGCCGGAGTAACACCTCCTTCGGAAAAGCCATCATCTGCTGTCGACGAGGAACTTCGCAAACATGTGAGCGGCTCCACTCCACATGACGTTCGGTGGCACGGTCCTGATGTCTTCGGCTGTAACACCTGGCCAGGATCAGTGGGTTGCTGACACCAGTTGTTTCCTCTCCAACTGCTACTATATCAATTGCACACAGGTCCACATTTATGGCCTTCCCTCCAAGGCCGCTGTAGTCGTGACTGGGAAGTCGAGAAAAGGTGCAAGGAAGGGTGCAACGCCGTCGAGACCACCAGCCACGTTGTCCATACCTGCAGTAGGCCCCATGGCTTGCGCACAAAAAGGCACGACGGCGTCGTGGAAGTATATCTCGTGGGGTCTGGTGCAGAAGGAGTTGATCAACACCTTCGTTGAGCCACACCTTTGGGCCCCACCTCCAAACACCCAGAGAACTACAGACAGCGTTGCCCATATTATCGACGCCCAGGCTACTGAAAATCACTTGCGCCTCGGCTGTTAGCGCCGAGAGAAGACCACCAGGTACGAGAAGGAGGACGTTCATCGTGCTGTCCGCGATCTCCACCGAGACGCTGAACTGGAGAGGGACGTGGGCACCACTATTTGCTAAGAGCCCCCTCAAGCTAGGACTGTCTAGACGAGATCTAAGTCTTCTTTGTACACGTATGTTAATTGGTAGAAACTTCTCATTCCGTATTTATAAGATTATGATTATCCGCAGTACGAAACACAGGGTTGGCGCGGGTTATAATCTCGAGTGTGTGTGTGTGTGTGTGTGTGTGTGTGTGTGTGTGTGGTGCTGAGACCTGTCTCGTCTACTCAAGCCCAATACAATCCTTTGTAAACTTTTCATGAGGCGTCGTTGTTAAAGCATATCGTGCGCGTAAAAATGGCGCGATCGAAAACGGGCAACAAGGTAACTGTGGTGCACGATGAGCCATAGGGGTGAACGGCAGCTACTGAGATGTATACAGGCGCATAGACGTGCAACTAATGAGCGACAGACTGCCCATATGACACAAAAGGATACCAACAGCATATCCTCAACGACCGTCAGCGAACGTGGCTGGGAATTGGCCTCAGCACCAAGTGCCTCCTTCAAGCATTCGTGCTGACTACTGTTCAACGGCGACGAAGAGTGGAAATTGCACGCCAGTATCGCGAATGCTCGTCCACTGAGTGATGCTAGGTGGTCTGTAGGTGAACCACGTTTTATGCTCCATCGGACAATTAGCTGTTGACGTGCAAGGCGTGAAACATCTAAAGGCAAACAGCCGTCAACAGTAGTTGGAAGGGTCTAACCCAGAGGTCATTCCTTGGGTGATCTCTTCTTTCTAGAAGGTACAATGGACCAATATATATATATATATATATATATATATATATATATATATATATATATATATATATATATAATCACCTATGCTGGTAGATGCCATCGTGTTGAGGAAAAACAACCTGAATATATGGTTGCTTTTCCTCGACGAGATGGCATCTACCAGCAGGACAGTGCAACATGTCACACAGTCTGCAGCGTACGTCTGTGGTAAGAAGAGCGGCAGAAAGAGTTTACAGTAGCCCCCTGGCAACGAAACTCCAGAATTTAAACCCGATCAAAAATTTGCGGGGCCATCTGGATCTGCTTGTTCGCGCCATGGGTCAGCTGTGAAACCTAACGCAGCTGCCCTCGGCAGTGGAGTCGTCATAGTTGCATATCCCTGTCAGTATCTTCCAGAATCTCACTAATTCTCTTATTGCACGTCTTACAGTGGTCCGCGATGCAAAAGTTGGTTACTCAGGTTTTTTAGAGGTGCTCACATTAATGTGACTGGAAAGCGTAGCTCGAAGAAGGGCAGAACGTTTTGTATTATCGCGAAACAGGGAGCGAGTGTCTCGGATATGATGTGCAAGTGCGGGTGGAATTCATTAAAACAAAGATGTATTTCCTTGCAGCGAAATCTTCTCACGGGATTGAAATCTCCAACTTTCTTCTCCAAATTCGAAAACATATTTCTGATACACACCTATGCAGGGAGAAATGGTCATTGAAATTAAATAACAGAAATCAGACCTCTCACTGAAAAAGTAAGTGTTCGAGCTGTTCCGGAATGGGACAGCAGATACATTGGATGAAATTAGTTCGGTGAACCTTCTGCCGCGCACTTAAGTGTGAAGTGCAGAGTAGTCATGTAAGTGTAGGTTCAAATGGTTCAAATGGCTCTGAGCACTATGGGACTTAACATCTGAGGTCATCAGTCCCCTAGAACTTAGAACTACTTAAACCTAACTAACCTAAGGACATCACACACATCCATGCCCGAGGCAGGATTCGAACCTGCGACAGTAGCGGTCTCGCGGTTCCAGACTGTAGTGCCTAGAACCACTCGGCCACTCCGGCCGGCTAGGTGTAGGTATAAGAATGAATAACATGAAAGGTGACTTTAACTAAAGACTTTCAACTGATACAAACATGATTAGATTAAGCAGTCAGACGAAATGCATGATAAATGAGAACCATGGATCCAAAGAACAGAAACGCAGTGTGGTAAAAAACTAAGAAAATAACCCTGAACACTCTCTAAAATTCTATTGGTGGAAGTCATGTTCACACCGCACAGCGTTATTTCAAGCTGTTCCTAGTAACAGTTGTAATCAACGTCAATAAACTCGATTTTTGATTCAGTGACAGGAGTTGGTAGGTGGGGCACACGTCCATTATTGACAGTAGTTCCTATTTTTATTCCTGTTGCGTGGTGCTGGAGAATGAGGGGCAAACTAATAGAGTGACGCAGTACTGTAGCCGCGTTGCCCAGTGGTGGCTGAGACAACACAGTGCGCTGTATGCCGTCGGCCGCTGTGTTTACAGGCGTGCCCGGTGGCCCAGAACGAGGCCAATGTAGGCTACGATCAGCCTGTGAAGGCTGTCAGTTGGTATCCTCGGATAAGCAGATGATTAGCGTTTCAGCGCAGCCCCACCAAGGTAGGTAGCACTAACGCCACATGCATTCCGTATTATAAGGAAAGTGGGATTCTCATCCTGAAATCCCACTTGTTGTCTGTGAACGGATTTTTTGAAAATGGTAACATCAGCCAGCACATGTGGAAATTCTTCAGAGGCAGGATCGTGGCCTATCGAGAATCTTGTCTATCGTTTCGCGATATTACCTATAACGCCGATCGGGATTCCAAGGCTGTCGTTCGAATTTGGAATCAACGAGTTCAGGAGGAACATGAACGGTGGCATGTTCAGTCTCAATTTCCCCATACGACTAGTGCCCTAGAGAGGTGTTACATTGTTTCCTAGGGCATCGAGGACCTTAGACCAACGCAGTGGTGCTTGAGTCAGGATATGCGCTTGTTTCCTGCAAGATAAGTAGCCCACTGATGATCTATACCACGACGGACTGTCAGCGCAGCTTCCTCGGTGGCGATTGCAGAGAGAGGCGCCCAACTGGGACACTGCACACGAGAGCGACAACTCATCGTCGTCTAAGGCGAACCCCTTTCTGTGTACAGATGTGAAAACTGAAAGGTGATAGGAACTTTCGTACGATGTGTCTCTGCCGAGTGACGTAGCTGGTTGACACTTGGAACATACGCAGAAAGAACTGATACAGTATAGTACAGAAGGTAATCGAAAGAAATACGCAATGAGGCGAATAGAAATGACAGTAATTACACTGAAGTCATCGCGGTTCACTATGGTAACCTAGACATAGCAAAGGGCGGGACATGGTTCATTGGAGGTTGCGTGTTCACCACGGACGGCAGTGCACGCTCTGCAAGTGGTCCCATGCAGGCCACAAGGTTGGAAAGGAGCTTTTGCGAAACGGAGTTCCGTCCCTCCATCAGCACGGCTGATGCCTGATGAATGGTCGTTAGTGCATGTAAACTTTCTGTCTTACGTCTCTCCAAGGCATCCCACACGTACTCTCGTTCCAAGAGCTCCTAGACGTGTGCAGTTCAATGCGGTCGCTCTTTGTCATCCATAACACTGAAACCAGGGCTGAATGCAACCACGAAACGACGTGCACGGGGAAGCAGTAAAAACTAGCAATAACGTTGACAAGCGAGATATGTCCGTGTGCACCAACGACCGTCATATGGTCAAATGGTTCAAATGGCTCTGAGCACTACGGGACTTAACATATGAGGTCATCAATCCCCTTGAACTTAGAACTACTTAATCCCAACTGACCTAAGGACAGCACACACATCCATGCACGAGGCAGGATTCGAACCTGCGACCGTAGCAGTCGCGCGGTTCCGGACTGAAGCGCCTAGAACCGCTTGGCCACCGTGGCCGGCGTCAATCAGTCTTCAAACACGTCTGTGGAGATACAGAACGCCCCACCACAACAAATTTCTCATCAGTTCTGTGGCCAGCCTGGTAGTACTTTCCAGAGAATGTACTGTCGTGCATGGTGATTACACAACCTCTTAAGAACCATGTGCCACCTATTATAACGTCCAATGGTCCATAAAAAATCGCAATGACTTCAGAGTAGTTATTGTCTTTCAATAAAAAACTTATTTCTGTGCGTCTCACTGCGTATTTGGCTTGGTTCAAATGGCTCTGAGCACTATGGGACTCAACATCTTAGGTCATCAGTCCCCTAGAACTTAGAACTACTTAAACCTAACTAACCTAAGGACATCACACACATCCATGCCCCAGGCAGGATTCGAACCTGCGACCGTAGCGGCCGCGCGGTTCCAGACTGTAGCGCGTAGAACCGCATGGCCACACCGGCCGGCTCACTGCGTATTTGTCTCAGTCACGTCTTGTACTATAATATAGTGCAGTCCACTCGATATATGATCCAAATTAGATCGCCCTATAATGCTTGGCAATGATATATAACGCGAAAGCTACATTCGTTTTTAAGCTATGTATTTTTACACTGAAGCACCAAAGAAACTGGTAAAGGTATGAGTATTCAAATACAAAGATATGGAAACAGGCAGAATACATCGCTGCGCTCGGCAACGCCTGTGTAAGACAACAATTGTTTGGCGTAGTTGTTAGATCGGTTACTGCTGCTACAATGGCAGGTTATCAAGGTTTAAGTAAGTTTGAACGTGGTGTTATAGTCGGCGCACGAGCGATGGGACACATTATCTATGAGGGAGCGATGAAGAGGGGAATTTCCCGTACGACCATTTCACGAGTGTATCGTGAATATCAGGAAGCCGGTAAAACATCAAATCTACGATATCTCTGTGGCCGGAAAAAGATCCTACAAGAATGCGACCAACGACGACTGAAGAGAATCGTTCAGCGTGACAGAAGTGAAACCCTTCCGCAAATTCCTGCAGATTTTAATGCTGGGCCATCAACAAGTATGTGTGCGAACCATTCATCGAAACATCATCGATATGGGCTTTCGGAAACGAAGGCCCACTCGTGTGCCCTTGATGACTGCACGATACAAAGCTTTACGCCTCGCCAGGGTCCGTCACACCGATTTTGGACTGTTGATGATTGGAAGCAAGTTGGCTCGTCGGACGAGTCGCGTTTCAAACTGTATCGAGCGGATGGACGTTTACGGGAATGGAGACAACCTCATGAAACCAAGGACCCTGCATGTCAGTAGGATGCTGTTCAAGCTGGTGGAGGCTCTGTAATGGTGTGGGGCGTGTGCAGTTGGAGTGATATGGGACCCGTGATACGTCTAGATACGACTCTGACAGGTGACACGTACGTAAGCACCCTGTCGGATCCCCAGCATCCATTTATGTCCTTGTGCATTTCGACGGACATTCGATAGCCCACATATCCAGAATTGTAGTAATTCTGGATATGTGGCTCCAGCAACACTTCTGCTGACCAACAAACTCCCCAGACATGAACATTGTTCAGCATGTTGCATGTCTTGCAGCGTGCTGTTCAGAAGAGATCTCTACATCGTCGTACTCTTTACTGTTGCAATAACCATCGCATCAGTATCGAAGACATCTCTTTAGTCTGTCCAGAAGTTCGCGTACCAGCGACTGAAAATGTGTATTATTGTTGGGGATAGTGGTCGTTTCAAACACTTAAGAAAGAAATGCAACTTTAATGAATATTTATGACTACATTCTTTCGTAATTTCCTTTCTGTTGCTATTGCTGATGCCATTTTACAATACAAGTACCTAACTTGACATGAAACTCTTACTGCGGACCAATTATTTAACAGTCTTAAATAGCCGTCTGCTATGGTCGAGCAGTTATAGGCGCTTCAGTCTGGAACCGCGCGACCGCTACGATCGCAGGTTCGAATCCTGCCTTGGGCATGGATGTGTGTGATGTCCTTAGGTTAGTTAGGTTTAAATAGTTCTAAGTTCTAGTGGACTGATGACCTAAGATGTGCTCAGAGTGATTTGAACCATTTAAACAGTCTTATATTTCAATAACCTGTGTTACAAATCCATTCAACTTTTAACTTGTATCTGTCTTTCCACGCTCTGGCAGACACAAGAGCTTAACTGTTACTATAGTTCATCGTAGAATCGTTCTTAGACGCCACATTCTTTGCGCTCCAGCTGGTGTGTCTGCCGAATCATATGTAGTAAATATGATTAGTAACCGTTTTCAGTTAAACGTTTCTGAAGAGTTCCCCTTTTGTAAGTAGATTCTCTGAACTGCATCGCGCTGGAGTGCCCTGCCAGCTTCGTGTGACAGTTCTATATCGTAACACGAGCTTCGCCTAAGACAGCAGTCGGTTTCATGTTCGCAACAAATAAATCCTAAGTTCTAAACTTTGTAATTTCTCCGAAATACTAATCGGTTTTGAAGAGTGAAACGCCGTTGAATTCGCCCGTTTTGGAACTAGGATATTAAAAACAAAATTACTTTAGTTCCATTTCAAAATGGGTAGTTTGAAACTTTCTCTCATTTACTTTCTAATTTGCGCAACAGAATCCCTCTGTGCACCGGTCTCGCGTCTCACCGACTCATTCAGCGACAGACTTACTTCTTATGCGGAAAGGAAGATCAAATACGTGTCAGGTGTACGTATTATTGTACCAGAAGTTGAATCTATCACAAAAATGAGAAATTGTGACTACGGGAAAATGTAGGTCGAGGATCAGTAAAGACAATTAACAGTTAGTCTACAACGCAATGGGGTTTCCAGTCACAGGGTAGCCATACACATGAGTGAAAATGAAAGACAGGAAATGTAAAATGGTTCAAATGGCTCTAAGCACAATGGGACTCAACTGCTGAGGTCATTAGTCCCCTAGAACTTAGAACTAGTTAAACCTAACTAACCTAAGGACATCACAAACATCCATGCCCGAGGCAGGATTCGAACCTGCGACCGGAGCGATCTTGCGGTTCCAGACTGCAGCGCCTTTAACCGCACGGCCACTTCTGCCGGCACACGAAATGTATCACCACGTGTATCACCACGTGTCACCTACATGAAAAATATTGTAGAAAATGACTGCAATTTCAAAAAGCATTGAAACCCACAGTGAGAATGTAAAGAACGAATAGCGAAAGTAAGAACGTCAATGTTGTACAGCACACATGTCGAAGTACCTATCGGTCACCAAGCACGCTAAGGCTCGTGAGAACCAACTGGTCGAAATTATGCGTCTATATCAAGCCCAGAACTGTGTCTTCAATATTAACGGATAGACATTGCAACAGAAATTATCAAAAGCCGTTTTTCGAAACAAGTGTAAGAGAAACGGAGATTATGAAACCTACAACTTGCACCACATCTCTTCAGGAGTGGGTGCTCTCGGTCAAAAATATGGTTCAAATGGCTCTAAGCACTATGGGACTTAACATCTGAGGTCATCAGTCTCATAAACTTAGAACTACTTAAACCTAACTAACCTACCGACATCACACACATCCATGACCGAGGCAGGATTCGAAACTGGGACCGTAGCAGCGGCGTGATTCCGGACCGAAGCACCTATAACCACTCGGTCACAGCGGCCGTCTTGCTCTCGGTCACGCAGAAAATCCCTAGTCATATCAAAGTTGCTTGACTTGCATTTCCGTGCCACCGGAAGCCAACGTTACCTACTCTGAGCAATTCAATATAGATGCAAGTGCCAAAGAAGTTTCCTGCTGCAGGAATATCGATATTGACACTGTGTTTTTGCTTCGGTAGGTACTTCGTATGCTGAAGGTAGACAAAGAACTAAAAGAGTGATCAAAATTTGTGTTTTTAATGGTTGTTGTTCATACAGAAAACAAAGCCTATTTTCCGATTGATATTCATATCTCTGTTACGAATACTGCTACGACAAGGGACTGCACCACATTTAATGAAGACGTTTTCAAAATATAATTGGGTGAAAACAGAATTGTGATATCCTTAACGGTTCAGAAAATATCTGAGGTAAACAATTTAGCTAAATTACCCTGCATGTATTTTGTGTGTGTTACAGTGTTTTGTTTTTCTATCAAGTGAGTGTAGGGGCTAATGGTGCCTGGAAACCGATAGGTCGCGGGATCGAGTCCCGGACGGATCATGAACATTTTTAGTCTGCCTACAATATAACCTTTTCTTTGAGATGTCACAGATCGCTTTTGTTGTGCCGTACTTTTGATATAACACCGGAAAGAGATTTTACTCGTCAGCACCCTAAAATATTTATAGTGTCCTCAGAGAAACACTATGAGAGGAGAAGAAAGGGGATTAGTAACAAGAACACACACATTTACTGAAGAATACTCAACTTTGCACAAATCGGCTCATGCAGCAAATCCTGAAGTTCAGCTACTATTCCAGACTCTAATGCTGGATGGTAAGTAGTTCTTGTCGCACTAGAATATTCCCTGAGGACGGGCTGGTGTTGACTCGCCAGAAGCAGACGATGTGGCACGAAGTACACGGGTAGATGGCGGTCTGACTTGTAAGTGCCCTTTCTGCCGTGGCACCAGCGTCTTATCATTTGCCGATCGTCGCCAAAGCTCCGTCCTCTTGGTAGGCAATCGCAGGGCTATACGTCGTCTCAAGAGTGAGTTTTCGATTTGCACACGGCTCTACTACTGCCTGTTGGTGCGTTCTGTGCTTAAGACTTCACAGCTATGGATTAAAGCGACTTGTTATACCTTGATCCACCAATCCAATAAATAATGAAAACGATTTTTAAAAGCAATCTTCTTTTTAGTTTAGAACTCATCTGTGACAGTGTGCGTCGAATTTTTTGCTTTCTTCGTGCATGTACTGTATGCTGGGGTGAACGCAGAGTATTAAGGAAACGGGGCGGCGGACGGCGATATTGCGGCGCGTTACGGCAGTTGCTGCAGCGAGCGATTGCTCCATATCGCTGATGTCACGACTAATATAGGAGATAGCTCCGGCCCGTAGAGCCCACCAGGAGTGGGAGGCACTGCTACTGGCGTTTCTATAAAGAGAAGTCAGTCTTAGCTTGACGGTTCTGTTATACGTTTTAAAATGCTAATGCTGTATAAATTGGAGTTGTAAGCGTCTGTAAATTGCCATGTACACAACGAATATTCGTCTTGCCAAGAAGAAGAGTTTAAAATCGTTGAGTAGTTGCTGGTCTATTAAACGACTGCTCAGGATGAAGCAGAAATCGAGACCGAGGGAAAGGAAGCTTGAAGCCAAGATGCTTCGGATACTTCTGCCGCTGGTTTGAAGTGCAAGAAGGTAAAATTTAAGATCTACGGTGAAATATTGCTTTAAAAATTATTTTCCGTTGATTTTTAACTCACAATTGCTTGGTTCGTTGATTGTAACTTTCCTCTTGCATAGCTTTGCGTGGCTTCATGCATTTTCAACTGCGAGAGAAAGCAAATATATCTGCCTGCGAGAATACACCATGAATTTGGCCCTGATATAATCTTCCTAAAAATGTGAAAACTGATTAAATCCTAAATTTTAATAATTATCTCTTTAATTAAAAAGTGGCCCCTGTGTATTAATAATTTTCGAAGCAAACTGATCAAGAAATAAAACTATCTTACCTCGAAATGCAACTGCTTGGAAACTCGGTGTTTGCTCCTGTCCGTGTGCCTGCTACAAACTTGTAACTACAGTTGCTGAGAGCTTACTGCAATACTCCGGACAACAAGTAAACTATTTTGTACCCATCATTGACTGAGACACGCTGGGAGCGAGGACGTGGACAATTCTCTTAGGTGAAATATTTCTTTAACTGTTTTTAAGTTATCTGAGATACTATTATTTGTAAGAAATTCATGTTAAAACACTCATTAACTGGCAATCGAGGAAGATTGCACAACATTTACATCAACGACAAATGCCTATCCTCTGATAGATTTACTGGATGTCCTCCTGACGGATATCGTGCCGGCCGCAGTTGCCGTGCGGTTCTAGGCGCTACAGTCTGGAGCCGAGTGACCGCTACGGTCGCAGGTTCGAATCCTGCCTCTGGTATGGATGTGTGTGATGTCCTTAGGTTAGTTAGGTTTAATTAGTTCTAAGTTCTCGGCGACTGATGACCTCAGAAGTGAAGTCGTATAGTGCTCAGAGCCATTTGAACCATTTTTGACGGATATCGTGCCAAATCCTGTCTAATAAGCGCATTAGATTGTCAAAATGCCGAGCTGGTTAGAGGGTCCTGCCCGTAACGGTTCAAACGTTCTCAATTGAGGAGAAATCCGCCGACCTTTCTAGCCAAGATAGGGTTCGGCAAATACGAAGACAAACAGCAGAAACTCTGGCGGTGTGCGTGCGGGCATTGCCTTGCTGAAATGTAAGTTTTGGATAGGTTACCATCAAGAGCAACAAAACGGAGCGTAGAATATCGTCAACGTACGGCTGTGCTGTAAGAGTGCCGCAGAAGACAGTCAATGGGATCCTAATATGAAAAGGAGTGGCACCCCAGTCCTTCACTCCTTGTTGTCGGGTAGTATGGCAGACGACAGTTAGGTTGGTAGCCTGCCGCTCTCTGGGGGCATCTACCAGATACGCCTTCGTACGTCATAGGGCCTCTTTTCGATGAGGGACTCATCACTGAAGACAATTCTACTAAAGTCAGTGAGATTCTCGGCCGAAGGCGTTTCTCGATTAGCGGTAGGATACCAACCTCATTGTCGCCCTTCGTATGGCGCGACAGCCAGGGCTGATGGTGTGGGGAGTCAATTACTTTTTTACCGAGATCCCTTTGGTTGTCATCAGCGGCAGCCTTACAGCACAACGGTCAATCGACGATATTCTACGCCCCGTCATGTTGAGATTACATTTCCGCAAGATAACGACCGCTCTGAAGCGACGAGAATGTCTACAACTTCTCTTCGTGTTTGTCAAACCGTGGAGAACATTTGGAGCAGTATGAGTAGGTCTCTCAATCACCTAGGGATTTTGATGATCTAACGCGCTAGTTTGGCAAAATTTGAACGATATCCCTCAACAGGACTTACAACAACTCTGTCAATCAATACCAAGCCGAATAACTTCTTGCGTAAGTGCCAGAGGTGGACCAGCACCTTATTGGATTTCTCAGTTTGTGAAACTCTTTCTCTTTAATAAATCATCCAATTTTTCTGAAGTTTTAACCATTTGTTTGTCTGTGCATATGCATGTACTTCACATCTTCCGATTTCCACCCCTCTCGGATAATCCCTTCGTATTGCGCCGTTTTTTTATTTTTCTTAGAGTGAACAATTCGAGTTAATATGACGCGTCATTGAAATCAAAATACTGAGTACCAGTTACTGTTTAGACGATAACACACAATATAAGGAAATTCTACACATTATGGTACCTTTGTCAGTTACCGTATTTTTTATGCTTTCCGTTCTTTTGTAAAAGGACCATTACTGGTAAACGCGTTTATCATACGACACAGAATGAATGCCTTGACGGAGAGCTGGAGCCGCCACGTCCTCCAAAGGCAGCCCCGGGACGCAGCCCACTCCTCTCCCTCAGAACTCTTTGGCCCCCTCACCCGGCCGCGGGCGGCGCCGCCCCATCTCAGCCATCGGGAGACTATCCCGCTATCCTGGAGGGTGGCCGAAGTCACCTGGACTCTGCTACGTGACGCCCATACACCACGAGCCTGCTATTTGATCCTCGCCAACTGCTCCCGCAAAAGAAGCACGTTTATTCTCCCCCCCGCAGGAAACCAATAAGTGTTCTCTCTGATAGCCGCACTATATCTCTGTCGTCCGGAGAAAAAGTACTCCCAGCCTCCGTTGATCTGTCTTTTTGAACCACTTCGTAAGATGCCCGCATATTTCGCAATTAAAGTGGAGTCCAAGAAAAGTATATCGCGGCTATTTGAGAATCGCGACCCTAAATATGTAAACATTGATCATGGGCTCATAAGATATTTGCTGAGAGCGAAATGCATGAAACACGGCACAAATAATCTATATCGATTTAAGGCTCTTGCAGTATTTCTATGAATTTTAAAGTATTTAACATTAAGTGTAAAGAAAGAAAAACATTTCAAATTACTTACATCTACATTCAGCCAGTTATAAATTACACAATATTTTCACATATATGTGGTAATTTCACAAATAAGGTCTATGAAAATAGCGAATTAACTGCTTAAAATATATTCAGACTTTAAGCAAAAGAAAGTAGTACTAAACTGTCCTAAACTCAAAGGTTGCATTGAAAACCACTGTTCTTTACTAACCATGGTCCTAAACGAGATTGCATGCCTTAGCCTTCCTCAAACCTTTGAACTGAGTTACCCAGCCAGGTCTGAGGGTTCGCAGGGGTTAAGACGGGGACCGTATTTACACTTGTTTACGTGGAATCCGAACCACAATGCGACCAGATACTTTTGACATTGCCGTAGGCCAAAGAGCGAAGTGTAATAGTAAATTGGAGGATCGACTCCATATCGGATCCAACACATTTGGACTTATTTACTTTTGTTTTCCAAGCACATCCTTTTGCTCATTGTGAAGGCTTCTTCGGATACCTTTTCCAATATACCAACCGCCAGTTTAATGGGTGGGTCTTCTGCACGATGGAGCCCAATGTGGATTCAAAACTCCTCGCCAAAATGAAATGGAGCTAAAACCTTTCATCTTGTAGCTGCTAAAACTACTGTTAGGTTGATACAGCTGAATACTCTTCACGTTTAATCTTCTTTGAGTGTGTTTCTGTGGTATATATTGAAGAAACTTTAATTCGGTTTTCCTTATTACACATATTAGCTTTCGATGGGAATAACTGATAAAAGTAAATGTGCACTTTTATCTTTTCGCGGCGTAATGAATAGCCCATTAAATTTCGGGCTTGCAGCAGCGCAATTAAAATTTTCTTCAATGATATTTCGGCTGCATATCGTCCAGCTATCCTCAGAGTGAGTCACAATACTGACGACAGGATGCCAAACACGGCCTTATATACTCCACCGCTGCGGTACTGCGCATGCGGGTCACAGATGCTGGTCGGCGGCAAGGAAATACGCTTACATATGCGTCGCCTGTGGCGAAGGAGCACTGACATTCGATTCGCTTATAGATGTATGATCGGCGGCGGTGACACCATGACGACGACTTCTCTGCCATTTAATTACCCCAAGAGCCGGATTCCATGCTTTGTCCAAATTAAAACCTTTATCTCTATTTATTAAATTATTAGGTAATCTAGTTTCTACACTTCCTTGAAGATTGGTTGTTGGTTGTTTTTGGGGAAGGAGACCAGACAGCTTGGTCATCGGTCTCATCGGATTAGGGAAGGATGGGGAAGGAAGTCGGCCGTGCCCTTTCAGAGGAACCATCCCGGCATTTGCCTGGAGTGATTTAGGGAAATCACAGAAAACCTAAATCAGGATGGCCGGACGCGGGATTGAACCGTCGTCCTCCCGATTGCAAGTCCAGTGTCTAACCACTGCGCCACCTTGCTCGGTCTTCCTTGAAGACAGATTCCCAAAAGGAAGAGGTGGATGTTAAGATCTTCACATCATTGTAATTCATGGAGTCCCATATATCAATACAATGTTCGGCCACAGCTGACTTATCTGGCGGTAATAAGCGTGTGTTCCCTCGATGCTCCACACATCTCTCATGAACGGTGCGTGTTGTTTGACCTGTGTACGACTTCTCACAATTTCCGCAAGGAATCTGGTACACATCCGCTTTACGAAGCCGTAAATCGTCCTTCACGGAGCCGAGTAAAGCTGCACTCTTCGTGGGGAGCCGGAAGATCACTTTAACACTGTGTTTCTCAAGAATACGGCCTGCCCACGTAGGGCAAAAACGTACTAGATCTGAAGGAATTACCATCTTCTTCCCCATCACATACCCGCATTCTAGGTTTTGCACTGAATTCTATACGAATTTTGTGCAGAAAAAATCCGTTCGATTTAAAAATGCTCTTGAGGTATGTGAGCTCTTCTTGCAAATTGTCTTTATCGGATATACAATGCACCCTATGCAGTAAGTTCTTAAGGACACCTATCGTCTGTGAAGGGTGATGGTAGCTACTGGCATGAAGATAAAGATTTGTGTGTGTTGGTTTCCGATATACGGTATGTCCTAATGTGCCATCAACTTTCCGGCGAACGACAACATCCAAAAAGTGGAGGTAGCGTCATTTTCTATTTCCATAGTAAATTTGATACTGGAATGGATAGAATTCAAATGCTCAGGAAATCTATGTAATTCACTCACCCCGTGCGGCCATATCGCAAATGTCTCATCCACGTACCTCCAGAAGACCATTGGTTTAAAACCTGCTGAGTCCAGTGCCTTGTCGTCGAAGTCTTCCATGAATAAATCAGCTACCAGAGGGAGGGCTTCCCATAGCAACGCCATCAATCTGCTCATGAAATTCACCATTAAACTGAAAATAAGATGATAAAGCACATGTTCAAATAAGGCCGTAATGTTCTTTTGAAAATGTTGGCTGATAAGAGATAAAGAGTCCTTTAAAGGTATCTTAGTGTATAATAATACCAAGTTAAAACTAACAAGCACATCCGTACATCCGTACTATTTAGCCTGACATTGCTAAGTCTCTGAATAAAATCCATAGAATTACGAATGGGGTGACTACACTTTCCTACCAATGGTTTTAATAAGGAAGCTAAATATTTGGCAGAAAAATAAGTTGGTGAATCAGTAGTCTTCGTTATAAGTCTCACACGCAAGTCGTCTAGATGCTCATCCTTACTCATCTTGTGAACTTTAGGATGACCATGAAATCTTAGTGGTACTGCACCTCGTGCTTTTAAACTACTTATGACTTCCTTCGGTAGTGATGAAGCGTTCAGCAAGGCAGCAGTCCTTATTGTTATCTTTCCGACTTCAAGAAACGAGAAAGATGATGCCAGAAATATTTACGGAATTTATAAGTAACAATTACACACTGTTGAACAAGTATTATGAACAGATGTAAATTTGTATGCCAAAATGCAAAGAAATTAATAGTAAAATAAACATTTTGTAAAGTATAATAGCTGCAAACATCGATCTTGTGTGCCATTTGAAATAAAACGCGAGTCTATAAGAGTTTTCTGTAAGCGATAATTTTCACGTCTAGAAATATTGTCTCCTTCTGGCACACCCTGTATAGCTTACATGTATAGGACTACCTACGTGTGGAACGACGGCCAAACGACTAATGAAGAATGATTGTCACTTGTCCTTACCTCTCTTTTTCATTACCGACGACGAAGTATCTGGCGATTTTCGAAAGCGTAACTTTTTCATCCAGCTACCCCCAATTCTTATCCACAGAAAAATAAAATAAAATAAAATAAAATAAACAGCGTCCGAATAAGCCTTGAAGGCCCCAACCTTACCGAACAGCCGCCGTGTCATTCTCAGCCCTTAGGCGTCACCAGATGCGGATACCGAGGGGCAGGTGGTTAGCACACCTCTCTGTAGGCCATTCTCAGTTTTCGTGACATGTGCCGCTACTCCTCAGTCAAGTAGTTCCTCAAGGGCTTAGTGTACCCTGCCTGACAAGACCACCCGATGGACCCCAATGGTGACCCACTCAAGTGTTAGCCAAGACCGACAGCATTGAACTTTGGTGATCTGACGGGTACCGATGTTACGACTGCGGCAAGGCCGTAATTGTTATCGACAGCTGTCCATTAATTTTTCTTTCCTGAAAACCCACTTGCTGCTAATCTCCTCCGCTGCGTGCCCCAAGAACGGGGCTATTTCGGTTGATGGATTCATTTTACTGTATGCTGGTCGCAGCTGACACTTTAGCTGCCGTCTGTCATAGATGTCCATTACGTTCTCATGCTAGGATGATGTTGAGGGACTGCACTGAGGAATCGCTATCCCACCGGCCTCCTTCTCTGAGACAGAACAGTGACAGGAAGAAAGTATTTCAATAGGGCGCTCACCGATGCAAAGCTGTAAATCGCCTTCATTGTAATTTCGAAGGTAGCCTGTCCGCTGGTGGAATCAAAACTCTCTATTTTCGTAGATAGTCTTGATCACTGTGATATTTATATCAGAAACCAAATATAAATAAAACTGAGTATGGAGGAACATTAGGGTTTACCGTCAAGGATGAGTAGGGAACTCGGCCGTGCCTTTTCAGAGGAACCATCCCGTCAATTATCTGGGGCGACTTCGGAAAATCACTGAAAACATAAATCAGGATGGCAGGATGCGAGTTCAGTGTGGTTATCACTGCGCCACCTCACTTGGTACAGATAATGCCGTGCCTTTTCAGGTAATAAGGGCCAATTACAGCGAAGCGTTAGTGGCTACAGTTGCTGGACTCCATAAATCGTTACTGCAAGTCACTTACAGGACACCATAACATGAATTTCAAGTAGAGATAATAAGAGCTGCTACATCACGTCGTAAGGCACATCTTAAGTGGTAACTTTTCATCTGACCGATATTGCTATCTCCATCAACCAGATACCAATATTCCACGGTCAAATAACATTTGCTCAGAAAGGAAATCGATGCCACAGTTTATACATGGCAGAATAATGGGACCTACGCTCAGCACTGTTTGCAATCCGCGATACAGCACTTGGTCACTACGTAACCCATTTCAGTATTTTTCAATACCTACCACGGAAAGCTAATATACGTTCCATGTTCGTTTTAACATATTGCAGAGACGATAACTTCCCAAGTTCGTTGGAAAGAAGAAGTTTTCGCATTTTTCAGACGTGAAAGAGAAGTGCAAATGCCCTGTCAATTATTATGGTGTTGAGCACACGAGCTATCCAGTATTTCGTATCATTCCATGAAATTAGACTACTGCTTACTCGGATACCGCGTGAGTTCTGGAATCTATAAAGTTTACGTACGTTCCTTTTTCTCCTAACGAAGTGTTAGCTATTACGGTGGTTAAGAGAACTTCGGTAACGGGTTGAAGAAACGACGCTAATCTTAAAGCTCCGTAGTGTAGGGTGACAACTTTATTGCCGACGATGTCGTTACACTACAATTGTTACACCTACAGTAGGAAGGGAAACTATCGATCATTTAAACTATATCAGTCGTCTTTAACCACGAACGTATGTTCTTTTTTGTGCCTTTGTTTCCACTGACCAAGGAGCGATGTGATGCAGGATTGTGTTTCGTACCCCTTCGTGTCATCGTTCACGTTTTACGTGGTTTCACTATATCGTTTATGATGAAACTTAGGCGAGTTCGTTTGGAATGGACGTACCGACTTCCCTTCCCCCTCCTGACCATATACGAGCTAGTGCATCCCTCCTCTCCCCCTTCCATTGCTCTTTCTTCTTCTCTCAGCCTTACAGCAACAATCCTGCGAACGCAGCTGACAATTAGTAGGGTGGAATAATAATCAGACAGATACATTATTCGTTCAATAAGAGAGTACGAATTTTCTTTAGCAATTTACATTGTGTTTACTTTAATATCCTTCAAGGTAGTATGAGAGAAATTGTAGCTAAGTTTTAGAAATATCTTGGGGAAATCGGATATTATTTTCGACGAAAACCTTAGCTACCACACCTAGGAGTTCAGAATCAAGGTCTCTCACAACATATGGAATTTCAAAAGTTTTATTCATAGAATTTTATTTTGGAACCGAGCACAGCGTATCATATTTGATAGAATCTGTCAGTTTGTACACCCTACGCTCAATTTTTGACCTGGACAACTATATTGCTACATTTTACCGTACTGAATGTTGTTTATTAGTCATTTCACTTGGCTGATAGCGCATTGGGTACCAGCTCCATTCTCAGTCTATGTCGAAACTAGTGACAAGTCAATGAACAGCAATTAGTAATTTTGCAAGGTACGAAAAACGTCAAAAACTTACTCAGTTCCTCAGGCAAGTGCTTGACGCAATCTTGGTAGCCCAGACGTACTGTATATCCTGGGAAGCTACTCCCACACTCGTGGTGTAGGTTGAATCTCGTCCGTTCAAATGACAAATACTTGATGTTTGATAATAATTTATTCGTTAAATAATTTAAGGGAGAGAAGCAACTACTGGGTATAGTCAATGCATATTCCGCCATATCTGGGAAAGTATCCTAATAGTTCCAACTATAATCGGTGCCTCAAAACCTATACCGTAGAAGCATAACATGCCTAGCCCCTACATGAGTAGTAACTGAGCAGGGAAATCTGGAGTACTTTCAAGCAAACTTGGGACACGAATGAGTCACTACATTGACGTGAGACAAAGCTAGTAACAAGAGGAGCTGGATTAGGTCTGGAAAGGGGGAGACACGTAACTCCCAAACGCCTGGTATAATTTCAAATACGGTAGACACAGCACTAACTATCTGAAAATATTATTGCGGCTGTTAGACTCCAACACCAGACAATGGATGGATGTGGTGTAAGGAAGGCTATCACACTTGAAAATGATTGAAAAGAACGAAAATTTCTGTCGACTCTATAGTTTAGGGTGTCGCTGGACTAATTGGTGGCAGTTACGATCCCATTTAAGGTGATCTAGTTTAAGGAAAGAAGATAAGTATGAATTTACTGCAAAAAATTATTAAGTAACATAATTCTATTGACACTGCAAGCTTTCTGTGCGAATTTCAATAATAAAAATCTAATGTTATCAACCATGAGGAACCGTCACATTGAAACAACATTTCAATTACTTTTCTGCTCGTCCAAGTCAGGCGAAGATAACGATTGCAAGACTCGTTGAAACATTACTTCAGGACGATTTTGTCATTTGACTGATAACGCGAGAAGATTTGTTTAGGCATTGGACTTATGCCCAACATTCTGAAACAACTAATAGTTGAATCATTTTTTCCAACTTCTACTTTCTGAGGAACTGTGATAAAAACTTGTGGGTCATGGTTAGATAACCAACTATTTTCAAAGTTGCCAAAATCTGTATAGTGTGTCTGAGATATTCTCGAACCTCTGTAGATAAAAAAAAAAGATTTGTAAACTGGAATACTCACACACTGTGTGTGCAGCTGAAATTTTTCTGTAGCATTGTGTCTTACACAGAGATCAACGTCTCTCCACTTCCACCCTCACATCTTTCGCAGTATATCAGGACCTGTACTTCGAAGGTTTCAACATCACTTCTGTGCAGTGCTTTCTTAGTCTTGTACTGACGTTGAGCCGTATTGATAGCAGTCTGTTATATCTACATATTTATCAACTGCCACAGACTCAATATATGTCATGTTGACTATCTGCGAGCAACTTTTCCTCTTATTTCTGAACCCATCGATCGACTTCCATTATGGTGTCTGCTACGTTAGCATATTATCTTGAAGCTGTTATCTGCGTAACCGGCCTAAGTCACTGCGTGCACTGGCACGCAGATATTGGGCACGCTTTGTAAGTTTTGATGGAGAAATAAGCTGTGTATTCTTTTTACTTTGTTCTTGGATGTGATAGAGACAAGGTGTAGGTTCTTACGGTGTGATATGGTAGGCTATTAAAAGCGGCTGCGTTTATACATACTGTGGAAGAGAGAGAAAGCTACACTGGATCCAGAAAATGCGGTTCGGTAAATCAGTTTTCTGTCTGTTTATGAACTGCAGTTAATTCGTAACGAGATTTAGCAAGTTGGTATACCACTCACCAAATAAGTTCTGCATCTTAGATGATTTTCAAATGTACGCTGAAGAATTGATGCTTTGGTGGTTATGCTGAGAAAAGCACATATTTCGCACAACTTTAATCCGTGTGGTCGATGTGAAACTTCTACATTATTCAGACAATAAGAATTGCGCGGTTGGTGGAAACCTCATACCTTTATTGCAAGTTCCCGTTTTCTCATAAATTCAGTGAAATGAGTTTTAGTATAAGTTTCGTGAGATATCGAACGTGAGAAACCTTAAGGGCGCAAGGAAGTATCTAAACTAAATATTGCAGCGTCTAATAATTCAAGCGATGTTTCACTGAGTATCGCTTCTGATCGTAAAGAATATTAAAAGCAAGTAACTCTCGGAATTAGTAAGTTACTTTGAGATCACTGAAGGTCAGCTTCTCTCTAGATCTTCGACAAGATTGCAGCACCACATTTTGATTAAAGTTTTATGATACTCTGTTACCACAAGCTCACCAAGATGAAGTGTAACCACTTTATAAATGACTGCACAAGTTTGGATCTACCGGTATATCTTGCTATTCAGAGGATAAATAAAAGTTGTTAGGGAGGTTAGATTTGGTTTCAGCAAAGGGAAAGTCAGTCAGTGGATTATATGAAATCATTTGAGGTATCAAATAGAATGTCCCATGCGCTATTACAGTATCAGTGCCTGAAAAAGCTGAACTCAGGATAGATTGCATTATAGTAATTTATGTAGCCTTACTAATTCCGGAAAAGAGAAACCTTATGTGTGATTTAGTAACCACGAAAGCACTTTAGAACACAATAGACTTAAATTTTTAGTATACAGGCATTACAGAACAAGTGAGCTGATTATTCACCATACTGAGTTTCCTTGCGCGGTAGGGTCCGGGATAAAAATGGTTAAAATGGCTCTAAGCGCTATGGGACTTAACATCTGAGGTTATCAGTCCCCTAGACTTAAAACTACTTAAACCTAACCAACCTAAGGACATCACACACAACCACGCCCGAGGCAGGATTCGAACGTGCGACCGTAGCAGCAGCGCTGTTCAGGACTGAAGCGTCTAGAACCGCTCGGCCACAGTGGCCGCTGGTCTGGGATACACAATGGCTATTTCACTGGAGCTGGATATGTTGCTGAATAACGCTGAATCCAGCTACCTACATTTAGTGTTGTTCATGAATAAATCTATGTTTCTCAGTAGCAAAACGTGCTGTATTTCTGTCCTGGTGTAACCGCAATAATCCATGAATTCGTTGTCGTGGAGCTGAAGTATTGTACACTTTTACCACATGTCTACGTAAGAATTACGATTCATCATGTACACAGAGACAGGTATTGCGATGGCATCCCAGCCTATACAAAAAGTGGAGGCTGGTACTTCTCCAACTCTTGCAGACCAACAGTGCTCTTCGTCAGCCTGAAAGCAGGGATACCGAAAACAACTATTTATTTCCCAAATTGTGTAAGGAATGGTATGAGAACTTTTGGACACCGTGTTTATCAGAAGTGAAATAACTTTTTGGTCTGTCTAGGCAGTTCCTTTCACTTGCAGTGGAAGAAGTGCGGCAGCTTTTTTTTTCTTTTTATAAAAAAATTCTTTATTAATACAAGAGGGTTAACTTACCAAAGAGCGTCCCAGCAGACAGACCGGTATCCAGTGGTGTCCAGCGAACGAGGCGGCGCGGGGCGCGGCATTGCGGCGACTCGCGGGGTCTGGCGGGCAGCAGGCGAGAGCTCGTTAATCTGGCCGTTAATGACCTCTGGGAAGTCCCGGCGGAGGCGGAGGTGGAGGTGGCTGGCCCTGGCTTCCATAACAATCCAGCTGGCGCCCCCCAGGCGGCGCGAGGTGGGCGTAATGCGGCAAACACGCCGCACCAGCAGCCACGGCACGCGTGTCCTGCCGACTCCCCTGCCCCGCCCCCCGCACCATCAGCTGGAGCGCATCCCCAGGCGCGGCTCTGGCCTTCCGGAGAGCTCTGCTCTGCTCTACCGTCCTGTGCTGTGTTGTGTTGTGTTGTGTTGCGTTCGCTGAGGCTGCGGCCACAGACCTACCGGCTGTCGTGCGGGAGACATCGTCTCAGGGGAGCCTTTCAGACAAGGATTTAGCTCCAGCAAAAACGAACCCAGCAGACCTTCTTTTTGTCTAATTTTCTACCAATGGACTGAATTCCAACGGACTTCTGCTTCCATTAAACGCAGGAACATTCATTAATCTAATAT
Source organism: Schistocerca serialis cubense (assembly GCF_023864345.2). Classification (NCBI taxonomy): domain Eukaryota; kingdom Metazoa; phylum Arthropoda; class Insecta; order Orthoptera; family Acrididae; genus Schistocerca; species Schistocerca serialis. The sequence continues at coordinate 924,680,399 of NC_064638.1, read as the reverse complement.
TGTTAAACGACGGCCAGCCGGTGTGGCCGAGCGGTCCTAGGCGCGTCAGTCTGGTACCGCGCGACCGCTACAGTCGCAGGTTCGAATCCTGCCTCGGACATGGACGTGTGTGATCTCCTTAGTTTAGTTAGTTTTAAGTAGTTCTAAGTTCTACGGTACTGATGACCTCAGATGTTAAGTCCCACAGTGCTCAGAGCCATTTGAACCATTTTTTTGTTAAACTACAATGTTGGACAAAAATATGGAAACACCACGTGAAGGTAAACAGGCAGAATACGGCGCTGTTGTTGGCAACGTCTTTATAAGACAACAAGCGTCTGGCGCAGTTGTTAGATCGCTTACTGCTATTAAAATGGCAGGCTAGAATGCTTTAAGTGGGTTTGAACGTGGTGTTATAGTTGGCGCATGAGTTTGAACGTGGTGCTATAGTCGGCACACGAGTTTGAACGTGGTGCTATAGTCGGCACACGAGCGATAGGACACACCTTCTCCGAGGTAGCGATGAAGTGGGGATTTTCCCGTACGACCATTTCACGTGGTGCTATAGTCGGCACACGAGTTTGAACGTGGTGCTATAGTCGGCACACGAGCGATAGGACACACCTTCTCCGAGGTAGCGATGAAGTGGGGATTTTACATTTCACGAGTGTATCCTGAATATCAGGAATCCGGTAAAGCATCAAATTACCGACATCGCGGCGGCCGGGAAAAGATACTGCAAGAATGGAACCAGTGACGACTGAAAAGAATTGTTCAACGTGACAGAAGTGCAACCCTCCCTGCAAATTGCTGCAGATTTAAACGAGTGTCAGCGTGCGAATCATTGAATCAAACATCATCGACAGGGGCTTTCAGAGCCGAAGGCCCACTCGTGTACCCTTGTGACTGAACGACACAAAGCTTTACGCCGCCCCTATGCCCGTCAAAACTGTCCAAATGGCTCTCAGCACTATGGCACTTAACATGTGAGGTTATCACTCCCGTAGACTTAGAACCACTTAAACCTAACTAACTTAAGGGCATCGCACACATCCATGCCCGAGGCAGGATTCGAACCTGCGACTGTAGTAGCAGCGCGTTTCCGGACTGAAGCGCCTAGAAACCCTCGGCCATAGCGGCCGGACTATGCCCGTCAACACCGACATTCCACTGTTGATGATTGGAAATATGTTGGCCGGGCGGACGAGTCTCGTTTCAAATTGTATCGAGCGGATGCACGTGTACGGGTATGGAGAAAACCTCATAATTCCATGGGCCCTGCATGTCAGCAGGGTACTGTTCAAGCTGGTGGAGGCTTTGTAATTGTCTGGGGCGTGCGCAGTTGGATTGATATGCGACTCCTCATACGTCTAGATACGATTCTGACAGTGACACTTATGTCAGCCTCCTGTCAGATTACCTGCATCCATTCACGTCCATTGGACATTCCGACGGACTTGGGCAATTACAGCAAGACAATGCGACACTCCACACGTCCATAACTGCTACATGAGTGTCTCCAGGAACATTCATATGACTTGAAACACTTCCGCTGGCCACCAGGATTCCCAGTCACGAAGACTATTGAGCATATCTGGCCTGCATTGCAACGTGCTGTTCAGAAGAGGTCTTCACCCCCTCGTACTCTTACGGACTTACGGACAGCCTTGCAGGACTCACGGCGTCTATTACCTCCAGCACTACTTCAGACATTAGTGGAGTCCATTCCACGTTGTTTTGCGGCACTTCTGCGCGCTCGCGGGGCTCTACACGATATTAGGCAGGTCTACCACTTTCTTTGGCTCTTCGGTGTGCATGCTTCAGTATAAATGCAATTGCCAACCAAGCCTGCAGATTGCGCTGTTGTATTTCCCCATTACAACACCTGTCGTCAGTACATTGGGAGTGTCAGTCGTGGTCAAAAGAGCGTCCTGTGTAACTGTAACTGCATTACGTCGGAGCCAACTGAATTCAAACGTGGCCGAAATGCTGGTTCGCGTGTGGTGGGTGCTTCCGTAACCGAGGGAGTCGAAGTGTTTGGTGTCTCGGGAGGTACCGTATCGAAGGTTTATACGGCATACAGCAAAAGCGGAAAAACCTTATCCGATAAGTCACAATGGGGAGTTTGTTGAGTGATCGTGTCATTGAAAGAGGATTGTGCCGAAAAATAAGACGACGACAGCTGCAAAAGTCACTGCAGAACTAAATGTCGTACTTGCGAACCCTGTCATCACTAAAACAACGTTTAGGTGCTCCATAACCAGGGAACTGTTAGGCAAACTGGAACTGTAAAATTACTCACCACTAATGCAAACGTCTGTGTTAGGAAAACCTGTCACCTAAGGCATGAAACCTGGACTATGTACCAGTGGAAGAAAGTTATTTGCGCGGGTAAGACTTTTTTCGCACTGTTTCCAACTTCCGTGAACATGGCGGGTTTTAGGTGATGATTTGGGCAGTGATACAGTGATATTCATAACTGGGAAATGTTGATCAAAAATTTAACTCCGTTAATCGTTAATCCTTTACTAAAAAAGTTAACTTCGTTAAATGTTAAAGCGATCGTATACACGAGCTTTATCGGTAGTTAAAGTTAATCTTTAAAACGTAGTAGTAAACTTTATGTTGTGGTTGTAGTGAAATGAGCAAATAAAACATATTGCTGTCGTTTAAATAAAAATAATTGGTTTGGGGAAGTTTAGGTAGGACATCGAAGATGAAAAAACAACAGTTTAATAATTGAGTTTTATAATTATTTAATTGTCAATGTTAAATCGCTGGAGAATCAAAATACAGGATTTTAGATAATATATGACATAAGATGCATATTTCTCTTCACCAATACGAGCACGTTAAAATATTCATCATAGACTAAGGCTCGGTTAGGAGACAAAATGTCTTTGCCCAACAGAAAAATGTCGTTGACTGCAGCACTCGAGAGTATATGGGCATTTAATAAATAAATTTACGAAAACCTGTTTTCAATAAGTACCGCATGTTGAACAGGTCTCTTGATTTCATGCCTAAGCATATTTTGATTACCTCTGGGCTTTACTATTTACAGATGTGCTATTACTAGGATTCTGTTTACACTGAGCGACATGTATAAAAAAAGTATTCCGCTTTGTCTTCGTTCTTGCTGCTTCCTCCATGGCCACTTAAAGTATCTCTGTCCTTTGAACTTTTGGCGGCTTCGCCCTCAAAACCTGTTCTCCATTCTCCATTCGTTGTCTTACTACTTCCACTCGACTCTTGTAATACGTTTCTAGCCATATCGGCTGGAACTTTGGATGAAAAGGTGCAGCAAGTTGGCTTTGTTCATCGTCTAGTGGAGGTCCAATCCTTTTACGTACGTCACTTAATAAGGGATTAGCAGAAGCTGAGCATTTCACAAAACACTTAGCGTTTATATTCTTCAATTTAAAGACAGTTGCCGTAATTGTCGGCAGGAGCGACCCGAGACATGCTTGAGCTTCTTCGTGAATTTCATCAAGGGCACCAGCAACTGTTGCCACAACCTGCAAACCAGTAATAATATCGTTTTAGCGAAGTCATAGAGAAAAGAAGATATACATTTATTTTATCAAATTTACCTTAACATACTCCTTCTTTATGATCACATCTTCATCGCTGAAAGTTTAAATCTTTAATTGAGTCATAACTTTATGAAGAGCAGCAGGTCTCTGTTTTTCCAATATTCCGATAAAAACAACAATAGTGTCATAAGTAGACTTCCACCTATTCAGTGTGAATGCTATTTCCAACCATCGTACTTCGTGAATGCTGATTGCAAAGAGCACGTGCTTTAGCCATAGCATTTTTACAGGCAATTTTAAAATCAGCTATTTGTAGAGCAGCATTTGCATCTTTGCTTGTGATCAAGTTGAATGTATGGGCAGCACACCTTGCGTAAATTGGTAAATCATTGAAGTTGTCCAGTATATTGTCATCGCCTACACTGAGCTAGCAACGGTCAGAAATGAAAAGCAGGTTTTGTACTGAAATAAATTATAACTCATCATCGTCAGAGGATTGTTTTAAAAGGCTGGCAACAGTATCGTAAGGTTATGAGTCCTTATCAGGCAGATAAGATTATTTTTGTCGTGAAAGGCTTATTGTCAAATACTCATAATTAGATTAGTATGAATTTCAATAAAAACTATCTACTTACTTAGTAAGATGCTGCTTTAATCGAATATACTCATCAACAATGGGTCTGCCCAATGTTCCCCTGGAAAATTAGCTTTCGCTGGCATTTGAAGATTTTGTCAGCTTTTCGAACGACTTAGTTTCGGCGACATATAAAGCAATATGTTCGTAGCAAAGAAGTTTACTATGCATTGTTCCACACTAGCTTGAGACACACCGCTGCCAACTGCTGGAATGCCGAAAAACTTCAATGCTTTTCAGTCGTAGTCTTTCATCCGGATTACTGCTAAAGGACCCGTTGTCGATATCTGAATGCTCAAGTCTGGATTTTTCGTTTTTGTTTTCCTCGACTGGGCCCTGCCATCACTGTTACTTGAAACTGTACATACCATGATTAATGTGCTATCCTTATGCATTGTTTCAAATTGTTAAGACACGAAGTGTGAGACCAAACTGTTCACTTTTTAGGTAAGCACAATTTACAATCGAAAAATACACTCCTGGAAATGGAAAAAAGAACACATTGACACTAGTGTGTCAGACCCACCATACTTGCTCCGGACACTGCGAGGGGGCTGTACAAGCAATGATCACACGCACGGCACAGCAGACACACCAGGAACCGCGGTGTTGGCCGTCGAATGGCGCTAGCTGCGCAGCATTTGTGCACCGCCGCCGTCAGTGTCAGCCAGTTTGCCGTGGCATACGGAGCTCCATCGCAGTCTTTAACACTGGTAGCATGCCGCGACAGCGTGGACGTGAACCGTATGTGCAGTTGACGGACTTTGAGCGAGGGCGTATAGTGGGCATGCGGGAGGCCGGGTGGACGTACCGCCGAATTGCTCAACACGTGGGGCGTGAGGTCTCCACAGTACATCGATGTTGTCGCCAGTGGTCGGCGGAAGGTGCACGTGCCCGTCGACCTGGGACCGGACCGCAGCGACGCACGGATGCACGCCAAGACCGTAGGATCCTACGCAGTGCCGTAGGGGACCGCACCGCCACTTCCCAGCAAATTAGGGACACTTTTGCTCCTGGGGTATCGGCGAGTACCATTCGCAACCGTCTGCATGAAGTTGGGCTACGGTCCCGCACACCGTTAGGCCGTCTTCCGCTCACGCCCCAACATCGTGCAGCCCGCCTCCAGTGGTGTCGCGACAGGCGTGAATGGAGGGACGAATGGAGACGTGTCGTCTTCAGCGATGAGAGTCGCTTCTGCCTTGGTGCCAATGATGGTCGTATGCGTGTTTGGCGCCGTGCAGGTGAGCGCCACAATCAGGACTGCATACGACCGAGGCACACAGGCCCAACACCCGGCATCATGGTGTGGGGAGCGATCTCCTACACTGGCCGTACACCACTGGTGATCGTCGAGGGGACACTGAATAGTGCACAGTACATCCAAACCGTCATCGAACCCATCGTTCTACCATTCCTAGACCGGCAAGGGAACTTGCTGTTCCAACAGGACAATGCACGTCCGCATGTATCCCGTGCCACCCAACGTGCTCTAGAAGGTGTAAGTCAACTACCCTGGCCAGCAAGATCTCCGGATCTGTCCCCCATTGAGCATGTTTGGGACTGGATGAAGCGTCGTCTCACGCGGTCTGCACGTCCAGCACGAACGCTGGTCCAACTGAGGCGCCAGGTGGAAATGGCATGGCAAGCCGTTCCACAGGACTACATCCAGCATCTCTACGATCGTCTCCATGGGAGAATAGCAGCCTGCATTGCTGCGAAAGGTGGATATACACTGTACTAGTGCCGACATTGTGCATGCTCTGTTGCCTGTGTCTATGTGCCTGTGGTTCTGTCAGTGTGATCATGTGATGTATCTGACCCCAGGAATGTGTCAATAAAGTTTCCCCTTCCTGGGACAATGAATTCACTGTGTTCTTATTTCAATTTCCAGGAGTGTATTTGTTCTCCCGATCTGTTCACAAAATTAACGTAATCAGTTAAACGCAACGACAGATTTTCTTCAGTTGCAGAGGTAGAATTCGATTCCACAATTAAGTTTGCACATTCAGTCCACTAACAAAAAGTAGTACTTCATACGAACTCAGTAAACAAATAGCAATAAACTGTAGGCTGCTTAGGTTTTTATGTTGGTAACGCCACATAGCGGTCTATATGAAAATCACTGACTGTGCTGTGTAAAGTCTGTGGCTGATTTGCATTGTTGGAATATTCGCTATTGTAGTGTTGGGTAGTTGGATGTGAACAGAGCGTAGCGTTGTACAGTTGGAGGTGAGCCGCCAGCAGTGGTGGATGTGGAGAGAGAGATGGCAGAATTTAGAGAGCGTACGATGTGGACGCGTGTCCATCAGAAAGAGTAAATTTGTAATACTGTATATCGTGAACTGATATAAATATAAATATATATATATATATATATATATATATATATATATATATATGTTGACTTTTGAATATTATTAAAGTAAATACAATGTTCTCCATCAAAATCTTTCATTTGGTAACTATGTGTTGATCAGAATAAGTAAAGAGAGAAACGTCTGGCTACGTTCAGTTCTGCTCAACTTTTTGAAAATCAAATAACGCAGGGGATTAACCAGTACAGTCATTCACTAGTTTTTGTAAGGGGACGTTTCAAAAAAGCCAACACCTAGTTTACCTAGCTCGCAATCGATTGTTTAAACAGATCGCGCGCACCACGACGTAGCCGTACACCCACATGACACGATCATTGATAAGTCACGGGGGGCATGGCGTCATTTCTATAGTAAATAGTAGATACTTAATTAACGATTAACAGACTCAAAGAAACTCAACGAAATTAACGACTCCGTTAACACTCTTCAAAATTAACTTAAAAGTTGATCCGTTAGTTGAAAAGTTAACTTTGTTAATCAACGTAACGATGAACCCATTAGCCGGCCCATAGTGGCCGTGCGGTTCTAGGCACTACAGTCTGGAACCGAGCGACCACTACGGTCGCAAGTTCGAATCCTGCCTCGGGCATGGATGTGTGTGATGTCCTTAGGTTAGTTAGGTTTAAGTAGTTCTAAGTTCTAGGCAACTGATGACCTCAGAAGTTAAGTCGCATAGTGCTCAGAGCCATTTGATTAACCCATTAACTGTCTTGGGCCCAGCTATGATGGTATTCCATGGGCTCCATGATTACTCTGCAAGATCACATTGCTGCCAAGGATTATGTGATCCTTTTGGCTGATCAGATCCGTCCCATCTTAAAACGTTTGTTGTCCAATGGAGATGCATTGTTCCAGGGCCTCTGTTCATATAGTGCGCATCGTCCAAGACTGGTTTAAATAAGCACGAGGATGAATTGTCATATCTGCTTTGGCGATCATAGTCACTAGATCTCAGTATTGTTGGGACTTTGTTGTCTACTTTAGACAAAATGGCGAGCGGGGGAGCGGGGGGGGGGGGGGGTGATCGCTGTCCGTCGCCGTCATCATATCATTACCAGGTAATGATGACGGCGACTATTTAACAGGAACAACGTTATAAGATTCCATTGCAAGCCATATAGGACCTGAATAAGATTTTCACTCTGCAGCGGAGTGTGCGCTGATATGAAACTTCCTGGCAGATTAAAAATGTGTGCCGGACCGAGACTCGAACTCGGGACTTTTGCCTTTCGCAGACAAGTGCTCTACCAATTGAGCTAACCAAGCACGACTCACGACTCGTCCTCACAGCTTTAATTTTGCCAGTACCTCGTCTCAAACCTTCCAAATTGAAGCTATGAGGACGGGTCGTGAGTCGTGCTTGGGTAGCTCAGTTGGTAGAGACTTTTCCGCGAAACGCAAAGGTCCCCAGTTCGAGTCTCGGTCCGGCACACAATTTTAAACTGCCAGGAAGTTTCATATCAGCGCACACTCTGCTGCAGAGTGAAAATCTTATTCTGGAAACATCCCTCAGGCTGTGGCTAAGCCATGTCTCCGCAATATCCTTTCATCCAGGAGTGCTAGTTCTGCAAGGTTCACAGAAGAGCTTCTGGGAAGTTTGGAACGTGAGAGACGAGATACTGGCAGAAGTAAAGCTGTGAGGACCGGGCGTGAGTCGTGCTTGGATAGCTCAGATGGTAGAGCACTTGCCCGCGAAAGGCAAAGGTCCCGATTTCGAGTCTCGGTCCGGCACACAGTTTTAATCTGCCAGGAAGTTCATGTAGGACCTGTATTTACAATTCGAAAATGTTTTGAATGACAACGCTTTTCCCACACCGTACTGAGGATGGTAATGTGTTGCGTTTTTGGTGTCTTTTCCGACCCCTACATGTACTGTACCGTTAAAACTAAGTATTTCTAAAAGATTATTTTGATTCCACTAGACCGTGTCTTATACATGAATGAAGATACAAATGTATGGTTCTGAGAGACAAGACGGTCAATGTCTTCATGGAAAAATGTTTGCGGTTGCCAAAGGAACTGTGATTGTACCCAGATGTGCGTCTCTTTGTCCGTAGCATATCGATGGCAACGAATGTCTTTCTCTAGGGCTAAAAAAATATCGAAATCGAAAAGGGGACTGATAGGGATTGTATGGAGAATGTGTAAAGATTTCCCACCAAAATTTCAGCAGCATACTCTAAAAAACCCTGGTAACATATGCGCCCACCCACATCCTGCCAAGGGGAACCCTTATGCCTCCTCCTCTGAGGCCGCATCGCTCCTGTGTGATTTCCTCAGTTTTGCAGCTCTAAAGGAAGAAAGGCAATCGTGAACGTCGATCTGCTTAGAACGAAGAGTTCTACGCCTGGGTACAGCTATGGTTCAATTGGCAACGCAAACGTTTTTTTCATGAAGGCATGCCCGTCTTGTTTCACAGTGGGATAGACGCATTAACGGTTATGGCGATTTTTTTCTAAATAATGAACACTTTACTTACTTTTCTCCATATTTCTCGTTTTCATTTCACTCCTCGTTGTATTTAACAATGGACGAAGGTAGAGTCACAGTGTTGTCTCATCCCTCAACAACACAACAACAGTCACTGTTCATACATACAACCTATCAGCTATCACCGCTTTCATTTTGTTTTTTTGTACCACGCCTGCCTGACAAACCAATTGTGGGCTTTCAAATGAGAATGAAATGATGTGATGGTGTTGCCCTAACTACGTACCCTCAGACTCTGAGTTGAAATATTGAAAGTTTCACATGTTTTCGTTGCCTAGGGGCTGGGATAATTAGTTGCCGCTTTACAAGCCAAATACTGCTGAGCCTACAGTATACAATAGGAATATACACATGAATCGAGTGGTCTAAGGTTTATATCACTTGGCAATTGCGAATTTTGAATGTTATATATAAATTTATAAATAAAAGATTGGAAGCAAATAAATTCAGCAGGTACTATTTTGACGAGTTTAAATGATGAGTACGATAGCAGAAGTACCATTAAGAATGTCCTTTATTACTGTAAAACACTTATTGGTGTCGATGGTCCAGCAATTAAATAAATATAAGTTGCATACCAGGGATACAATAGATTTCATCTTGACGTAATTAGTTGTGAACAACAACATAGCTCGCGGGATATTCACTTCTAAACGCATACTACGTCTTCACTGCAGAAGCCACGGAAGTCTCACAACTGCACAAATCGGCAAAAGGAAATATTTCTATCTCCCGCTACCACGCGCAAACTACTCCACTCTCCAACTTCAACTGGCTGTGAGCACTATGGGACTTAACTGCTGTGGTCATCAGTCCCCTAGAACTTAGAACTACTTAAACCTAACTAACCTAAGGACATCACACACATCCATGCCCGAGGCAGGTTTCGAACCTGCGACCGTAGCGATCGCGCGGTTCTAGACTGTAGCGCCTAGAACCGCTAGGCCACTCCGGCCGGCACTCTCCAAGTGTTTCTAGCGACTGTCCATCCGTCGTGCCGTATTGTCCAGGACTCTCCCGTGTCCTGTCCCGTACTGTCCAGAACTCTCAATGTCCTGTCCAGAACTCCCATACAGTCACTCCATTAACGAGCGCTGTGGCTGGCTAGAGCGCTTCTGCCATGTCTTCAAGCCAACGCATACTCACAAACATTATGAAACACATTTGAAATACAGGATTTACATTTGAATAACTTGAAATTAAATAAATATTCCTGTGGCTGGAGCATAAACACGCTCTAACACACATTATTAAATAAATAAATACATTAAATAGACATACATCAAAGGAATAGCAAGCAAAAGAAGGCCAGTAGCCTAATGTTTCTATGCTTTCTAAAACACAGTAAATATTTAACCAATTTCTTCATGAATAGTTTATATGGCACATAAACAAAGAAACAGACGAATAAATATATTTATAAGCATGCTGCTACCGTTTTTTCGTGTAACTGTGGAGTGCTTACGGCCTGACGCGTTTAATAGTAATCGGCCCCTTTGAACTCCAACAACTCATGTACTATTCAAGTTACATTCCTGTAATTTATACTAATTTAGGTTTACACTAACAGTTTTCTAAAGACATGTCGATGGACAAAATAGGATGAGCCGTTTAGATTTTCGAAATTCGTTGCTGGGTGTTACTTGTATAATTTATCGTAAGATACTAAACTTTAAACTAATAAAGGTATTACACCATCAGAATCTTCATGAAAATAATGGTAAAGTAGATGTTTCTTTTTGAGGTATCATGATTCATCAGGATACTATTAATTTCTGCATGAGCTGTGTAATGTCTGCCATTATGGTTTCACAAAGTCCACCACCTTCGGCACACTGCGGCATACAAATCTCCTTCGTCGACACAAAGCCCATTCCGTAACACAGCGTTGACATGGCATTTCCAGCCATGTGGTCAGCCTGGACCCCTCTGCCTCCAGCTAATTTACGGCACCACATGTTCGTTGACGAGCCCCGGTTTGCCGAGCGGCCCGTGCGGCCAAGCCAACTCCAAACTTAGAATATCTTCAGGATGCCACAACTCGCCCGTTACCTCACATGATACAACGTCTACCCACGATAAGTGAAACTTTGAGCTCAAATAGAAAACAGACATTAATCTTATTCACAGAACTTTGGTCTAAAGTTTTCCAGAACATGAAATAAACTGAACAATACATCGAAGTGGGAAAATGTATTGCGAAACGACACAGGTATTTCACAGTTATTGTTAATATTTGCAAATAAGCCTATTAGATCTACGCAAATAGCTTAGAGGTGGCCATTTGCCTCCATAGTTCTTTCATTCCCTCTCTAATCTTCCTTTCTCTGTTCAGACCATGTCTCTATACTCTTTTTATGTTTCACTCCTGCTTAAATTGCTGTAGCTGAAAACATAGCGGTTTTGGATATCTTCTGGTGCACTTCCTGCCAGTTTCGTACCATTTGTGGTCTCGCCATTCCATTTCATCGTGTTAGTTTTGGATTTACTCCTGTTTTCGAGGAATTCTCTTATTTGTTTTTTTAATGTGTTCATAGATTTTTAACCTGTCTTTTTAATGTCATTATCTATATTTGTGTATTGTTTGATTTCATGACTGTCACTTAGTTGGTATTTTTCGTCTATTAATTTTGAGCCTAGAATTTTTTTACGCGTTTCCCTATCTTTTTCTCAATGTTTACAATACCTGTTTACCTTTTCAAAAGTAGTGTTCGCGACCCACAGAGGAACTCTGCGTTTTATTATTTGTGTTAAATATTTTACCCTACAACTGCTCTGTGTTATTTAAGTAATCCTTCTTTGTATGGAATGTATCTGTGAAAAGGCAGTCCTCAACTGCCTTTTAAATATATAGTTTAATAGTTTGTCAGAACGCATGCCACTGCATGCACTTCGTAATATATTCTGAAACGCCCAGCATAAAAATGGGATACTTCCAGGGCTCATACCTCAGGCTCTTTTGGTTACAGAAAGGCATAGTCAACTATTTCGGCTAGCCCTTAGGCTGCAGGCCATTTATACACCCCACACAAAAATCGTTTTATTGTAACTATCCTACAGTACAAGGTCAAAGTTTGGATATTGAACACTTCCTCTAGCTTATGCAAATTGAGAACATCGGTTGGTTCTTTTTGTGGTATTGGGGTTTTTGGTGCACCTTAAAGGGCGTATGGGAGTACCTTGTGGGTGGTTTCTGAGAAAACCTCAGAAACTTGGTTTATGGGTACCATGACGAGAATTCCAACACTTTTATGCACAGTAGAAATTCTTACGTTACATTTCCAAGATCCTAGTCTCGAAGAACCTTGAAAATTTTCTTGTTATCTTTATCCGTTTTCTACATATAGAGATTAAAAGTTATCCTATTTGTACACGTAAAATACAGACATAAAATCCAGTGTGAGGCGAAAACGTAGGCTATGAAGTGATATAGCACGGAGCAATATGCTGTAAAGTGCTTCCGTTATCATCAGAAACCCATGTTGTATTATTGAAGAACATGGAAAACTTTTGTGCACATCGAATCCGCAATGAGGCGCAAAATTGAATAGAATTGCTTTACTTCAGTTTCACCTACGTAAACCAACAACATTTTAATGATCCATAAAGTTCTTGTCATACGAGTCTCATGCCCTGTTGTAGCAGGGAAAAGAATGGAAACTAGTGACAAAAATGATCTTATCAAAGTACAAAAAAGGCGAAAATACTTCTTCTGAAAGGCTCTGCAGGGTACTGTTTGCCTCATTCTACCTTCCTCAGCACCTTTAAAAATTATCCTAAAAATTTGTTCATGCGATCATATTCGTTCTTTCTTACACTGAGAGCGAAGGAGACTTTAGCAGAGGAAAAGAGACAGTAAAGTAATAAATAGTGGATGACAGTAGACAGAAGAGCGAAGGAAACAACAGCAGTGTGAGAGAAAGGGAGGGATATACTGGCAATGGGAAGTAGTGGACAGCGACAGAGCAGTACTAGTAAAAGAGTGGAAGAGACAGTGTCAGAGGGAGAGAGGAATAAGGAGAAGGAAGTGAGTGAGACCCACTGATAATGAGACACAGAGTCTATGACAATGATAATGACGAAGAGAGAGATAGTGAGAACAGGCAGCAGCAATAGGAAAGAATGAATGAGATAGTTGCAATAAGAGCAAGGGGGAGACAGTGACACAGAGGAGACAGTAGTAGTTTCACAGAACGAAAGAGAGTGTAACAGTGACAGTGAGAGAGCTACAAAGAAACAATGACAATGTTTTGGGTCGAATTAGCGAGTGACAAAGCAAATTGGAGTGGATGGATATGAGCAACTTAGAGAGATGGACTAGTCACTAGTGGGTATGAGGGAGTTACAATTAGAGGAGCTTGTGGAAGTGAGAGGTGATTGAATTTCAAAAAGAGCGCGAATGCGTTCATATGCCAAATTTTTTGGGAAAATTTTAAAGGTGCTGAGGAAGGTAAAATAAGGCAGCTCACTATACAGACAAAATCTTTTAAACAGGAGCATATTCGGCGTTTTTGCTCGGATGGGAGTACTTCTCTGCTGCTCATGTAATTAATGTGTGCCTGTGTGTTTGTATGTGCGTGGGAAAGAGAGAGAGAGAGAGAGAGAGAGAGAGAGAGAGAGAGAGAGTGAGTGAGTGAGAGAGAGAGAGAGAGAGAAATCGTGAGAGAAGGAGAGATTGTGAGTGTAAAGTGGAAGTTAACGGAAATGGTTCTACAGATAGGAATGGAGAGCAGTGAGAGGAACAGAGCTATCGACACATGGAGGTATGAGACCAGTGGAGGAGAGAAGGGGAGAGAGACAGAAGCTTAACAGGATAGCCTTGGAGGTAGGACCTGAGCCGTCCCGTCGGCACTTGGAACCGCAGAGCAGCGCCCGTGGGGTAGGCAGGCCGCAGCACTTGGCGCTACGCGCAGGCACAACCCGTCTGGCCATGCCCTGTTCGCAGCGCGGCCCGTGTAAAACACGGCGTCCTCCTCCGCCCCCCTATAAGTGTCGTGTTACTAATAGCGGGATTTCCAGCGGCATAGGTTTAAGGTGGATTTATGTGGCGGTCGCGGCGGTAATAGCTGGCTGCGCCTCGCAGCTTTGTTTTCGGCGCTGCGCGCGCTCCACGGGGTATTACCGCAGAGATACGGGCGCTCTGTGCGCAGAGCGGCGCTCCGGCTCCAGTATGGAATTACCTACAATATCCGCCCGCCGCCGCCGCCGCCGCAACCGCCGACGTTACTGCTGCTACTGCTGCTACCGGTTTAACTCGTTTTCTGCTTTATTGGACGCCGTGTTAACTGAGGAACAGTCCGAATTAAGAGGTGGTGCAGCGGCACGAGCAAGCCAAATTTTGGAAGCATATTTTATTGCTGCTACCAAAGTGTTTGAATATGCCGACTTATTTTCCTCATTTAAAATTTTTCTAGGCACATATTGTATCTGTGGGCAGGTAAGGCAACTGCTAGTTTTAACTGATTATTTACTGCAGTCACAATTGAAATGTGATGTGCACCACATGACTGAAAGCTTGCGGGTACAACTACGTAATGTGGAGTTGACCAGAGGCGGACCTGTCAGTATAAAAGCAATCAGGGCATGTCGTGTTGTCAGTAAAGAAGTAGTAAAAGCAGAATCGCCAGACCGCTCGAGGAATTTTCTTTTTTTTTTTTTTTTCAAGTTGCCAGCATTGCTTGCAGCGCTAGGGCGCAGTTGCGTGACCTTGAGCGCCGCGCCGCTTGTCGCTTTGTGGCCTCTGATTGGTGCGCCCATAGCCACGGATTATCTGGAACCAAAGTACCATATGGCACCTTAGCAATTATGCCTAATTCTCTTCCACACATGAATATTTTCAACAGGGGTAGCTTCAAGGCCACTTTAATCTGCACGATTACCACAAACAACAGCAAGACCCACCTCTAAACACAGCAGAAACTTCACATGTGAACTGCAGTCTCAGACCTTGAAATACGTTTGGACCTCCAATAAGCTGCTGCTTATTGAACTGCCCAGCAAGGTCAATGTCTATGGCTTTCAAAGCCTTGTACACAGGCACCATGCGCCGCAAAGGCGAAATTATTATCGTCGCTATTGGTGGTGGATGGTGTCTGTGTACAAGGCTTTGAAAGCCATAAGCACTAACCTTGCTCAGCAGTTCAGTAAGCAGAGCTTATTGGAGGTCCAAATGTATTTCAAGGTCTGAGAGTGCAGTTCACACATGAAGTTTCTTCTGTGTTTTGAGGTGGTAGTGGTTGTCTCTTACTGTTGTTTGGGGTAACCATGCAGACTATGGTGGCCTTGAAGCTTTCCCGGATGCAAATATTCATGTGCGGAAGACATGGAGTATAACAGAGACTTCAGGTATAATTGCTAAGGTGTCATATGATACATTGGTTCCAGATAAGCCCTTAGCACTGTCGACAAGAAGACAGAAGAAGTTGAATTCTAATGAGTATTTGCTTATGTGAGCCAAAGTAGGCAATGGCAGTTGTAAAATAAAAGTAGTTGGTGACTGTGTGCTGTATTATAGACCTCAAATGTATCCAAGTCAATGTATGTCACATGAGTTACAAATCTATTGGGTTTAATTCAACCCTACTAAACACATGCCAGTCTACTATAGGTGATGTGACTGTGTAGAGGGAACATGAAGGAACAACCACAACTTGTCCAAGACTTAGCATACAGACTCGCAGTAACCATCGAACATTGTGGATGATGGTCATCAAAATTTCATGAAATCAGTGCAACGAATCACTCTTGAGTTCCAACATGTTACCAGCAGTCCTGCTACCACAATGACTGCACATTGAGTTTTAAAAGCAATGGGTTACAGTAGTAGACCGACACTTCATAAGGATTACGTTCCTGTAATAAGTTTTAAATGATGCTTGAAATGATCTAATGAGTGGCGCCACAGTACGGTGGATGACTGGAAACGAATGATTTACATTGATGTATTACGCTGTAACCTGTGGAAATCTGGTAGAAGGTTTACGATTGGGTTTCGCGAATGCCTGGACGGTGTTACTTGCCATTATTTCCAGTGCCAATAGAGTATTACGGTGGACGCTATGGTAGGTTCCCACAGATAGGGTATGGCCCTCTCATTGTGCTTCAGAAAACGCTAAATGCAGATGGATACTAACATATTTTATAACATTGTGTACTGCGTAAAGTAGAGTAACAGTTTGGATACGATGTCTGCTTCAACGTGACAAAACACCCTGTCATAATGCAGCATATGTGAAGCAATGGTTTGTGGACAGGAACCTTTCCGAAACGCTCTGGCATACGCAAAGTCCCGACGTGAAGCCAAAGGAACACAATTGCGATGAGTTTGAAAGTTGACTTCGCTCCACATCTCAACGTCCAACATCACTACTTTCTCTACTTTCGGCTCTTGAGGAAGTATTGGCTATCATTTCCCTACAACCATTCAGATATCTCATTGAAAGTGTCCCCAGTATAGTTCAAGGAGTTACAGAGGCTGAAAGTGAACATACCTCCTCTAGTAGGCATGCGGACACTTTTGGTCACATAATGCAAGTGATCAGTGTCTTTGGTCACAATGGGTCACCTTCAGATCGTTTTCAGCTTTATTACGGTGTAACGGTCAAACTTCAAAAGTTGAGATTTTCACGTATACGAAGTTGACTTCTTTCATTGTATTGAAACTGAAGATATATGAAGATAATTCACAAACGCCCAAAACGGTAATCACATACTTCACAACTCAACTATCATTGTAATAATCAGCTATAACTTTTTCATTAATAAATACAGCTAAAACGTATGATTTATACAAATGCTGTAAACTGCTGTAAAATTCTAAACTGTTTTATACCCCATAGCCACAGTCAGATAAGTGGAGGGTTCCTTTTGGATAAATGATATGGAAGATACAAGTCAGGTTGTAAGTGGACATAAGTTGCTTTCCGACCTGTGCGAGAGTTTACAATCGGGTCAAGTTCATCACAGGGGGTGAATTTTGATTTCTCAACAGCTGTTATTCATATCTTATAAAAAACAGGTTTGTTGGTGTGGCCATTTTCCGCAGCACATACAGGCTGTAAATATTAATTTTATGACTGCAGACACCTTTTTGTCGCTCCATTATATTATTTATTTACATGCCAGAGGCATTTCATCAGTGGGTCATATTCATGTAGAAAGTATAGTTGAACTGTTTCCAACCCATAAGTACAAATAAAAACGAAACTCTATTAGACCAGAAAATATCATTAAAGATGTCTTTACCTTAAAAGGTGAAATATCTCTGGGACTCAAATAAATATTAGAGTGGAGCAAGAAAGAGGCGTTTCAAAATTACGAGACATGTACTTACATAAGACGAGTTGTAAACATGGGAAGTAAGTACCAATATGCATTATGTTGGGCTGAGCCGTACAAAACTAATTCTGTCTAGGACTGCAGGCAATTTATTCAGACAGGTAGGAGATATATAGTGGAACTTTTCACGTATCTAGATGCAGCGTCCTTTGAAGTCCGTATTGAACTTTAGGTTCCCGTAAAATTGTCGGGTTATTTAGTTCATAAGCAGGAAGAAGAAAAACGAATACTACCACCAAGAGGACAGGTCCAGTAAAGCATTGCGTTGTTCTATGCAATCTTCGGGTTTTTCTTTATTGATTTAATTTTTCCCTCACCATGTGAGTGGACTGGTAGCAGTCACATGGCAGTTCTGTAAAGAAACGATGTTAAAATGTATACATATAGTGCTTTTATACCATTTAAAAATTAATATAACCGCGTTAAAATGAAATAAAAAATTATTTCTTGTGATTTACCATAATATATAGACGCCTGTGGCGTGGCTGGAGTAAGAAGGATGGCGATGATAATGATACATTTGGCAAGGCCCCGAGGTCAGCTCACAGTAGAAGCTGTGTGGGTTGGAAAGAAGGTAGGAGGGCTAAAAAGCAGTTACGACAAATGGTTCTCTATGCGTGGGAGTGAGGCGATGATGTTGGGATGGGAAACTGGATGTATAAGTGAAGGAATGAGGGTGATTCAGGAGGCAAGAAGCTTTACCGGAACCTTTTTATCAGTAGAGGATACTTGGACTAGGGCTGTAGTTTGTAGAATGGGTAGAACTGAGGTAAGATTTCGGGGTTGGGGAGAGGCAGTGTCTTGAAGTTGCACTGGAGCAACATATAGACCATCTTCTATAAAGTGATTGCACTGCACTTTGTAGCAGGTTGTCTCCTAAACCAGCATACACGAAATGGTAATCGAGCTGTAATAAGATGCTACAGAACTGATGTTTTATAATACCCATTGACAATGCAGATTTACTTTTTCATCCTGATACAACGAAATATCTCAAAATCTACGCATCGAATTATAAAACGGAAAAATATATGTTCAGTATTTTGAAAAATGCTATCCTGTGATAACAATGTTGACACCTCTGACTCAGCCTGTGGATGGGGCGGGGGAAATTTTGAAATCTTAAGCAGGACATTCCATTTTACTGTAGATTCGGAAACTACGAGAGAAAATACATAACTTTTGAATGTAGCACTTCTGTCGTTATGCAATATATGGCGCTGTAATCGACAGTTAACATAGTTGATTTCCAGAACGGTACTACGTAAGTATTCAAAAACGTCGCCGTCCACTTCGATGCACTTATGTATCCGCACTCACAGGTGAAGTTGTGTCTCCATAAACTAAGTCAAACAATCCCTGGTATATCATTGTGCTCTGCTATCGAGAATGGTACCTTCCTTTGTCGCACCTTTCATTAATTTATTGTAGTTTGGGTCAAGGGACGAGAAATCACAGCAAACACTTTCAGTCCCACAACCACTCTCCACAGTGACTTGCAGTCAACGGAAAGTGTAGTGGCGTGACAGCCAAGCCACTCGGAGGTAGCCGAAAGGCACGCGTTAAGCTCACGCAGATTTGCGTGAGGTCTGGAACAAGGTAAAGTAATTATCCTATAAAGAAAAGAACGTAGTTCTTGGAATACTTAACTTTAATCCACAATTGGAGAACATCGCTCTTGTTTAGACATTATTACACTGAATATAAACTGGTAATGGCGCCTTGCTAGGTCGTAGCAAATGACGTAGCTGAAGGCTATGCTAACTATCGTCTCGGCAAATGAGAGCGTATTTGTCAGTGAACCATTGCTATTAACGTCGGCTGTACAACTGGGGCGAGTGCCAGGACGTCTCTCTAGACTTGCCGTGTGGCGGCGCTCGGTCTGCAATCACTGACAGTGGCGACACGCGGGTCCGACGTATACTAACGGACCGCTGCCGATTTAAAGGCTACCACCTAGCAAGTGTGGTGTCTGGCGGTGACACCACAGAAAGTGTTAGCCTAATGCGGTTCTAGACACATCAAAGTGACTTCGGATTCAAAAATACGTTCCAATCACAGTACGTGTCCCCTCTGTTAAAAATGCCGTCTTGAGATGTGGTTTGGAGTCCAAGTAAAACTGTGTGTTTCCCCATAAGTGGCTGGATAACCTAGTTTAGACGTCGGAGAAAGACAGAGGCAAACCACCTCGAAAAGGTTCATGCCTCTTAAAGCACTGCGGTGTCAATACCTAGTTTAGGTTTGTGGACTACTTTAGTTATTACGTTTGAAGAGCATACACCGGCCACAGGACTTTCACTACGTAGCGCCCCATGTCCTTAATTCGCATACTCCCTGGAAGGAAATGAATAACTCTTTATTCTGTTTGTTATCCTTTGCATTAAACTCTGAGATTAACTTGTACAGACGATAGGCGAAATGCTGCGGACAACATTCTTGATCACCGTTGCTGTCGATCAAGCTATAGTGATCAGTAATTGCAATGCTCAACGTGTATTGTGAAATCGAACTCCGCCGACAAATTTTCGGAGAGAGGTCAGGTTCACTTTCTCAGAACAGTACTTCGGTGTAAGGGACCCGTGGACTCCCACGGTTCCTTACTACGTAACTGTATTTCGTTTGATTTCTTACTCCATTTATCTTTGGATCTCTGTAACATTGAAGATACCTGCGTTGCAATACAAATGTGCCTTGTTTGGTAACAATCTTGCTCTGTTCACTCATGGTAGTTGCTGCAGACAACAGTAATATCCACTTAACTCTTCGCCCTCATGCTTGCATACAGTACTACTTGTTCTGTGTCGCGTTTGTTTTTCCGGCTGTGTTAGGTGTGCGTCGACATTGACTAACAGTAGTGTGGAAGGGTATATTGACGAGGAGTTGGCTGATGTACAGCTCCTATATGGGTTTACTGACTGCGGTGGATTAGCGGAACAAGAACGCTATACTGAGCTGTTCCCGCAGCGACGGCAGCAACGACACAGTAATTTCCATCTCATCCAAGGTGATGGCGTGTCTTGTGGTATAAGTTTTGGTTAATTCCTGTTACAGGCCTTTTCGGTTTTCTAAAACTATCTACTTTCACGGAAACAAAGGTAATTGTGGTAGCCAGCCGAATAAATCATAATAATGTTATTACTACGCAGTGAGCCAACGGAGACCCTAGTCTCTTATGCTAAAATATTCTGAAAGTATCTCTAAACAACCTGTATGTCATAATTCTCTGACGCCCTACTACAGGAATACAAATTATACGATATAGTGACGGTAGAGTGCCCATCCGCATGGCACCCATTATTATGCACTGGCCAGACTACCTAAGTTCACTACATTATTGAATAGCTGTTGAAAGGGTACAGTACTGCCCGACATAGAAAAGATGTACAACAACATACTTTGTTGTTCTCGCCAGAACAGCGTTTTTGTAGAGCAACACCATTTTACTTAATACACCGAAGCAGGATACAAATGTAGGAAAGAAGGGCGATTTGTATGTTTAATTATTCAGATGTGCACTTCCTTAAAACAGATCCCTGTATCCAGTGTGGTAATGTTTGTGAATTGAAAGAATGGCTGGTTGTCTGCTGACCACAGATAGTGAAGGTAGATTATATAATCATCTTTGAGACAGTTCTCTCGTCACCTTTGGCTGAGCCAAAGACAGGAAGTATACCAGAGCACCAGAGGTCCTGGAATGTGGCTGACCAATACGATGGCAAGGTCCTCCCCCACTTCTGCGGAAGCGCGGCATGACCGGATGAACGGCCATGGTTCAGCACTCTGTCGCTGGTTCCTGAGGAGTGAAGACGTGCTCTATTTATGCTCCAGAAAAACAAAGTTAAATGAAAATGGTATGCATGTAGAATATTTAGGAGTAGGTGAACTAATAATTTCTCTTCTCAGAAACTGTTGGTGGGAGGCTGATGTAAATTGTTCTGAAAAAGAGAGGCAGGCAGAAATTCGTGGGGAACATAGGATTCTTCGGAAGTGACAAAGAAACCACGTGTTTTAATCATAAGACGAAATACTAGCGTGTGGTGGTATTAAGATGAAATACTTGCGTGTGTTAAGTTGAAAATAATTAAGATTTCCGTGTTCTGAACTTGAATTAGAGACAAGCACTTCCACGTGGTGAGTACAGTGTGAGTCTCAACCAGACTATGAGACAGTAAAATGAATTAGAAGTGCTTTTCCTAGCATTCAGTTGAGGATCCATGAGTGAAACAAATAAGATACCAAAACTTCCATTATGAGGTACATTCGTGTGACTCGAGCATGATAATCAGATACTCTGAGAGTGAATTAAGGTGAGGTTCAAAATGGTTCAAATGGCTCTGAGCACTATGGGACTCAACTGCTGAGGTCATTAGTCCCCTAGAACTTAGAACTAGTTAAACCTAACTAACCTAAGGACATCACAAACATCCATGCCCGAGGCAGGATTCGAACCTGCGACCGTAGCGGTCTTGCGGTTCCAGACTGCAGCGCCTTTAACCGCACGGCCACTTCGGCCGGCTAAGGTGAGGCAGCCATCTACCTGGCAACTCCGTGAGGGTTGCATTGCACAGGGAGATGTGCATGAATCCTCCAGAGTTTGTGGTAGGAAAATTATTACGTGGGTCAGTGATGTGTGAATCTGGGGTGACTATTGTTTGATGTGGGAAAGCAGAACGAGTAGAAAACCAAACATTTTGTTTTTAGAGACGTGTTTTATACTATCAGTGTGATTTATTATGTGTATTTAATCTGTGTGATTTGCATGAGACAGTAGCGAATTTAGTGAGTCAAGCATGATTTTCCCAGTATAGCATGAAAGTCAGTAAATTCGTTATGTTGTTAATGAATGAGATTATGAGAGTGTGGGAGAGAATGAAGTAGCAAAAGATTCCTTACCAATCCAGAAAGTGCACAGTAGCAAAAGACAGAAACATTGTGAGACCATATAATAGTAAAATACTTACGTTATATCATGCCAATTGGGTGGAGAATCACTTGTCTTACTATTGTGTTTAAGTGTAATGCAAGAAATTTTGCAACATTAGCATGAGAGAATTTATTGTAATAAAAGAGGAGATATTTGAGATAAATAGTGGTCTTGATTATTGAGTTGTGGGTAGCCATTTTGTTGAGGTATTTTAACATAACCTCCATTTTCTTGCTGGGTTGCCCAAGCTTTGGGTAAAATGTATACAACAGGAAGGAAATGTGGCCTTGCCATGGTGGAGTGAATCTATCAGAAATGTGCAGTAGTTCTTAGTCAGATGCGTCATCCATTCCGTTCCATTAAAAAGTAAGGACGAGAATAAATTACAGCTTAACTGAAGGGCACTAGGGCTCATATTTCAAGCATAGTTGCAGTGGGTATGATAATCATGAAAACATTTCTGATATACCAATAATAACTGCACTCGCTTGGCAAGCCACTCATCTAGTAGGCTTGACTATTAGATGCCACAGAATGGGGTAGGAACCTCCCACTGTCATACAAAAAAAAATGGTTCAGATGGCTCTAAGCACTATGGGATTTGACATCTGCGGCCATCAGTCCCCTAGACTTAGAACTACTTAAACCTAACTAACCTAAGGACATCACACACATTCATGCCCGAGGCAGGATTCGAACCTCCGACCGTAGCAGCCGCGTGGTTCCGGACCGAAGCGTCTAGCTGTCATACACTGTCTTCCATTTTACACTTCAACAGAATCTCACCTAGGCTCGAATCACACATGCTTAGAAAAAACAGAACAGAACTTTTACACCACGGATGGGCAACATGCGACCCGCCCCCCTGATCCAGCCCGCGTAAGAAATTCGTGGGAGGAAGAGCGCTGTGCTCTCATTTTATTCGGGCCGGGACGCATTTTTGGATGTTTCCACCGACGCTCAGCACGCCTTGTATTTGCAGCTCTTGACGCAGACCGGTGAAAGGTTTGCTTACTCCACGAACGCGCAATGCCATTTCGCTGGCGCTGGTTTTGAACGACAAAGAGAAACACGTATCAAGTCTGAACGCCAAGTTATGACCTACATGCTCGTGTGTGCAGAATGTGGGGGAAAACAGCTCACTACCTTAAAGGGGTGTGGGAGGATGTATTTTCGTATTTCGATCAGTGATGACAAAACACACAAACGCACACGTCATTTACTGATTACAGCCTGCATCTGCGCTACACATTTTTGTGGATATTAACACAATGAATTTCAAACACTTGTATGACCGGCCGGTGACCAAAAATCACGACGTTACTCCTAGTTGCTTGTCGACTGGAATTGCCTATCTCATTGCCATATTTTGTTTTTCTATTCTTTCTCGTATGAACTTAAGTAAATTATTCTTCTCCGTTGTAGACGTATTAGAAAATTTCAGCTGTTGAAACTGAAGATGGTTTATGATGAATTAGCTGCAACGAGTTGCGTTTATAGACATTTATTTTTCCATGACGACATTTCAAGGTGCCTTGCATCTCATCTTCTGATGTTTACCTTGATGTACGTTTCTCGAATGTTGTGCATTTAAAAATGGTGTGGCATAATTTTGCAACGAAAGTTTTGTGAGAGCCAGTGTGAAGCATCATAAGTAAAGAAACAATGTTCACTAGATTCAAGTAAATGTAACCGTCTGAGAAGGGAGTGAACATAAAATTAACGTACTCTGAAAAACGCGTATTTTTAGGCCTCATTTCCTGGTGTGACGTGTCGTGAAAGGGGTGCTTTTCATACCGGTGTGTTATAGCATAAACACTACTGTCACGGATGCTATAGTTTTGACTTTATATGTTCCAGTAACGCTGGTGTCCAGTCAAGTGAGGAGATAGCCAGCAAGTTTAAGTGTATATAGGCCGCTTCACACCAGGGAGGAAATTCCTCCACCGGTGCATTTTACAAGGCTACCAAATTAACGCTCCGATTTCTGTAGTTCGAAAATAATTGGTTCCATTTTTTTCAGCTATCAAAACTATCAAAAATATCGTATAACGATGAAAAGCGTACTCTTTGCGTTGTGTACGTCATTATTTTTTGCTAGTCGGACAGCCTGCGAGCAGAAGCGACAGCTGAGTAATGGCCTGTTTCGAACAGACGGCAATGCGCGCCGTTCCACGATTTCATTGTACCGCCATTAACGGTGAAACAGATTACCGGCATTCCACAGCCCCGAATATTCCGGTATTGCTTAACGGCCAACATATAACACATTTCCGATGCTTTTCCTGTAAATGTGTGTCAACAATGAACTGTTTTTAAATCTATCGTCAACATCCGTGCTTTTAGCTTTAAACTGTTTTCATTATGGCTTCTCTATAATCGGATTGTTGTTTTGGAAAGTACCCGTGCATCTGAAAGTAGCCGTCCATAAACAGTTTATTTTAGCACCTATCCCAAAAAGCCAAGTGGACTGAGCAACCTGCACGTCAACGCTATTAAATCATTCACGAATGCATAGCTGCGCTACTTGCAACAACTAGTACAAGAAGGTATATTACATGAAAATGAAACTGGTGCAGGTACTACATTTTGCGCGTTTAACTACGCAAAGGATTAGGACGGCCCAAACATTTAAGTAGATAAGTGAAAAGGTATTGAAGAAGTTCACTTATATGTCAAAAATTGAAGCAACAATATTAGAATATGTGACATAACTGATAAAGACATTTTCCGCCGATCTTGTTTACCATGAGGAAAGAGTGGAGTAGGAGCGTCACTGTATGATAATTTCCTACAAAATGGTACAATGTACGTTTTATGCTACGGACCGCCAGATTTAAGATTCCCGGTATATAAACACAACCTGTATACTCCAATCTCGACGAAACCACTACATAAGGAAGTCTGACGCTTTCTTCAAATACAGTGGTGTACCAACAGTGTGTGAAGTAGTAATGATACGTGACATGGAGTCGTCTTGAAAGTATTTAGACTATATCTTGACCGTGTTTTGTCCCGTATACACCACAATTTCGCCTCATTCGAGGAAGATAAAGGTGTATGTAACTGGTTGGGGAGTGGTAAAATGTTGTGCGAATTGTATCTTATCTTTAATAACAGTTTACTATCTCTGCAGCAAAACAATCTCTCAGCAGCAAAGGAGAACAATTAACGTGGAAGAGTCAATAACCTTTACGCAAAAAGTTAATTTAAAAACTGATATGTACAATTTCAAAATTTTGAAAAATACAAAAACTATACAAATACGACAGCGCCTGAAAGGAAACTCGAGAGCGAATCAACACAACATTAGCAATTTTCGACCAAAGGTTTCAGGGCCAAGCGATGATAATAATAATAGTAATAATAATACCGTAATGATAAACTTGAACAACTAAATTAGCGACTTAGGCTCAATCACTTTGTTACAGAATAGTTCAAGTGCAAGAAGAGCCACAACAAATATTTCTATAATGTGAATCCAAACACGCCGATTACGGCATACAGACGACATTTTTTAATTTTTTATTTATTTTTTTATCACTATTAAATTTCTCGGCCCCCGGCCAGTCAAACGTCTGTAATAAATGAGACCCCTCAAGATGTTGAGCGTATACAGAAAACTGAACTTAGGTGCAAGTAAGGCCATCTGTCAACACGAAAATTATTTTAAATTTTAAAATACTATGCCTTCCCCAAATGCAGTTAATATACCAAGAGCTACCTGTCGATGGCTGTATCAAAGATTTTCTCAAACAGGTTTAGCAAAAGTATTTGACAACAGCGGCCGTTAATAATTAAGCTTATTACTATTCATTCAGATTATCAGAGAAGTTAAAACATTAACTGTGAGCGCTATTAGATACTATAGTTAAACATCACCCGCTCTGTGGAGTTGGGTCAAAATAAGAGAACATTTGTTTCGGCTTATCCTTAGGTAATCTCCATTCCCGAGAAAACATCAGTCATAGTTTTCGAGGTGCTATATGTACCTCTGAGCACTTCATAGCTTCAATCGATGTGGTTGCACAGCGACTAGCGTCGTTATATCACTATTTTGTGCCCCGCGCTCAAAACGCGATCACTGTTTCCAGTTTATATTTTATTGTTTGTTGTTTACTATATCTACCCATAAAAATGTGTAAAACAATGGATGAATGAGAAAATTGTTTGAAACCGTTTTCCACGAAATTTCTGTAGAGTATATTGTCAACAATATATCGGTACTTTTGCATACTTTAGTTCAAGAAATAGAGTACGGTCGACTAGCTAGTATTCCTGCATCCTGGAAGACGGTATTGATTTCAGCCGATTCTGACCTGCCGAACAGAATCCATCCCCTGGATGGAATCAGTAAAGGTCAAATATTATTCCCGAGTTTGTTCTCAAAGCGAATAGTCTGAAATGGAGCCACCAGGAAAATTAAAACGAAGAATTAACGAAACTGAGCCCGTAGCAGGCACAGGGAAAGCACAAACCGATCTTTAGTACGAGTCTATTGCGGAAGAATCTGTGGATAATCTAAACGAATGTGACACTGCGGTCCATGAATCAAGAGAAGAAATAAATGGGGCAGTGGGGCAGCGTGCTAGACCGCGCGGCTACCGCGCGGTGCTCTGTGAAAGAAATTGTATAAAAAATCCAGTGGATCGCAAATCTTCGGTAAACAAATGTCGTAAAATTTATCGCTGATGTAGTAGGTCGCTCGAGTGAGGAGGAAACTATAAAGGAAGCTGTTTTCATATTTTCTCCTTTCATCAATTAAATTCAGCATCTCTTTTGTTATCCAAGGATTTCTACTACCCATGCTTTTACCTCCTTGAAGACCTGCTGCCTTCACTATTTCATCGCTCAAAGCTACCCATTCTTCTTCTACTGTATTTATTCCGCGTTCTTGTCAATCTTCCCTGATTCTCTCTCTGAAACTCTCTACAACCTCTGGTTCTTTCAGTTTATCCAGGTCCATCTCCTTCAATTCCCTCCGTTTTGCAATTTCTTTAGTTTCTGTCTATAGTTCATAACCAATAGATTGTAGTCAGAGTCCACATCTGCCCCTGAAAATGTCTTACAATTTGAAACCTGGTTCCTAAATCTCTGTCATATAAATTATGTTATCTATTTGAAACCTTCCAGTGTCTCCACGCCTCTTCCACGTATACAAACTTCTTTCATGATTCTTAAACCAAGTGTTAGCTATGATTAAGCTATGCTCTGTGCAAAATTCTACCAGACGGCTTCGTCTTTCATTCCTTATCCCCATTCCATATTCACCTACTACGTTTCCTTCTCTTCCTTTCCCTGTTATCGAATTTCAGTCCCCAATGAGTCTGGAAGGGGTGTGAAGGTATACGCTGGCCACCAGGGGTTAATCTTTCTAATGACATGCAAACTCATACACCCATGATTAATGCGATGTTGCAGAACTACTCGTTAGAAGTAGTATACATTACAGGAAAAGACAACATAATTGCAGACGCTTTGTAACGTCGACCTCAGGGACTAGCTCATGACGTAAATAATCTGGACCGTATGAACGATTATAATCGTGACGACAATTATCGTATCATGTTGATTCAGGACAAACACTACCGCCAATATTATCCAGACTGTTGCAAAATGTTAAAACTACAGAAGGCTTACAGTAGGTGAAGCAAAGTAAGATCGACAATAGCAGGGATCCTGACCATCCTACTGGAAAGCATTATAAACTATATCAGGACGTCTTATTCTACCATCGACGTTCAGACAGTAATCAATGGCGCCTCTGTATTCCACAAGAAGCAGAAGCACATCTAATCAGTCATACACATTTTACATGGGGACACCAAGGCGCAAGGAAATGTATGCAGAAACTAAACACTTGAATTTTTCCTAACATTAATGCAAAATGATCCTGCAACGTCTGCCCATTCGCAGATGCTTGTACGTCTTCCACCGCTTGCTCGATCTTCATGTCGGGTTGTTGTGTCATATTGAATTGGTATTAGTTTCTAACCATAACACCCAAAACTTGAAAACTGCCCTCACATCAGCTCTTAAGCTAACGCTGTTACTACCTGTGCTGGTAACTGAGATCCTTGCATTCAATACTGACTTAAAAACTAGCACTGAATTTCACTGCAAACAAACTATGTCATAGCGATGGTGATTTCATACTCTGCGCAGTTCTGTACACACAACTAATTCTAACTAACTGTAACTAATAAATTCAAGTAAACCAATTTACTGATAATCAATCCATTAATAGAACTTGGCGCCAGTGGATTCTAGAGAGAATGTGGGCATGAACTCGTAGTTCTGCAGTGACGAAATCTATGGGGTCACACAGGCTGGATCTCTTTCCGTTTTACGCTCGATTCTCGTTCCAAATGGACCACACATGAAATACGAACGTACAAGGATTGCTGTACTCTACAATAATGCGCGAATACAAAGGATATTACGCGAAATTGTAACACAAATTAGTGATTCTTAGTACACTCCTGTCTCACGTCGACTGATTTCTACTGTCTCCCAAACTTTATTCGTAATTGTTTTTAGCAAAGTCTGTGATATTATGTTAGGACACTATATATCTAAGAATTAATTACATATATTCACAGTCGCATGAAAACTGGAAAGACTGTTAATCAGCCTGTGAGCTCGGCGCAGTGGTATGTGGGCCAGGTACAGAAGCTTGTAGCTCGTTGCGGACACTAGGATCACGCATAGACCGTGTACGGCAGATTCCACCGCGTCGTCGGAGCTTCTTACCTCTCCAACCCTATGTGCTGTACTCTCTTATAGAAGATTAATGGAATAAAAAGTCAGAGAACTGAATTAAAGTTGCCTCACCATCAGTTTTTTGGGCCAGGCTTTTAGTCTAATCTTTTCAATGTTCCAAGTATTACTTGTTACAGCAAGCATTATAGGCAGATAGTGATTCTTCTCAAGTATTAACCGTTCATTAATCATCTGTTGGTACTAGAGACTTGAATTGATCACGTCTTAACTCTACTGAAAATATAGTTGCAGTCCTGCTTCTCTACGAAGTTATCAAAGCACGATAAACAAGGAATAAACGCACAGCGCATGGAGCACGTATCAAAGCTACGGCGTAGTCGTAGATAGTCTTTGCTCCAGACAGTAGTGTGTTTAAAACTAAATTTAATTACGGGCGTAGTCACGTTTCGCATGCAAGGCCAACGACATGTCAGTTTGTAAATGTTATACTACACCTCAAGGACGCATAGGTTTGCTAAAGTTGGCTTCCGAATGATTCTAAGTTCCGTTTGGTTCCACTTAGTACCTGCGATATATAGTACCTGATATTTTGCGTGGATCTTAGTCCATAGTACTAAATAAATGGTAACTGCAGTTTAGCATTGTTTTCTGTAAATCATTCGGGTACGTAATACCAAGCACTATTTTTCTCCGAACTTGGTGTGAGAAGCCGTGGAGCGCTAAAAGCTATTCAGCTAACAAAAGAACTGGGCCTGTATTTCCATATAACATGAGTCATCCCTGTCATACAGGGAAGCTCTAATCACATGATGTGTGGTGACACACTTGGCAGCACCCACTCCTGCAAATACCCTCACTACACCACAGCTGACGTCAGTTCTCCCTTCCACTGTCTGCCCAAAGGGATAAGGTTATTCTGCGACAAATACAGTGCTGTAAAATGGATTATCGAATTGTGATCCTTGGGAAGGTGTCGTAGGTAACACCACAGAGCCACACAAAAATCTACTTAATACTATGCCTAGAGGTAAAGATATTCTAGTAACAAATGCTTGAATGTGTGTCACACAATATCCGACTCTTCGCGGTTTCTACAAAACACATTATTTTCTATCATTGCTTCTGGAAATCTGATGGATATCTTGAATGTTGTGAACTACCTACAAGTAGTCATTATCGTATGCCTTTGAAGAGAATAGTTCAGACCCAATATGATCCATATCAGGTTTCGAATACGGTTCTCCTGCACTTTTCGAGAGGCACATCACTGTTTATTTATTTATTTTTCTTCTTTTAAGGCTGAGTATGGGGGGGGGGGGGGAGGATGGACAGGAAATCGTGTTAGAGCTACCATCATTCCCTTACAACAGTCCTTTCACTTTCACGTAGTTACCATACCTAAAATATTTCTTTCTTTTAAAACAGTTGTTGCTCAAAGAATGCTCTTACCTCAATGGTATACAAAGCAACTTCTAACTCTTCTGTAGGTGCCTGAATTTGGAGTAACAGGAGCGGAAAAATTCGTTTACCGTAGTCAGCACGAATTCAGAAATTATCATTCTTGCGAAAGATAACTAGATCTTTATTCGCATGGAGTAATCAGTGCTATTGACATTGGATCTCAGTGCGGGCCGGCCGGGGTGGCCGAGCGGTTCCAGGCGCTACACAATCTGGAACCGCGCGATCGCTACGGTCGCAGGTTCGAATCCTGCCTCGTGCATGGATGTGTGTGATGTCCTTACGTTAGTTAAGTTTAAGTAGTTCTAAATTCTAGTGGACTGATGACCTCAGAAGTTAAGTCCCATAGTGCTCAGAGGCATCTCAATACGGTTTCATCTTCCTTGATTTCCAGAAGGATTTTAACAACGTTCTTCGCAAGAGACTTCTAATTAAAGTGCGTGCCTATGGAGGATCGTTTCATTTGTGCTACTGGATTCCTGACTGCCGGCTAGGAAGGTCACAGCACGTAGTAATCTATGGAAAGCCATCAAGTAAAACAGAAGTGATATCTGGTGTTCCGCAGGGAAGTGTTATAGGCTCTCTGCTACTCGTAATCTAGATAAATGTTTTAAGGAAAAATATGAATAATTCTCTTAGATTGTAGTTTGGATCCCTTTTCATTCAAAATTTTCCCACTGGCTACCATCACAGCATTGTAGTCACTGGGCTGAAGTGGTTGGGAGAAGTGGCAAAAAATGTGTGTGAAATCTTATGGTCATCAGTCCCTAAGCTTATACACTACTTAACATAAATTAACCTAAGGACAAACACACACACCCATGCCCGAGGGAGGACTTGAACCTCCGCCGGGACTAGCCGCACAGTCCATGACTGCAGCGCCTTAGACCGCTCGGCGAGAAGTGGCAGCCATATACTTATTCAAATTTGCTTTTAGTATCTATGGGCCTGAACACACGGAATCAAGCTTTCGTATAAATATCATCCACACAATCCCGAAGTTAGCACGGACGGATAAGTACATCAGCTGTTCAGCTCACGCATTAAAGTTGCTCACAATAATAATATACTACAGAGGTACTGGGGGAGGGGAAGGGGGGGAGGAGGGGGTACGTGGGGATCAGGAAGCACTTTCCATGTCTTGGAACCTATGATACAGACTGTTTATTCGTTACAAAACAATATGGATTTCCTAACAATGATTGTCAGCGACTCTACTGATCTGAGATTTCATACTGCCGAGTGTGATGGGTAATACTGTGACATCAGCAATGACCTTGTGCCAGGGGATTTTTCTGATTCTTATGCGGTTCATGAGAAATTATGCTGATCCCTTACTGTGGTGGCAGTTTTGGAACTATTCTGCAAGAAAGATGAGAGCGGACCTTTACAGAGCAGTGCTGATATAGTGTCACCCATCTTTTCTCTGTCTTTCTGTCAAGCAACCCTTTTCAAGCAGCAGAAGGGACCGATCCAATACAATGAAGTGCGGACTCCTCGCACAATGACAGTAGGATACGTGCCTCTCATCCGTCCATAAATGCCTCAAGAGTTCCCTCTCCCTTTGCCACCCAACGGAATCTCAGTAGTAGTCTACCGATTATCTATGATCACAGAGGACACGTAATGGACTGAAAATTCTGTATTCGGTTTTACGTGGCAGATCTACTGCAGCAGAGTCTCAAGAACACCGTCTTCTCTAACTGTTGTATGAGTCTAAATGCATCAGTCGGAACACTAAATCCCATTTTATGGAATTTCAAAGTTGAAACGTTGTTCTCTCCAGGAAATGGAGTCTCCTCGACTTTATGGGATATAACAAAGCGGCACAAGCAGTTAGATGCACAATAATGTGCCAAACTGGAGAGTTGAGCAATGACTTGGTTCAATCCAAGGCTGTCAAAAGTCGATTTCGTTTACACGGCCTAGACCACGTAATCAAGCCAAAAAGTGTAGTATTCAAAACACCTATTGTTAAATTTTAGTTCTACCAGTAAAAAATGAAAAAGTAGACAGCACGAAAGTGATGAAATACGTCCATTAACATGGTCAAAGGTATTTAGTAAGGAAAACTTCTAGGAGCATTATTGATGGTTATTTATGTTTCTATCCAAGAGGAATTTGTCAATCGTTTTGACTTTTTCCTGTGCAGATTTTTAATTTTCGTTTCACTACACCTTAAGGGACTGTAAATAACATTTTTTGTTAGTGTTTTCCAATTTTATTTCATAAATGGATATGAAGATGAAATTTTAGATCGCTGAATCAAAGAAGTGGAATCAATATTTAAATTAATAATAAGAGATATGTACTAAAATAAGATATTATGTGCACATGAAGTTGAATATGCTTAGCGTTTGGTTATCAGAGTAATCTATCTTTAAAATACTGACTACATAAATATCAGTCCGAGGTACAATAAGTTATGTGTACTTCTTGTCAGTTTCAATTCCTAGGGCGTGACACATTTTCACACGCACCGAATGACATATATAAAAATGGCAGTTACAGAAGTCTGACCCCTCTTGGAAAAGTTTCTGCGGACGCTCATGCAGAAAAACAGAACAGAAGTTTGAGACTCAGTTAGATGACGATTAGTTGGCTTTAGGAAAATAAAGAGAATATAAACACAGTTCTGATGTTGCAGCTGATCATGGAATCAAGGCTTAAGAAAAATTAGGACACGTTAATAGGACTTGTCGACTTAATAAAAGAGTTCGATATTATCAAATAGTGCAAGATATTTGAAATCGTCAGGAAAATTGGTGTGAGCTACAGGGAAAGACGTAATACACGATATTTACAAGAGGGAATTAATAATAATGGAGAAACAAGAATGAAATATTCATATTAGAAAGGGTATAAGTCAGGGATGTATCTTTCGCCTCTGTGGTTTAACCTACACAACAAAGAAGCAATGACGGAAATAAATGGAAGATACAGCAGCGGGATTAAAATCCAGGGTGAAAGGATATCAGTATATATTTCGCTGGTGACATTACTATCCTCAGGAAAAGTGAGGAAGAATTGTAGGAACTGGTGAATGGGAGGAACAGTTTAATGAACACACGCTATCGACTGTTAGTAAACCGAAGAAAGACGAAAGTAATGTGAAGTAGTAAAAATGAGATTACGAATAAACTTAAATTCGAAATTGGGGACCTTAAACTACGGGAAGTGAAGGATTTCTGCTACCTGGGAAGTAAAATAACGCACGAAACAAGAAGGACACAAAAAGAAGACGAGCAAAGGCAACGAGAGGACTGCTTAGTAAAGGAAGTCTACTAATTTCACACATCGCCCATAATTACGGAAGAAATTTCTGAGAATGTGTTTTTGGAATGAAGCATTGTAGGAAATGAATTGTGAATGTGGGAAAACAGGAAAATAAGGCAGTTGAAGCATTCGATATCTGGTGCTATAAAAGGATGTTGAAAATTAGGTACGCTGATGAGACGAGGAATGAAGAGTTCATTCGCAAAGTTGGCGAAGAAATGAACAAATGGAAAACACTGAGCAGACTAGAAGCAGGAGGATAAGACATGTGTTAAGACATTTGGGGATAGCTTCCATGTAGAGAGTAAAAAATGTAGAGGAAGACAGAGATTGTAATATGTTCAACAAACAATTAAGGACGTTGAGTTCAACTGATACTACGAGATACAGAGTTTGGCGCAGAATAGGAAGTTATGATGGGCCGCATTACACCCTAAGGACCGACTGAGCTTGTCACAGTCAACGTTTTATACTTCTGAAAAATAAAGTCATAGGCTCTCGCACTGGGTAGGTGGTAC
Source organism: Schistocerca serialis cubense (assembly GCF_023864345.2). NCBI lineage: Eukaryota > Metazoa > Arthropoda > Insecta > Orthoptera > Acrididae > Schistocerca > Schistocerca serialis. The sequence goes on along the minus strand of NC_064638.1, from coordinate 924,646,149 downwards.
TGCAACAACTAATTTCACGTAAGTGAAAGGAATGGCATCAGTAGAGACAAAACCGAGAAAACAATGACATAAAAGATGTCTGTGACATTTATTCACAAATGCTAAATCTGCTATGGACGAGGGGCGTTCAACAAATAAGGCAACATACGTTTTATCTCGACCAGTTATAGTTGAATAATGCGCAATTTCTTATGATACATCGCGGAATATTCCCGGTTCAGCTCCTATAGTTTCTAGCCGTTCTGATAGGCGGCGCTACACCTAACCTTCAAAATGGCGTCTGTAAAGGAGGTGTGTTGGTGGTAAACCAGAGCGTCGCAGATATTCAGACGTGCTAGCAAAATGTCTACTGGAACTTGTCAGCGAACAAAAGCACGCTGAGTAATTGTTAGAGGTGTCTGTCATCATGGCAACGAGGTCGCTCAAAACCTGTCTGATCTCCCAGGTGCTGGCAGTCCGCAAACAGCTGTGTTACCCCCAGGAAAGTGAAGAAACATCAGCGTCCTCGTTACCACAAAAATGCAAACAAACTCTCCGTGGTAAAGGAAGGCCTCGCCAAGTCTGCGCACCCTAGAGGAGCTCACAAAACTTCGTTGGAGTTTTCTTCCTCATTTGCCCCACAGCCCGGGCCTCCCACCTTCCGCCTGTTTGCCCCAATGAAGGAAGCAGTACTTGGAGGGGCCGTTGATGCAGCAAGACGTAGGCTCCGAGTAATGCAGGCATACAGGCCCTCCCATTAAGGTGGCGTAAGGTCGTCGCCTTGAACGGATATTATGTTGAAAAATAAGGTATTAGAGTGAAAGGAGTGGGGAATAACATGGTGTGTTGGAATCCTGGACAAAACCAACCTGCTTTTAGAGAAATGTATGTTGCATTACCTATTGAACTGGTCAGAGCGACAGAATGTCAATCCTAAGAGCCCGGGTTCGATTCCCGGCTGCGTCCGAGATTTTCTCCGCTCAGGGACTGGGTGTTGTGTTGTCCTAATCATCATCATTTCATCACCATCGCCGCTCAAGTCGCCGAAGTGGCGTCAAATCAATAGACTTGCACCCGGTGAACGGTCTACCCGACGGGACGCCCTAGTCACACGACGTTCACATTTAGTTATTGAACGTCTCCCGTGTGTAATATATGGCGTTAATTAGCACAAATTTTATTTGCGACGACACGTTCATTTCATTTCAGGTTTAGCATTTGCGAAACGATTTCACTGATACATCGCTTCATGCCGTTGTATTTCAATAATTACATATTACTTGACTGCATTTGTTTCATTCCAGTGGTTTTAGTTCACTTCAACTTGTACAGATTCTTAGCCGAAGTGCTGAAGAGTTCTTTTCTTTTTCTTAAAGAATACAATTTTTTTATCATTATTTGTGGAAAAGATATAATTGTATAGTTGTCTTGTTATTCCTTCATTCTATAGAAGTATGTGTTCATAAATTTATTTCCAGGGACAGTTCTTCGCGTCTTACAGAAGAAAATTTTAATGTTGCTGATAAACGCAGTATTGTGGAGCTCATTTGAGCACTGAATGAGTAAGAAGAATACTACCGTTACCGACAGGAATCAAAGTAATTATGACACGGCTGGGACATGGGGATGTAATGTCCTACAGGGGAACCTCTTGCCAAGGGACGTCTGGTGACCCACTTGGTGGCACCCGTTCCTCCAACTGCACGTGGCTTCCTCGAGAGTACAGATAGGGACTGCGCCAGTTTCCGCTTCTGATGTACAGTTATTGCAACACTCATATGGAGTCTAGCAGCGTTAAAGGAGATTCCCCGGGATAACACGGCCATCTCGTTTGCCTGAGTGTGCTGAAGGAGCTCTTAGCCGGGGTGGTTATTGCTTCGAGACTCCTGCATGGAGCGTCGCATAGCTATTGTGTTCAGCGCCGTGTCCCGGATGGTCTCCGTCGAGTTCTCACAGATATAACGCGTATTGCATTTCCTAGCATCTGAGTCTGGAATCTAAAGAAATGCAAGCAACGATAGTCTGGAGTTGTGATTCTTTCTGCTTGGTCTCGAAATGCTTACAAATGAATTCTCAATAACAAAGGAAGATAACCGAGTATCTCTTGTTCTAAAATTCTTGTCTTTAAGACACAGGTAATCTTCGGAACTGTAAAATATTATCCATCTACAGTTGTTTTAAAATTGCGTTTTACTTTTGTGGACGAATTGCGGACAAATTGCGTTTTGGGATATAAATTTTTCTTTTCGGCTTATTACACCATCATCAAACGTCAACGTAAAAGCGCCCGCGGACTACTAGCATAACCAAGCTTAAGATATTGACCATTGCACAGAATCGTTAGTCATGACTTTAGGTGGGGAATGTCAAAATCAGGACTAAATGGCCTGAGTTATGTAAAAATACGTTACATTGGATAGTTGCTTTTCTTTATTGTGATGTTGAAAAACTGTAGAGGGTTCAGAAGCTGAGATTACGAGGGACCCAGTTAACTACAAATGTAACCTGGGCTTTCATTTTTAGTACAACCTACTCATTAACAGAAGGTTCTATCCTCGCTGTAGCAAAGCAACTCAAATCATTTGATAAAGGCAAGGCCTTCTTTCCAGATTGTATACCACTCAGGTTTCTTTCAGAGTATGCTGATGCAATAGCTCCATATTTATCAAATATATACAACCGTTCCATCAGAAAAAGATCAATAAATAAAGACTGGAAAATTTCTCGAAGTCACGACAATGCCGAAAAAGGGAAACAGGAGTAATCCGCTGAATTACAGGCCCATATCATTAACGTCGATTTGCACTAAGGTTTTGGAACATATACTGTGTTAGAACATTATGAATTACCTCGAAGAAAACGATTTAATGACATATAGCCAGCACGGATTCAGAAAATATCGTTCTTGTGAAACACAACTAGCTGTTTATACTCATGAAGTAATGAGTGCTATCGACAGGAGATGTCAAACTGATTCCATATTTTTAGATTTCCAGAAGGCTTTCGACTCCGTTCCTCACAAGCGTCTTCTAACCAAATTGCGTTCCTACGGAATATCGCCACACTTGTGCGACTGGATTCGTGATTTCCTGTCAGAAAGGACACAGTTCGTAGTAATAGACGGAAAGTCATCGAGTAAAACAGAAGTAATATCCGACGTCCCCCAAACAAGTGATATAGGCCGTCTATTGTTCCTGATCTACAAGTATATTAACTACATGGAGACAATATGAGCAGCCCTCTGAGACTTTAGGCATATATGGCTGTCATTTACCGACTTGTAAAGTCATCAGATAAAGAAAACTAATTGCAAAATGATTTAGGTAAGACGTCTGTATGATGCGAAAAGTGGCAATTAACCCTGAATAAAGGTAAGTGTGAAGTACTCAAATGAGTACTGAAAAAAAATCCGCTGAATTTCGATTACGCGATAAGTCACACAAATCTGAAGGCTGTAAATTCAAGTAAATACTTATGGATTACAATTACAAATAACCTAAATTGGAACGATCACATAGATAATGTTGCGGGTAGAGCAAAACCAAAGACTGCGAATCATTGGCAGAACACTTAGAAAGTGCACTATGTCTACTAAAGAGACTGCTTACACCACACTTGTCCGCCCTGTTCTGGAGTATTATTGTGCAGTGTGGGATCCGCAACAGGTGGGACTGACGGATGACATGGAAAAACTTCAAAGAAGGGCAGCTTGTTTTGTATTCTCGCGAAATAGGTGAGATAGTGCCACAGACATGATACGTAAATTGGAGTGGCATTCTTTAAAACAAAGACGTTTCTCGTTGCGACGGGACCTTCTCATGAAATTTCAATCACCAGTTTTCTCCTCTGATTGCGAAAACATTCTTTTGGCACCCACCTACATAGGGAGAAATGATCGTCACGATAAAATAAGAGAAATCAGGCCTCGCACAGAAAAATTTTAGTGCTCGTTTTTCCCCCGAGCCGCTCGAGAGTGGAACGGTAGAGAGACAACTTGAAGGTGGTTCATTGAACTTTCTGCCAGGCACTTTATTGTGAACATCGGAGTAATCACGCAGATGTAGATGCTTCTTGTACTGCACTTACACAGTTAGCAATACGTTATGCAGGATGATGGTAATCTGATGACAGCGTTAGCATACAGGAGTATTAAAGTATCGTTTAAGCAACAAATGTTATCAAAACCGAACAAAATTAATAATATTTATATTAAAAAACCCAGTTTGTATCGCTGTACTATAAATATAGCAATATATCTCTCATTCGCTATTGGTTTCCATTACCGTAGTAATCTCCATTCCGGTGGCGTGATGTGTACATGACCTCGCAAATGCGCAAAACGCAATGCGACTTAAACCTACATGATTTTATAACAAGATCACCTAATGACGATTTATGTTAATCTAAGGCGGTAGTGAACCCGCAATAAGATGCATTGTTAAAGTGATAGACGTGTTTTTATTAGAAGAGTGCAGCATTCTTAGAAACTGAAACCCATAACGCGCTACATGCTGCAGTTTGGTACGCACTAATTAATCTTTGTAGTTCACATTACAATCATTTTCCTTATCCCCTTCCACACACCGTAACTGTTTTCAGTTCAAATTCTATATGGTAATCATCCCGACCAGGTAATTTTTGCATTCAAAACAGATTTATCCCAGTAGTCAACAGCTATAAGAACTGCCATAAGGAGATAGTCACGCTTTCATAATGACAATCCTTTACAGAATTGTTTCCATTATCACCGTCTTCACCCTCCAATTTCTAACCCTGAAGAGTTTGTTATACATAAATGAATAATATTCTGTTATCGGATCTCCGGAACACAGCTGTATTCTACTCTGAAATATAAATAACAACATGGAATCAAATAACTTTTATGTCAAGCAGAATGAAATCCGGAAACGAATAGACTATATGCAACCTAACTTGAACTTCTCCCGCCCAAGATTCAATGATAAAGATATGCAGGTGTAAGTTTTAGACAAACCAATCTCCTTCGATTGCGTACCACATCGATGCCTACTAACGGAAGTATGGTCGTTTGTGATGTCCATTTGTATTTGCGGCTGGACTGAAACTTTTTTTAAAGGCAGAACTGTGTGTTGGTAAAGAAGCTATTCCCTTATGTTTTAACTGATGTCATATCATCATGTCCCTTCTTCTTGTCGGTGTTTTCCATATATTCCTTTCCTCGGTGATTCTGCAGAGAAAATTCTCATCCCTTAACTTACCCAGTTTTCAAGATTCTCCTGTAACAGTACATCTCAAGTGATTCGATTCCTTTCGGTTCTGGTTTTCCCATAGTCCAAGTTACGTTACCATACAATGCCGTGTTCCAAACGAACATTCTCAGAAATTTCTTCCTCAAATTTAGGCCTAAGTCTGATACCAGTAGACTTCTCCTGGACAGAAATTGCCATTTTGCCAGTGCCAGTCTGCGTTTTATGTTCTCCTTGCCCGGTCCGTCATGGGTTATTTTGCTGTCAGGTAGCAGAATTCCTTATCTTCGTCTATTTCGTGATTCCCAATTCTGATGTTAAGTTTCTCGCTGTTGTCTTTTCCGCTACTTCTCAGTAAATTCGCCTTTTTTCGATTTACTCCCCATTTATGTTCTGTACTCATTAAATCATTCCATTCAACAGTTCCTCTCTTTCTTCTTCACTTTCGCTGAGGACAAAATGTCATCAGCGAATCTTATCACTGATATCCTTTCACCTTTATTTTAATCCCACTCTCGAACTTTTCTTCTGTTTCCGTTATTGCTTCTTCGATGTACAGATTGAAGAATAGGGGTGAATGAGTACGTCCCTGCCTAACACCCTTTTTAATCTTGGTCTTCCAGTCTTATTGTTTCCGCTTTCTTCTTGTACATATTGTATATCACCAGTCTTTCCCTATAGATTACTCCCATTTTTCCCAAAATTTGGAACATCTTGCAGCAGGTTTCATTGTCCAATGCTGTTTTCGGATCAACAAATGCTATCGAGGTATCTTGATTTTGCTTCCGTTATCAACCGCCATGTCAGAACTCCCTCTCTTGTGCCCTTGCCTTTCATAAAGTCAAAGTAACCGCCATCTAACAGATCCTCAATTTTCTTTTCCATTCTTCTGTATGTTATTCTTGGTAGCAGCTTGTATGCATGAGCTGTTAAGTTGATCGTGCGATAATTCTCGCACTTGTCGGCTCTTGCTCTCTTGGGAATTGTGTGGATGCCATATATTTTGCACCCAAACGTGAATAGTCGTTTTGTTTTCTCTTCCTCCAATGATTTTAGAAATTCCGATGAAATGTTCTCTATCCTTTCTGACTTATTTCATCTTAGGTCGTCCAAATTCTTTTAAATTCTTATTCTGATACTGCACCCCCGAACTCTTCCCGTCGACTCCTTTTAACGCGTCATCTACGAAGTCCTCTCCCTCATACAAACATTCAACTTAATCTTTCCACTTATCAACTCTCCCTTCTTCGTTTAACCGGATGATTTCCATTGCTCTCTTAAAGTTACCGTCCTTGCTTTTATTTTCATCGAACGTTGTTTTGAATTTTCTCTGTGCTTAGTCAATCCTTCCGACAATCCTTTCCTCTCCGATTTTTCACATTTTTCATGCAGATATTTCGCCTTTGCTTTCCTGCACTTCCTATTTATTTCATTCTTAAGTGACTTGTATTTTTGTACTCCTACATTTCCGGGAACATACTTCTTTCTTTCGTCGATCAGTTTAGGTATCTCTTCCGTTACCCATGGTTTCTTCACGGTTAGCTTCCTTGTACCTATGTTTTTCTTTCCTAATACTATGACTGTCGTTTTTAGAGATGTCTATTCTTCTTCGGCTGAACCATCTACTGAGATATTCACTATCTCATTATCTGCACCCTTAGAGATCTTCAAGCGTATCTCTTCATTCCTTAGGAATCCGCGTCCCACTTGTTTGTGCACTGATTCTTCGTTACTAGTGTTTCACTTCATCATTATGAAATTCAGATCTTAGTCTACATCTGCTCCTAGGTAAGCCTTACAGTCCAATATCTGATTTACGAATCTCTGCCTAACCATCATGTAATCTTACTGGAATTTCCCCGTATCTCTCGGCATTTTCCAAGCATATCTTCTCTCCTTCTGATTCTTGAACAGGGTATTTCTTATCACTAGCTGAAATGTATTGCGGAACTCACTTAGTCTTTCTCCTCCTTCATTTCCGCTACCAACCGCAAATCCTTCAGAAACTGTTTCTTCTACCCCTATTCCTACAACCGCATTCCTATCTCCCATAGCTATTAGATTTTCATCCCACTCAATTAACCATTCAATACACTCATACACTTTCTCTATCTCTTCAAATTCGTCTTGCGACGTAGCGATCTGTACCTGAAGTATTGTTGTCTGTGTTGCTTTGCCGTCGATTCTGTTGAGAACAATCCATTCATTGAAGTGTTCACACTAACTCAGTTTCTGCCCTACATCAATGTTCGTAACGAATGCTACCTCACTTATAACATTTTCTGTTGCTGTTGATATTAGGCTTTACTCGTCTAACCAGAAATCTTTGTCTTCTTTAGAATTCACTTCACTGCCCTACATCTATACTGAGCCTTAGCTTATCACTTTTCATATCTGCTAGCTTCCCTGCCACGTTCAAACTTCTGACATTCCACATCCCTACTAGTAAAATGTTATCCTTTCATTGGTAATTCAGTCATTTCCCATGGTCGCCTCCCCCTTTATAGGACATTCCTGGAGATCGTAATGGGAGACTAGTTCGGAATCTTTTGCCATACGTTAGGTCATCACGACACTTTTACAATTACAGGCCACATATTCTATGAATACATGTCAAGTGTTTTTAATATGGCGGTTTCCATTGCCATCTGCATCCTCATGACTTTGATCATTGCTGAATCTTCCGCCTTTTGGGGGCAGTTTCTCACTTCAAGGTTAAGAGAGTGATCAGAACGTTTTGTGCCGGAAATCTAAGGCCGACATTTCTGATGATTTTTATTCAAAACTAGCTGCGCACGGACGCCCTTTGCTGTGGCTCTGTCTGCTTAAATAGAAAAGATAAAAAGAGCAATCACACGTTTCCAATATGTATGGGAATTGGATGTATGTCATAATCACGTTTTCTCCCTTGTCTCTGTCCATCTCTCCTTCCCCCTCTCCTTATCCATCTCCTACCCTTTCTTCCCTCTCTCTCTTTATCCATCACCTCCTCCCCATTCTTTCTCCATCCCTTCCTCTCACTTCTCTCTCCCCTCTCTCAGTCCATCACTTCTTCCTCCCATACCCTGTCCATCTTCTCCTCCTCTTCTCCCCATATCCCCTTTCTCCCTCTCTCTGCCCATCTCCTCCTTCCCAATGTCCCCCCCCCCCCCCCGTCAATCTTCTCTTATCTTGAGCCTTGTTTGTTGTATTGCAAATTTCAAGTCTGTGATAATATTCTAATCATAATAAACCATATATATGTCTGTCTTATTTGCTAACAATGTTTTTATTAGAAATTAGAAAGAAGATAGTCTGTAAATCGGAAAGATACATTTTGAGATTTTTGGTAACGACGTTTTCCATTTGTATATTACATATACAGGGAGTTTCACTAAATGTGTTTGCCTCTGTAAGTTACGAAGTAATAGGCGACTGAAATATGTATTGCGGCAGGCCACTATAATAAACGTTACACTGTCTGCGGAGCTATGAACAGAGTTTATTGTGTTATTATCCAAAGAGTTACAGCAAAAAGATACAGTTTTTACATGGAATAATAGTTGTTTCTATCATGCACTGAAATCAGTAACACCAGCTGTGTATTCATCAATTTACATTACATTCCTGTCTCTTTTAGTTTGGGAGCTATAACCCTTCAAAGTTTCAGGGGCAGATACCACACGCTGTACATAATACATGGCTGTGTGGTGGGTGATGGATGTTCTGGCTATAGGAAAATGATTGAAATGAGATGTTCAAATGTATGTCCATGTTCCTGAATGCACAATGCAATGCACCTTCTAAAGGATCTACGTACGAGATTTAACATCGCCGGTGTCACGGAGCAACATTCGTCCTCGATGCGCCGTTTTAGATCATCTGCGGATGTGGGCTCACTGACATAAACACGGCCCTTTAGATATTCTCACAAAATGAAATCTAATGGTGTTAAATCTGGTGACCTTGCGGGCCATGAATGAGGACAATGGGGCCCCAATCACCTTCCTACAAACCTGTTGTTTAGTTCTTCCACAACAGCACGCGCAGAATGGGCTGGGTGACCATTGTGCTGCATCCACATGTGGAATCTCGTGTGTAGGCACACACGTTTAAGGAGACCACCCAAACTGACGACTATAAACGCGCGATATAACTCACCAGTCAGTGTACCTAGGAAGTAGTGTGGACCGATGATTTCATCCCCTAGGATTTCACACCATACATTAATAGATCACCATGTTGACGGTCGACAGGTCGAACCCACCGAGGATTGTCTGCGGCCCAGTAGTGCGCGTTATGGCGATTCACTGCACCATAATTTGTGAACGTGGACTCACCAGAGAACATAACACCTTGTAAAGACTCCAGCGTGAAATTACGCTTGGCCCATTCACAGAAAGTAACTCTCGCACGGAAATCGTTCCCATGCCGCTTCTCGGTCAGTGACACGCGGTATGAGTGAAACCTGTGGCCGTGTACTATACGCCACACAGATGTGAGACACACCAGCGATTGCAGCAACAGCTTGTAAACTGACATGAGGATCGTGGTGTACTGTACCTAAAACAAACACCTCCGTCTCCTCACTTCTTGCAGTTCTTCATCTGTAACTGCGACGCCTTACCAAGCTGCCTGTTTCCCAAAGTCGTTGTTCAGCACCTAATAAAGTAATGGCTGCCGGAGCTCTTCCCCTAGGATATCTCACGGACGGCTTACGCCATGGCTGCTTGAGTGGCATCATGTTGGCACTTGCCGAGCATCAGCACCATGTCAGTACTCGTTGTTTGTGTATGCCATCTTCATCTGATGTAAGTAACTGTGGTATATTATCGGGCTGCATTTGTTTGTGTGGCTCGAACTGTCGGGTATACGGCCGTGTGCGGCGACAGTCGGCAGTCTAACAATGCATTGAGGAACCTTCTCGCTCCGTGACACCGGCGACATTACAACTCAGCCGCACCACATTTAGAAGGCGCAGTGCATTATGCGCAGTGTGTGTGGTATCTGCTACTGAAACTTTGAAGGGTTGTAGCTCCCAAATTAAAAGTGATGGGAATGTAGTTTAAATTGTTGTATACAAACTGGTGTTACTGATTCCAGTGCATGATGGAAACAACTATCGTTCAATTTAGAGAATTGTATCTTTTTGCTGTAGCTCTTTGGATAATACCTCTATAAACTATGTCCGCAGCTCCGCAGACAGTGTAACGTTTCCTTTGGTGACCAACCGCAATAAATATTTCCGTTGCCTATTACTTCGTAACTTACAGAGGCAAACACATTTAGTGAAACACCCTGTGTATTTATTTATATATTGTGTGTATTAAACATATTCATATATTAACGGCTTATTTACCTGAACAAACGCCCATATTAGAATTCATCATTGTGTCCAAACTTCAAGGCCATCGGTCAAGAAATTCCGTAGATTGACGATTTTGAACAGACCATCATTTATATTATACAATGCTTTTTTTCCTTTTTTTTAAATATGTATTACGTATGTGGAGTTCCAATAGGTATATAAAAACACTTGAGTATTGGAATTAAATGCCGTGTCAAAACTTCAAAGCAATCCGTGAAGAACTTTCGGAGACATGAGGTTTCGAAAAAAAAAGAGCGTATACCTTTGTATAAACTGTAAATTTTCGTAATCGCAAGTATACGACAGTTTTTGACGGAATGTTTTGAAATTTTGACACAACGTTCCATTTGGAATACAAGTGTGTTGTTATAAACCCATTTTTAAATGTATGTGACATTCATTTTCTGAAAATTTAATAATTAGGAAAGTTAATTACAAAAAATCTCTACAGCATATCATATATTAATGAAACAGGTATCTAAAACACTCCTGTATTATAATGCAACGTTGGGGCAAAATTTCGAAGCAATTGGTCAGGCACTTTCGGGTATGTACGATGTTCTATAGATTTAAGCAGTGGCGATGCTCGAACCAGGGATCGAGGACGTTTTGTTCAGTAGTCAATGGCTCTAACTCTAGTACTGTAGGGGCACTAATGTTCTAATTTTATATTAATGACTTCCCGTATAGTAAAAGTTGCGAAATGAGACAGTCTTCACCCAGAGTGGTTACATGTGTCTGAGTAATATACAACAAGAATTTCCGAAGACATCTGTTCTACAGCTACACATTATTTCTTTATTTATTGAGTCACTGCTAGTTTCTTTGCCGAAACGCCATTAGCAGTCGCTCTTGCTCGTGGAATCCAGACACAAGCTGTCATCGTATTATCCGGCGCTCGTTGGATTACTGACCAGTGGGGAGAAACGTAAAATAATACTTGCTTCATCTGTGTGCCGGGTAGCACCATAACAGCTTGTCTTTTGCTTCAACGAGAATGAGCGTGTGCTGATGGCGGTTCACCTTGAAACTGTGACCTAATAAGTAAATGGATTAATAAAGAGTGATTACATAACAGTAACTCTGTTTCAGGAGGAATACAAAATACTCTGAGAGGTGACTAGACTAATTTAAATAAAACATCCAGGTCTTAGAGGTTACAGATATAGAGCAGTTTATCCAAGTCAGTATTCATTATCCACATTCCCACTCCAGATGCTGTGGAGTTATTTACCGATTGTAACTTTTATTTTGATGTCGATGTTGTGAGTTTGTGCTTGAGTATACACTGTATAATTAGCACAGTCACAGTCAAACTGTGATCGTGACTTGTTTGTTAATTATACTGTAACCTTTAATAAATGAATATTTTCTCAGTTGGGAATCTGGACAAACGTGTACTGTTTAAGCGTTGCACACGTGTTCATAAGTGCTGAATGTGTTGATATAGTATTTGTGTACGACTTTTCCAACGGCAACGCTACTGATGCTTGTAAAAAATACCTTAGGTAAATTCCTAACCGCAGAGTACTAGATTCAAAGGTGATTACTCGTATTTCCACGACACTGCGTAAGACTGGAGTAGGCCGATCAGTCGTATTTCAGTGGAACGTGCAAGTGGACAGAATGTCGGTGAAGTAGAAGATATTATTTAGTTGGAACAATGTAGCCCTTTAATAAGCACATCCAGAAATTGTATACGTATTGGTAATCCACATAAAAGAATATGGTGGACGTTACGTATGTACAGCGTCCACCCTTACCATTTACAACGGGTTCGAGAAGGAAATGAAGTTAGACAACTGTCACTGGCTAACTGTATTCGCCAAATAAGCTCATTTACGCCTTTTAGTGATGAAGCCATTTCCACTCGTAAGGATATCAATGACACTCGTAATTCACATCATTAGTACCACGAAAACCCAAATATCTCTGTGGATATACATTTTCGAAAACGTGCCTCTGTAAATGTTGTTTGCCTATGTATTACCGCATCATCTTACAGCTTCCTGTTATCTTTATTTCCTTAAGAACTTGTTCCCAGCATTACTGGAAGACGTTCCATTGCCTAACGGAGTTTTTCCATCACGACAGAGGCCCTGCACGTACTAGTCGCCAGGCGAAAAATCATCTTCTTCTCTGGAAGATGGATCTGCAGAAACGGCCACATTTGTTGTCCATCAAGCTCCCCCGGCCTTAACTCTATACAATCCTTTCCTTTGTGGCTTGCTGAAAGGCGAAGCCTATAATACAAGAGACGTTATGGTCAGATTATGAAATTGCTGCCTTCTTAAAAGTAGCCACTATGATCACAGAAGAGCTACACGCGGTGCTGTCAAGAGAATTTGAAGGTGCACTTAAGTTGGAGGCTTAATTTATGAAAATCGACTTTGGACTTAAATCACTTACATTTACTTAAAACCTGTGACAATTTGTTTGCGTTACACTCTAACAGATGAATCTTCGTGTTGTTGTTGTGGTCTTCAGTCTCGGGACTGGTTTGATGCAACTATCCACACTACTTGATCCTGTGCAAGCTTCTTCATCTCTGAGTAACTACTGCAACCTACATCCTTCTGAATCTGCTTAGAGTGATTTCTCTCCCTCTACAATTTTTACCCTCCACACTGTCCTCCAATACTAAATTGGTGATCCCTTGATGCCTCAGAATATCTCCTACCTACCGATCCCTTCTTCTAGTCAAGTTGTGCCACAAATTTCTCTTCTCCCCAATTCTATTCAATACCTCTTCATTAGTTATGCGATCTACCCATCTTATCCTCAGCATTCTTCTGTAGCACCACATTTCGAAAGCTTCTATTCTCTTCTTGTCTAAACTATTTATCGTCCATGTTTCACTTCCATATATGGCTACGCTCCATACAAACACTTTCAGAAACGACTTCCTGACACTTAAATCTATAGTCGATGTTAACAAACTTCTCTTCATCAGAAACGCTTTCCTTGCCATTACCAGTCTACATTTTACATCCTCTCTACTTCGACCATCATCAGTTATTTTGCTTCCCAAATAGCAAATCTCATCTACTACTTTGAGTGTCTCATTTCCTAATTCCCTCAGCATCACCCAATTTATTTTGCTTCCCAAATAAAAAATCTCATCTACTACTTTGAGTGTCTCATTTCCTAATTCCCTCAGCATCACCTAATTTAATTCGACTTCGTTCCATTATCCTCGTTTCAATCTTGTTGATGTTCATCTTATTACCTTCTCCCAAGGTACTGTCCATTCCGTTCAACTGCTCTTCCTAGTCCTTTGCTGTCTCTGACAGAATTACAGTGTCATCGGCAAACTTCAAAGTTCTTATTCCTTCTCCATGGATTTTAATTCATATTCCAAATTCTTCTTTTGTTTCCTTTACTGCTTGCTCAATATACAGATTAAATAAGATCGGGGATAAGCTACAACCCTGTCTCACTTCCTTCCCAGCCACTGCTTCCCGTTCATGCCCCTCGACTCTTATAACTGCCATCTGGTTTCTGTACAAATTGTATATACCCTTTCGCTTCCTATATTTTATCCCTAGCACCTTTTGAATTTGAAAGAGAGCATTCCAGTCCACGGTGTCAAAAGCTTTCTCTAAGTATTTTTCTCTGTAAATACTAAAAGTAGGGAACATATCGTTTGGAAGGTTTTATTCAGATTAGTCTCTACTATCACCTCCAAAATTGTTTAAATGTTTATCATTGGATAAGTATATAGGGAAGGACATAAACAACAGAAACTGCAGTAACACTTAGTTATTTTTTGACAAAATGTCGGCCTTGTTTATATATTAGGGATTCGCTTTCATTACGTAGTAATATTAAGATGTGCCCTTCACGAATTACGATGGCTTGATAAAAAGTAATGCTTCCGAAATTTTTTATGTGAAAACTCTTAAAACTTTTTATATAAAAGTATTGTTCTTAACAGTTTATATCTTTGTTCTTCATGTTTATGGATTTACTTCTCAAGATAGCAACTCTGGTGACAAACACATTTCTCCCAACGAGTGACTAATCTGTTAATACTGTCACTGTAGAATTTTTGACAGTGTTGACGGAAACACTACTTGAATGTAATTAAGAAGACGCTCAGCAAGAAGTACGATCTGGCGACCAGGTCGACGTAGCAAGCACATCGACGCTACGACAGATTCCGACGGCCACGTCTTCGCGACCGCCGGCGGGCGGGCGCGGACGGCCAAGAGAGCGGCCCGCGGGGGGGAGGGGATTTAAATCGGCCGCCCGCTCTCAGGAGCTCAGTTCGTCAGCGCACCTGACGATGGCGACTTGTCTGATCGCCGAAATATTGTGCCTGTTGGACACTATGAACCGGCAGTATATCTGTGGACTAGAAACATATAGTTTATTATCTATTTGCATCAAATGCAGATAGGATACAACATGTCCCATCTTGTTCATCCCTGTGCCGTTCCCACTCTAGAGCGTATTTCAGGCTGACAACTCTTATGGAAGGAAATAACAGATTTAATCATGTTACATGACTAACACATAGTCAATGGCATGCACTTTAAGATTATATGCCACTGAACCGAGTACAATTAACGAGTAACAGTTTACCTTGCCTTGAAATCACCAAACCCAAATAGAAACGTGAAGAACAACAGTTCACTTACAAGTCGCACTCCAAACCAAGACAAAATGACTATATAGCCTTCCCTTCTATTCAGAAACATAGTAATATGATACAACAGTAAGCTGCGGCACTCTACAGTCCGAAATCACCACAATCCTCTTCGGCCCAAGTTTACTTAGCTTCCAATTAACAGAAAACTTATTGCGTAATTTTTTTTTTCGAGGTGCCTTATGACTACCTCTCTTGTTTGGTATATTCACGGTGTTTACACGTACTTATGTTGGACTTCTTATTATGACGTTTCCTCTGATTCGCAAGAAGTTATCTGTAGACAGCTGCTCGTATGGAGTAACGGTATTGATTGAATTCGATAATATACGTCACAGCATAAACACACCGTTGAAGGCGACAGCTTTTTTTCCTTGTCTTAAGTAGGACCCAATAATACAAAGTCATGAAGAAAAACCAATACGCCGTTCAATCAAAAGTTGTTGTCAAAGTCACGATTACTGGACTGATGAGAAGTTAATCTTGAAGGACATATCGGTGTGTGTGCATGATAGGGACAAACAATTCATTTCAAAAAGATTAATAAACTATTAGTCAAGAGATATATCAGATTTGTTGCCTACATGATTCAAGGAATAATGTTACGTATGTTCATGCCAGTGATTAACTCTTTTAAACATTTTAAGTGACTGTGTGAAGACAGGAATACCCGACAGTGAAACGCGAATAATATAAAAATCAGCATTACGGCGTGTTACAAGGACGTTACTTCAACATAAGTGATCTCTGGAGTTACGTTGGACCGTTGTTAATAATTTGACGTAGCAACGGCATAGCAACGGAATTACGAACAGCAATTATTAATCCTCGCTAAGGATGAATCGAAAAACGACCTTAATGATAGGATTAAGAACCAAGATTTCACTGCTCAACGAAACTAAACGGGCATAAGATAAATGATAAGCAATTGATCAGTTAACACAAACTGATAAGACTGTTACGGACGAACAATAGAATATTTCTTAACTACGCGTGGAGCTGTGTTTTAGGAGAGTTACGGGTGCTGTTTCACGTCATACTGACGGGGGCGAACAACATTACGAGACGCGTCTCCTTCCGATGAGTGGAGAAGGAGGGAAGGGACGTCACAATACGTATGTACACTCCTGGAAATTGAAATAAGAACACCGTGAATTCATTGTCCCAGGAAGGGGAAACTTTATAGACACATTCCTGGGGTCAGATACATCACATGATCACACTGACAGAACCACAGGCACATAGACACAGGCAACAGAGCATGCACAATGTCGGCACTAGTACAGTGTATATCCACCTTTCGCAGCAATGCAGGCTGCTATTCTCCCATGGAGACGATCGTAGAGATGCTGGATGTAGTCGTGTGGAACGGCTTGCCATGCCATTTCCACCTGGCGCCTCAGTTGGACCAGCGTTCGTGCTGGACGTGCAGACCGCGTGAGACGACGCTTCATCCAGTCCCAACATGCTCAATGGGGGACAGATCCGGAGATCTTGCTGGCCAGGGTAGTTGACCTACATCTTCTAGAGCACGTTGGGTGGCACGGGATACATGCGGACGTGCATTGTCCTGTTGGAACAGCAAGTTCCCTTGCCGGTCTAGGAATGGTAGAACGATGGGTTCGATGACGGTTTGGATGTACCGTGCACTATTCAGTGTCCCCTCGACGATCACCAGTGGTGTCGGCCAGTGTAGGAGATCGCTCCCAAACCCATGATGCCGGATGTTGGCCCTGTGTGCCTCGGTCGTATGCAGTCCTGATTGTGGAGCTCACCTGCACGGCGCCAAACACGCATACGACCATCATTGGCACCAAGGCAGAAGCGACTCTCATCGCTGAAGACGACACGTCTCCATTCGTCCCTCCATTCACGCCAGTCGCGACACCACTGGAGGCGGGCTGCACGATGTTGGGGCGTGAGCGGAAGACGGCCTAACGGTGTGCGGGACCGTAGCCCAGCTTCATGGAGACGGTTGCGAATGGTCCTCGCCGATACCCCAGGAGCAACAGTGTCCCTAATTTGCTGGGAAGTGGCGGTGCGGTCCCCTACGGCACTGCGTAGGATCCTACGGTCTTGGCGTGCATCCGTGCGTCGCTGCGGTCCGGTCCCAGGTCGACGGGCACGTGCACCTTCCGCCGACCACTGGCGACAACATCGATGTACTGTGGAGACCTCACGCCCCACGTGTTGAGCAATTCGGCGGTACGTCCACCCGGCCTCCCGCATGCCCACTATACGCCCTCGCTCAAAGTCCGTCAACTGCACATACGGTTCACGTCCACGCTGTCGCGGCATGCTACCAGTGTTAAAGACTGCGATGGAGCTCCGTATGCCACGGCAAACTGGCTGACACTGACGGCGGCGGTGCACAAACGCTGCGCAGCTAGCGCCATTCGACGGCCAACACCGCGGTTCCTGGCGTGTCCGCTGTGCCGTGCGTGTGATCATTGCTTGTACAGCCCTCTCGCAGTGTCCGGAGCAAGTATGGTGGGTCTGACACACCGGTGTCAATGTGTTCTTTTTTCCATTTCCTGGAGTGTATACCCTCTAAGAGATAAAAGAAATGACGCGCCACCAAGGAATTACCCCGATGGGACAGAAATTGGTAGATGTGATGTACATGATTACAATTTCAAAAAAGTTGGATGATTTTTTCAAGAGAAATAGCTTCACAAACTGAGAATCTTTGTAACACCTTGGCTATTACGCTATCAGTTATTCGGCTTGCGACGGATTGATAGAGATGCTGGATGTCCTTCTGAGGGATATCATGCCACATTCTGTCCACCTGGCCTGCTAGACAGTGTCTCGAGGTGGTTGGAGAGCCTTGCCGATAATGCTCCAGATGCTCTCAATTGGGAAGAGATCCGGTGACCTTGCTGGCCAGGATAAGTTTTTACAATCTTGAAGACAAGCGGTAAAAACTCTCATCGTGTGCGGCCGGGCATTATCTTGCTGAAATGTAAGCCAAAGATGGTATGCCATGAAGGGGAACAAAACTGGACGTAGGATATCATCGACGTGCCACAGTGCAGTAAGGGTGCCGTAGATGACCATGAAACAGATCCTGGTATGAAAAGAAATGGCAACCCAGACCATCACTCCTGCTTGTTGGGCCGTATGGTGGGCGACAGTCAGGTTGGCATCCCACAGCTGTCTTGGGCATCTCCAGATATGTCTTCGTCCTGAAATCTCATTGACTAGAGCAGGACTGTCCTTCTGTGATGATTCGAGCCCCAAAGACCAGCGAAGACATATCTGGAAACGCCCCGGACGTTGGTGGAATACCAGTACCAATACCACCGCCCGCCATGCGGCCAGACAACTAGGAGCGATGGTTTGGAGTGTCATTTCTTTTCATAGCGGGAGATATTTGTTTGTCATCTGTGGCACCCTTAGAATACGTCAGTAAGTCGACGATTTTCTACGCTCCGTTTTCTTGCCCTTCATTGCAAGATATCCTAGTCTTCATTTCAGCAAGATAATTCACGCCCGTACGTGGTGGGAGTTTATACTGTTTGTCTTCGTGCTCGCCCAACCCTATCTCGGCCAACAAGGTCGCCGGAACTCATCACAGTAGCGAACGTTTGGAGCGTTATTCACATGGTGCTCCCAACAGCTAGGGATTTTGAAGATCTAACGCGCTAACTGGGAAGAATTTTGAACGATATCCCTCCGGAAAACATAAAGCAATTCTATTAATCAATCTCAAGGTAAATAACTTCTTGAATATGGACCGCAGATAAAATAAAACATTACTGACTTGCTGAATCTGTATATAGGTATGTATGTATCCTCCTAAGTACCTGGACTGATTTCATCAAACTTCGCACACATATCACTTACTGTTTGGAAAAAGTCGCTGAGGGATTAAGAACAACCTACCAATCAAACAGGAAGAAGTGAGACTGAAAAAGAAGTGTAGTCCACGACGCCGAATATTCACATTTATTCACCTAGTATTTGAGAATGAGAGCACTTAACGACTTGCAACAACTTTACACATAATTTCAAATCTTAACGAAACTTTCTTTTGCTGAAAATCCCCAAAATATGATGAAATGAAACAAGTTTATCGCTTACTACATTTTCGCTGTTCATGCAGTAAAATAGCCGCATCAGGCACAACGTTTCAATTTATTGCTTCTTTACTAATAACTTTAGGTGCAAGAAACTTCGCCGGACGTTGTGGCCGATCGGTTCTAGGCACCTCAGTCCGGAACCACGCAACTGCTACTGTCGCAGGTTCGAATCCTGACTCGGGCATGGATGGGTGTGATGTCCTTAGGTTAGTTGGGTTTAAGTAGTTCTAAGTTTTAGGGGACTGATGACCTCAGATGTTAAGTCCCATAGTGCTCAGAGCTATTTGAACCATTTTTTGCAAGAAATTTAGAATGTGGTATCCTCATATGCAGCTGAAGTTAAATCATTTTCCGAGGCACAGTTCATGAGATATGACGTTATAAACACTGAGAGGCGTGAAAAATTGCCGCATCATGCATGACATTAAAATTTATTATTTTTGTGCTTCTAACTCTATTCGCAACACGCTTCACAGACAGTATCCACATATACCGCTGAATGTAGCTGGAAAATTATATTATTGTACAAGATATATAATGTCATAGTAATTGAGGTGCGTGAAAAGGAAAATATAATGCGAAATTCACCAGCGAGATTGGCGTACTATGCATAGAAATGTGTGTAAATTATGTCATGTACGCTGTTAAATCCACAGGTAGAAAGTCCCTCCTCAATCCGTGGATCCATTTCATCCGAATTTGTTACACATACAACTAAAGTACTCTGGGGATAAGGCCCAGGAACCTCATATTCGGGGGGAAGGGGAGGGGGCGATAAAGAAGAGAGAGGAAGGAGCAGGAGATTGGCATACAGAGAGGGGGAGGGAGGAGATAGATACAGATGAGTGGCGAGATGGACAGAGGGAAGGAGGAGCGAGTAAACGAACAGAAAGAGAAGGCGAGAGGGGGAAATGGACAGAGAAACGAAAGAAGTGGAAATGAGCAGATGGGGGAGGAGAAGGAGGAGGAAATGGACACGGAGAGGGGGAGAAAAAGATAGAGAAAGAGGGGGGGGGGAGGAGCTAGACAGAGAGAAGGGGGAATGACAAAGAAAAGTGGAAGGAGGAGGTGGTCAGACAAAGCCGAGGGGGAATGAGGACTTTGGCTAGTAGAAGATTTGACTAAGTACATACCCAGGCAACGTCGGATATTCATTTAGTCGATCTCTAGTGACTTAATTAATTACATATGATGTTGGCGATTCGTATCACTTGGGACACGATACTTTTCGTCGCAGCTGCGGGTATTGTACAGTTAGCTGGGAACCAGTGGTCCAGTGGGAGTAGGTCGGCCTTCCATGAGCCACACACGCCCCGTGAGACAACGACGCTAGCCATTCCTCGCCTCCCCCCTCCACCCCTTTTCACACCATCGCCCACAAAGCGCGTGTGGCTCTTCTCCCACTGACGGGTAACGAAGTCAGTACAGTTCCGATAATAAAGCACAGCCGTGCAATTGGGTAACAGATTTTGCATCGGCGGCTCTCTACAGAATTTGACGCATCGCCGGTCCGAATTGGGAATTTGATTAGCCTGTAACTACACAGCTGCTGGTGTGGCTCACCATCGATGTAGCCACTGGTGTGGACAGCAGTGGCCACTTGGCTGTAAACCGGGACTCTGCGGACGTCTTATACGTTTGGTACTTCTCAGTTAGTCTGTGCGATCACAGTTAATAGTAGGTGAAGCGTCAATTAATGCCAGGCCCATCTACTAGGTACTGCCGTCTAACCACCGTTGCTTACATTGTACCTTACGAGGTTTGCAGTGGCAAAGTCCGTCCGTGAGGGTACTACAGGAAGTTTCCACGAGTCTCGCTCACTTTTCTTATTTAGAAAGGACTCAGTTTCTCCGCATTGCAGATAAGGAAGATCCATCGCTTTCCGGCTAAGGGCAGTATTATTCTAATAGTACTAAATCTACAGATGTTGTCAAGTTCAACTAAACACCTAGAGAATGCAATTACGAACAATTTAAATTGCAGTAATAAGGTAAATCAAACATTGCGTTTTATTGGTGGCGCACTTAGAAGATGTAATAAATCGACTAAAGTAATTGCCCCCACAACGCTTGTCCGTTCTGTGCTAGAGTATTGCTCTGCGGTATGGGATCCTTACGAGATATGTTTGACGGAAGTCATCGAAAAAGTTCAAAGGACGAGACATCTTTTGTACCATTACCAAGTAGAGGTGCGTGTGATACTTCAGTTGGGGTGGCAATCGTTCAACAAAGGCGAGATATTTCTAATCAATTTCAGTCATCAACTTTCTCTTTCGATTGCGAAAACATTCTGTTGATGCCCACCTACAAGGGGAGAAATGATCACCGTAATGAAATAAGAGGAATGAGAGCTCACACGGAAATATCTAAGAGTTCGTTTTTCCCTGGCGGTGTTCCAGAGCATAACGGTAGAGAAATAGTGTGAAATCCGATCGATGGACCCTCTGCCAAGCACATAAATGTGAATTGGAATAGACGGCATATTGTGAATCGACCTACACATTCCCTTGTTTTGTTCGTGTATTTGGCATTTAAGTGGCGCAATTTGATCATGAAAAAGCATATTTAGGTATTATTGCTCTGATTCCACAATTTCTATATTAAGTGAAGAAACTTAATTTGACCATTAGAAATGATTGGTGAAAGCTTGCTAATGTAAATACATTGCGTTCGTTTAAAAATAGCTTTTGCTACTACCAGGTTATCTGGTTCTGCTGGAGATGGTGAGAACCTTTAACTCATTTAACCAGCCAGTTATTAAGGGACTTATCGTATGTCACAGAAATCGAACGACGGTGCAGTCTGTAATTTTCCGCATTAGCGGATCATTTCCAGACGCCAAAAAACAACAGAAGACGGAAAAAATCCCGAGACCTGGTGACGTGCAACCACAGACTTTTAGATTTGTAGTCTGTCACTTATCAACTTTTTTATTCACACGGTCTGCAAAAATTAATAAAAGATAAATAATATATATTAACTACTCGATGGAGATCAGTAAAAGTGCACAAGTATTTGTTTGCAGATAGTAAATGATGCGTATACCTAGTTTGCTGAAACCGATTTAGAGAATTAGGAGGAGCTTTTTACCCTTGACTTTGCCTACGGTGTCTCATGTCAAAATATTTCATAGGAATTTAACATACTTCAGGCATATCTGGACACATATTTCATCTGTGTCTCTAGAGAATTTCGGACTGCAATTTCGTTTTCACGCAGCTCAGTGTCTATGGCATCATATCTACCGAACTATGTGTCGTACAATTGACATAACTTTTCAAGTGCATCCAGTAGTACATGTGGCCATTGTCTGCGAAATGTTTCGTAACATGATTAGCGGAAAAGAAGTAAAATTTAGACGGCAATGCATGATGTGGCAGGTTTTTCACGCATCTCTGTGTTTATGACGCATATCTCCTGTTTCGTATAGTGGTATAAGTTTGACGCTACATTCATTGTAATCTTTTAACACTATCTGCCAACTGTGTTGCTAATAGAATTAGTAGTAAAGAAGTAATAAATCAAAACGTCGTGGTTGATTCGATCGTCTTACTGCAGTCAGCGAAAATGGTATGAGCGATAAAACTTTTCCTTTCATCATTTTTCGAGGATTACAAACGAGAAAAAGATTCCTAAAGGTTTTTAAATTTGGGTGAAGTCCGTTGCAAGTCGATGAGTGCTCTCAAATGGATCAGAAAAATGCGGGTATTCGCGCGTAGTGGCCTGCACTACGTTTTCACTCCCCCCTCCCCCCAAGCCACTTCCGCTTTGATAATTAGATGTTTCTTACCCCAAGGTTACTCTTATCCACAAAGTGATTCTTCTTTCAGATAATAAGTGATACAAGCTTGGTTGATATATGTCCAGTGGTTCAGGAGGAGATGTGGATCATACATAAATACATTTTTGTAAAATGTAGCGATATCACTGGTTTCCCCTTCCCATAGATAACTATTTCTTTAAATCATGTAGTTGCGTCGAAGAAGCACTCCAATTATTTTACTAAGTTACGAACAGTAATTATGCAGATAAATACTTGCACAGTAGAGTGTTGGTATCTTCCATAAACTTTGAAATATTTGTGATTTTCTCTTTCTTTCATTTTCCTTTCGTTTCACTTAAGGTATGGCTCAGAATAAATAGCTTCACATTTCTTTCATTATAATCAACAGGTTCAAAACTTCAAATCTGACATTTCTCGCCATTTCGGCACTGCGGCAACGTGGCTCTTTCTGTAACGACGCGACTATCGATAAGCGCCTGCTCTCTTTCCGCGAACCAATAGCCGGCTCTCAATGCGGCACACCATCGACGGAACTGCCATGCTGCAAATTATGTTAACGAGACGCAAATTGCTCCACATAAAAGAATTCTCTTTCAGAGCAATGATCAAGCGCCATCGCCGTGCAGAAAATGGGCAAGAGCGTATTTCCATAAAACCCCGCCAAACAGGTGGCGATGGCTGCTTCTAAATGGAGACGCGCCAGTTCCTGTACTGCAAGCGATAAACAGGTAGCGTTCCCATTACCGGCTGATAGCCGTGTAAACAAGCCTTTTCTTCCGTCCGTTTTTGTCGGCAGCAGTTAGCTGAGCCGGCTCACCGTGCCGTCGGTTTTGCGCCGTTACGCAACACCAGCCTCATTCAAGTGATTCCCTCCATGCTGGCAACACATATTACTTCATGTGATTAAGCTGTGAGGATACCCCCTCTATGCTTACGACATCGCTGCACGCATGATCCATAACACTGCAACGCTATCA
Organism: Schistocerca serialis cubense; assembly: GCF_023864345.2. Taxonomy (NCBI): domain Eukaryota; kingdom Metazoa; phylum Arthropoda; class Insecta; order Orthoptera; family Acrididae; genus Schistocerca; species Schistocerca serialis. The sequence goes on along the minus strand of NC_064638.1, from coordinate 924,622,102 downwards.
CGATTTCTGGCGTTAAAGTAGCTATGGAATATGTTTTATCATGTGCCCTGTGTACAAATCTCTTTTCACACTATTAATCTGTGTATGTTTTATGTTACAGAAAACATATTTCCATGTGGTCTGCGAGACTGACGAATCCACTACACACAATTCAATACATCGATGAAGCATCAAATCTTACACACAGCTGCTGATGCCAAATTGTAATGCTCTTTGTGAGGCCAGCTTCTCGACTCGGTGAGGAGTCATATTCCTGGCATCTTATTGAGCTCTTGATCTTATACTCACATCGTCTTTCTCATATGCTGGTGTTACGTAAAACCTATCTTCTTTCAGCATTTCGACCTCAGTGGACCTGGTATAATGTAAAACATTAATAAACTTCCTATATCTGAAACTCTGGTTAAATTTAGGCACATTTAGTAAAAATGGTTGAAAACAGTATGGCTACTGCGACTTTAAGGCACTATAATTATATTTGTGACGTAGGCATTGTTTGTATTTGTGACGTGGGACGTGGACACTGACATGTCATTGGCCTTCTGAAGACGTCTTCAAGAAAGTCCTCTTTTCTATAACATCACAATGATGAAATCACAAGCCACACTCATTTTTTGATGATATCGTCAACAAATGAAGTGGGGAAATATGAAAAAATTGTCGGGCAATTACAAGAAATGATGTGAGTGGGCGGCAAATTTAAACGCAAACACACACACACACACACACACACACACATTGTATAACGTGTAACCTCTCTCCACCAGTCAGAGTCTGTTACTTTAGTCAGCTTAAAATAAAAAAACGTTCAAATGGCTCTGAGCACTTTGGGACTTAACATTTGAGGTCATCACTCACTTAGAAATATTTAGACCTAACTAACCTAAGGACATCATACATATCCATGCCCGAGGCAGGATTCGAGCCTGCGACCGTAGCAGTCGCGCGGTTCCGGACTGAAACGCCTAGAACCGCTCGGCCACCACGGCCGGCGCTTAAAATTAAAGAGCCAGTTACCTTCTAGCACCATCTGAGCTGTACTAAAAGTATCCGAATGGCCTGAATTAGTGATCAAAAATTACCCCAGATAGTTAGAATAATATTTGAACTGCTTAAATTAACGAAAATGTTGTCACTTATGTCTTCGTTACTGACTTAAAAAGTCGTTGAGGATTGTCTCAACAGTCATATAGGTAAATATTATTGAAAGTTGTTTATCATTCACAACATACTCTCCATAATAGTACGAAACCAACATTTGCTTGTGGAATGTAATATGAGAAAGAGGACAAATCATGTTCACCATAAACAGGTAAAAAGCAGCGTCTGCTTATGCAGTGTAAGAAAGAAATCAGTTATAATAGTAGTCGAAAATATGTTCTACTTTAAATATCATTCTTCAAAACTTAAAAACCACAAAGTAAAGTAAACTACGGGTTTAACCTGCTGTTACTTGTCATCATTAACAATTGACGAGGTACATAATTCCATGATTGGTTTAAGAAACATCAGAGCGTGAAATTAAATATTTGCCACCTCTGTGATGCTTGTATCAAGTATCGGAATGGTTCTTCCAAGACTAAGATTTATGCAATGAAAAAATACTCCTGGAACCCAAAAGTGCAATGTCTTGTGTCAAGTATTGCAATTTTCTTTTCCACATAGAGACATATCCGTCAAATCAGGCTTAAAGAATTATTGTGAACTCTAAAGTAACTACTCCAATACCATTTTCATGCATTAATGGAGACAAATAACACGTTGAACTAACGGCTCATATTACAGGTTAGGTCTATAGGATCGATGTCATAAATTTAAACTGACCAGGTTTATAACTGGAGAAAATACATGTCAGTTAAAATACAGAGTGTTTACAAATTAATATCAGGGTTTTAACGCTTTATAATATCTATTACATTAAACTTGCAGTTATAAATGATACGTCACATGAAAGAGCAACTCAAACAGTTTTACCAAGAACCTTATAAATGTTCAATGTGAGCACCATTTGTCCCACGGCACACATGAATTATATAGCCGAGTTCATCCCAAATGTTGAAAGGGCTTCCTTTGCATGGCCTCCACGTTCACCCGACCTAACACCATGTGACTTTTTCCTTTGGGGCTTCATCAAGGATCGTATGTACGTGCTCCGCTACCAGCAGACCTCCCTGAATTAAGAAACCGGATTGAAGCAGTTTTTGCTACAAACACTGAAGACACACTTATCAACGTTTGGGAAGCACTCGGCTAAGGACTTGATGTGTGCCGTGTGACAAATGGTGCTCACATTGAACATTTATAAGGTTCTTCGTAAAACTATTTGAGTTGCTCTCTCATTTGACATATCATTTATAACCATAAGTTTTATATACTAAATATTATAAAGCGTTAAAACCCCGATATTCATTTATAAACACCCTGTACTATGCTAAGCAGGTAAGCACGCAACCAAATAGGTGTCTGATTTGTTCGGAGAGTGTAATTAATTATACCTACTCTCAGTGTAAGTCACAATACACCTTCAAATTAAATATTTCCACATCACAATTGCGCTCAATTACCCGTTTTAGGTAGAATAGTAGTTCATTATGTCATACGCCAGAAAAATAAAATTGGTGATACTGGTTGGCAACTTATTATTTTCATTAAAATGGCTCAGAACTACTAGAGGTTATTTACAGTTACAACTCCGGACAGCGGTTGAAATATTTACCAATTGGAACTATTGTACCATGTCTCTCAAAACACAGATAGACTGCACTTCCTGTAATTAACTATTAAATAACACCAACATCCAATAAACATAGGCGACATGAAAACACAGTCTCTCCTCTCTCTCTCTTCTCTATCTCTCTCTCTCTCTCTCTCTCACACACACACACACACACACACACACACACACACACACACATGACATAGCCAAAGGACAAACATTCTAAGCAAACACCATATTGAGAAAAATGGAATGGAGGAATCAAAGAAATAAGGAAGAAAGCATTTTGATGATTTTATTGCAATATAACACTTAAACTTCATATTTTTTTCGTAATACTCATCTAGAGTTTCTCTTGTGTTTAGACACATATCACAAACAAACAGGATGATAGAGTTGAAGCATATCCAAAGAAGATAGCGAACCAAGACAGAGTCGATATCATGAAAGTAAACGCTTTGGTAAAATTGTTAATCCTCCACATTCTTTTTCTTGTTCCTTGGAGCCGCATCAGCACGTGGTCAACATGGTTATTAATAGATTTGGTATGTTTAATTTGAGGGGTAGCTGGATCCCTGACTGTCGCCACCCCATTACCCACCAAGATGGAATACATCTACCCTACCGCATGCAGGCAGTGTTATTCCTGCGAAAGTGAGTGAAAGTTTTCTTAATGTTTGAGAAATGTGTAACTGAAGTGAGACTTGGGTACCTGTCTGGTATTCACCTAGTGGGATTTGGCAAACCACCTAGAAACGACAGCCAAGCTGGCCAGCACACGGACCTTCATCGTTATTCAACTGGGCATACTCGATCCAGGACCATGTACCGCCACATTCCAGAAATGACACGTCCACATGTATAGTTATGTGAGTGAGTTTAACTTGTTAAAACACACGCAGCATCCTCGCTTATAGTGATATGTAAGTATAATCTCAGATCTCTACAAAGTTTTGAGAAAATTAAATTAGTATTATTTTTCAAAATATTTACTATTTCATTCACATTGCAAGCTCTATGGACCCTCGAATTAAATACGTAGATATCTAATTCGACTGTACTCCTTATTAAAATACAGACAGCCCTCTTAGTGGCACTCCCTAAATATAACTGAAGATTAGTGGACGACTGTAGTTTACTCTTTGTACCATACACTATATTCATCTAAATACATAAAAACTGGTTGCAAAAATATGCACATGAACACTACAGCAAATTAAATTATAGCTTAAAACTAACCATGAATTACCAACGGTAGTTTCATCTCAATTATTCGTCTCTGAAATCGGAAGCTCGATATTCCTGCCACCTGTTACAAGCACAGTTGATCTTAAAATGTTTTTACACATGCATTGTTTGTAATAAAATATTACAATACACAAAGCTCTTTTATTGACAACATTAAATTCATCCAGATCATTACGGCTGATCTAACTCACACCCTAAAGTACACTGAGAATTAGCAAAGTAAACAATGACAACATGATAATAAGCAGTTTCTCTGTACATCTTGGAATACATTTAGCATACTAATATGATCAGAATATCTATGACTAGCACAGAACAAAACGCTGTCATCTTCCACAATTACACAGAGCAAAAGTCTATTCCCTCTGTTATGTATAGTATAATGTTGCTGCATCGTTAAAGTAAGCATTCCAGAGAGTAAAAATACTGTCTCTTAGTGGATGTTGCGTAACAATTAACCCATGCTGCAGCACAAATGTAACAAATAACTTGCCTATTTAAGATCTGGTAGCTGACCCCAAAGTAGTCAACACCCCGAGTACCTAACACCCCAGTAGCTAATACCTCTACCAGAAACCAAGCAACTCATTAGCTGTCACCTCTCATAGCTGGTAGCTCCCGCAGTAGCTGACGCAACCAGAATCTGACACACACTGCTATAACATACTGATTTTAATGAGTTATACAGAATTTCCAGTCTGTAATGCTTACGCCAATGAGGCAATGACGAGATAATATATAGTGTGTCGTAGTAGGAATAGTCAATATTCAGAGCTATGACAGAAACAATCATTCGAAGCAATAAATTGTGTTAAATATGAGTAGCAAAATGAGCTCTTTAAGAGCTATGAGCATTTTTTAGTATCCTTCTAAGCAATAAAGTCTATCAAATATGGGTTCCAAAATGTGTACTTTAAGAGCTATGAGCACATTTTCACCTTCGATGCTGTAAGAAAATGTCTTCTACTGCAAGCCCTTTTCCTTCCATATTTCTAAAGATGGTAGTATGGGCCAAAATAAGAAAAAGTTTCTGGCGAACAAGGGCCCTATAGTGGGAATAGTCAAGAGCTGAAGAGCTAAGATCACATGTTCATCTCTGCCACTGTGGAACACATTTATTCTGCCTAAAAAATGCTCGTAGTTCTTAAGTTACGTATCTTAGAGGGCATCATTACCAGACTAATTCTTCTTGTTATATTACATACTACCTCCTCCCAAAGTACAGGGTTATTACGAATGATCGAAGCCATTTCACAGCTCTACAATAACTTTATTATTTGAGATACTTTCACAATGCTTTGCACACACATACAAAAACTCAAAAAGTTTTTTTAGGTATTCACAAATGTTCGATATGTGCCCCTTTAGTGATTCGGCAGACATCAAGCCGATAATCAAGTTTCTCCCACACTCGGCGCAGCATGTCCCCATCAATGAGTTCGAAAGCATCGTTGATGCGAGCTCGCAGTTCTGGCACGTTTCTTGGTAGAGGAGGTTTAAACACTGAATCTTTCATATAACCCCACAGAAAGAAATCGCATGGGGTTAAGTCGGGAGAGCGTGGAGGCCATGACATGAATTGCTGATTATGATCTCCACGACGACCGATCCATCGGTTTTCCAATCTCCTGTTTAAGAAATGCCGAACATCATGATGGCTGAGCACGGTGGAGCACCATCCTGTTGAAAGATGAAGTCGGCGCTGTCGGTCTCCAGTTGTGGCATGAGCCAATTTTCCAGCATGTCCGGATACACGTGTCCTGTAACGTTTTTTTCGCAGACGAAAAAGGGGCCGTAAACTTTAAACCGTGAAATTGCACAAAACACGTTAACTTTTGTTGAATTGCGAATTTGCTGCACGAATGCGTGAGGATTCTCTACCGCCCAGATTCGCACATTGTGTCTGTTCACTTCACCATTAAGAAAAAAATGTTGCTTCATCACTGACAACAAGTTTCGCACTGAATGCATCCTCTTCCATGAGCTGTTGCAACCGCGCCGAAAATTCAAAGCGTCTGACTTTGTCACCGGGTGTCAGGGCTTGTTGTTGTTGTTGTGGTCATCAGTCCTGAGACTGGTTTGATGCAGCTCTCCATGCTACTCTATCCTGTGCAAGCTTCTTCATCTCCCAGTACCTACTGCAACCTACATCCTTCTGAATCTGCTTAGTGTATTCATCTCTTGGTCTCCCTCTACGATTTTTACCCTCCACGGTGCCCTCCAATGCTAAATTTGTGATCCCTCGATGCCTCAAAACATGTCCTACCAACCGATCCTTTCTTCTAGTCAAGTTGTGCCACAAACTTCTCTTCTCCCCAATCCTATTCACTACCTCCTCATTAGTTACGTGATCTACCCACCTTATCTTCTGCATTCTTCTGTAGCACCACATTTCGAAAGCTTCTATTCTCTTCTTGTCCAAACTAGTTATCGTCCATGTTTCACTTCCATACATGGCTACACTCCATACACATACTTTCAGAAACGACTTCCTGACACTTAAATCTATACTCGATGTTAACAAATTTCTCTTCTTCAGACACGACTTCCTTGCCATTGCCAGTCTACATTTTATATCCTCTCTACTTCGACTATCATTGGTTATTTTACTCCCTAAATAGCAAAACTCCTTTACAACTTTAAGTGTCTCATTTCCTAATCTAATTCCCTCAGCATCACCTGACTTAATTTGACTATATTCCATTATCCTCGTTTTGCTTTTGTTGATGTTCATCTTATATCCTCCTTTCAAGACACTGTCCATTCCGTTCAACTGCTCTTCCAAGTCCTTTGCTGTCTCTGACAGAATTACAATGTCATCGGCGAACCTCAAAGTTTTCACTTCTTCTCCATGAATTTTAATACCTACTCCGAATTTTTCTTTTGTTCCCTTTACTGCTTGCTCAATATACAGATTGAATAACATCGGGGAAAGGCTACAACCCCGTCTCACTGCTTTCCCAACCACTGCTTCCCTTTCATGCCCCTCGACTCTTATAACTGCCATCTGGTTTCTGTACAAATTGTAAATAGCCTTTCGCTCCCTGAATTTTACCCCTGCCACCTTCAGAATTTGAAAGAGGGTATTCCAATTAACATTGTCAAAAGCTTCCTCTAAGTCTACAAATGCTAAAAACGTAGGTTTGCCTTTTCTTAATCTTTCTTCTAAGATAAGTCGTAAGGTCAGTATTGCCTCACGTGTTCCAACATTTCTACGGAATCCAAACTGATCTTCCCCGAGGTCGGCTTCTACCAGTTTTTCCATTCGTCTGTAAAGAATTCGCATTAGTATTTTGCAGCTGTGACTTATTAAACTGATAGTTCGGTAATTTTCACATCTGTCGACACCTGCTTTCTTTGGGATTGGAATTATTATATTCTTCTTGAAGTCTCAGGGTATTTCGCCTGTCTCATACATCGTGCTCACCAGATGGTAGAGTTTTGTCATGACTGGCTCTCCCGAGGCCATCAGTAGTTCTAATGGAATGCTGTCTACTCCCGGGGCCTTGTTTCGACTCAGGGCTTTCAGTGCTCTGTCAAACTCTTCACGCAGTATCTTATCTCCCATTTCGTCTTCATCTACATCCTCTTCCATTTCCATAATATTGTCCTCAAGTACATCGCCCTTGTATAAACCCTCTATATACTCCTTCCACCTTTCTGCCTTCCCTTCTTTGCCTAGAACTGGGTTGCCATCTGAGCTCTTGATATTCATACAAGTGGTTCTCTTCTCTCCAAAGGTCTCTTTAAATTTCTTGTAGGCAGTATCTATCTTACCCCTAGTGAGACAAGCCTCTACATCCTTACATTTGTCCTCTACCCATCCCTGCTTAGCCATTTTGCACTTCCTGTCGATGTCATTTTTGAGACGTTTGTATTCCTTTTTGCCTGCTTCATTTACTGCATTTTTATATTTTCTCCTTTCATCAATTAAATTCAATATTTCTTCTGTTACCCAAGGATTTCTATTAGCCCTCATCTTTTTACCTACTTGATCGTCTGCTGTCTTCACTACTTCATCCCTCAGAGCTACCCATTCTTCTTCTACTGTATTTCTATAATCTATCTGATACCTTTTAGTATCTCCAGGATTCCTCCAGGTATACAACCTTCTTTTATGATTCTTGAACCAAGTGTTAGCTATGATTAAGTTACGCTCTGTGCAAAATTCTACAAGGCGGCTTCCTCTCTCATTCCTTCTCCCCAATCCATATTCACCTACTATGTTTCCTTCTCTCCCTTTTCCTACTGACGAATTCCAGTCACCCATGACTATTAAATTTTCGTCTCCCTTCACTACCTGAATAATTTCTTTTATCTCGTCATACATTTCATCTATTTCTTCATCATCTGCAGAGCTAGTTGGCATATAAACTTGTACCACTATAGTAGGCATGGGCTTTGTGTCTATCTTGGCCACAATAATGCGTTCACTATGCTGTTTGTATTAGCCAACCTGCACTCCTATTTTTTAATTCATTATTAAACCTACTCCTGCATTACCCCTATTTGATTTTGTATTTATAACCCTGTAATCACCTGACCAAAAGTCTTGTTCCTCCTGCCACCGAACTTCACTAATTCCCACTATATCTAACTTTAACCTATCCATTTTCCTGTTTAAATTTTCTAACCTACCTGCCCGATTAATGGATCTGACATTCCACGCTCCGATCCGTAGAATGCCAGTTTTCTTTCTCCTGATAATGACATTCTCTTGAGTAGTCCCCGCCCGGAGATCCAAATGGGGGACTATTTTACCTCCGGAATATTTTACCCAAGAGGACGCCATCATCATTTAATCATACAGTAAAGCTGCATGTCCTCGGGAAAAATCACGGCTGTAGTTTCCCCTTGCTTTCAGCCGTTCGCAGTATCAGCACAGCAAGGCCGTTTTGGTTAATGTTACAAGGCCAGATCAGTCAATCATCCAGACTGTTGCCCCTGCAACTACTGAAAAGGCTGCTGCCCCTCTTCAGGAACCACATGTTTGTCTGGCCTCTCAACAGATACCCCTCCGTTGTGGTTGCACCTACGGTACGGCCATCTGTATCGCTGAGGCACGCAAGCCTCCCCACCAACGGCAAGGTCCATGGTTCATAGGGGGCTTGTAGCAATTGTAAACGGTATGGCTTCTGCTTTAGCCTTTTCCGTAAGATTTTCCAAACCGTCGGCTGTGGTACGTTTAGCTCCCTGCTTCCTTTATTCGTCGACTTCCGCGGGCTACGCGTGAAACTTATCTGCACGCGTTCAACCGTTTCTTCGCTCACTGCGGGCCGACCCGTTGGTTTCCCCTTACAGAGGCATCCAGAAGCTTTAAACTGCGCATACCATCGCCGAATGCAGTTAGCAGTTGATGGATCTTTGATGAACTTCGTCCTGAAGTGTCGTTGCACTGTTATGACTGATTGATGTGAGTGCATTTCAAGCACGACATACGTTTTCTCGGCTCCTGTCGCCATTTTGTCTCACTGCGCTCTCGAGCGCTCTGGCGGCAGAAACCTGAAGTGCGGCTTCAGCCGAACAAAACTTTATGAGTTTTTCTACGTATCTGTAGTTTGTCGTGACCATATGTCAATGAATGGAGCTACAGTGAATTTATGAAATCGCTTCAGTCATTTGTAATAGCCCTGTATATTAAGCTAAAAGCTTACAGTAGAAGAAATTTGTTTCACAGTATAGAAAATGAAGAAGTTCTATATCTCTAAAGGTATGCATTTTACGTCGGGGTAATATTGGTAATTCATGGTGTATGGGCGCCATTGTTCTGACCTCCATCGCAGAGGAGTCAAGAGAAGGGGGGAAATGTGGGTAACGGGTGACACATCGTGCGATATGTCTACGGTGGCATTGAGTAGAAATGTCGCGAAATTAGACGCCAATGTGACTCATTAACGCGCTTTAAGCCTCGCATGAACGTTTGACATCTGGCCCAGTTGTTTATTTTTTGTTCATTTCTGTAAGTGGCCACACAATGCTGTTAAAGCGTCACCTAACTCGAGGGTGATGTCTCAGGGTACAACGCTTTTTCATCATTAAAGAGGAAGGCTGTAGGTGCCTAGGAGCGAAATTTCAAACTTCTACGTTGTATTGTGAGACAATTACACGTTTTTCGGAAAGTGACTCTTTATTAGCGTTGCACAGTCGAGCAAATACAGTATATCAATGTTCAGAGGGCCTTGGCACCATACTTCTGATTGGTAAATATTGCAATCGTCATCGAAAGTTGTTACTGTACATAACCTCTGAAAGGCCTGAGTCACTTATTACAAAAGCAGTAACTGTCAGTTAGCATCATCAGTTTTATTTTTCTGACGTATAACAAAAATCATAATGGATTATCACTGCCCCACCTAAAACGATGCTTGACCGCAATTCTGACGTGGTAATATTTGATTTGAAGGCATATTGTGACTTGCAGTAAGAGTAAGATTCATTCATTACACTCTTCAGGATAAATAAGATTGCCTATTTGATTGTGTGCTTGCCAGTTTATCATAGTATTTTAGCTGACATTTATTTTCTGCATTTATAAACCTGGTCATGTTAGGTCCATGACCTCGATCTTTTAGACCTAACTTATAATGTCAGCTGTTATTTATCATGTTACTTGTAACTATTTAGTCATGGAAATATCACTGACATACATACTTTGGAGTTTACAGTAACGTTTTAGGCACTTTTTTGACGGATATGTGTACTGGGGAAATAAAATCGTAATACTTGACTCAAAATGCTGCATTTTTGCGTTGCTTACGTGTTATTTTTTTTAAGCAAATGAAGACTACATGGAAACAAAGGGTTAAGTCCAAATCTCACGAAAATGAGTTAGTGGTATCTTTATGAAGTTCATCAGATGTATTTTCAGTTGGATGAACTTAAGTGGATGTGATGGGTACAGTCACGAAGTTTTAGCCATATTAAAATATTCTATACACGGAGAAAACGGGTCAAATCCGTCCAATACATGGACAGAAAGAGTGAAGTCTAGCAGGTGCGGATTTCTGAGCTATTTGGTCTTTTTGTCTGCCCTTATGGAAGACTCATTGTTGACGTTGTTAAATGCTATGTCTTTGTTGATCTTTCTTATGTATTGTCGAAGCTAACATGGAGCAGATTTAACATTAGCTTCTTTGCTTTGTGCAGAGGTGGAACTTAATTTCGTGCCTGGATTTGTGCTAACAAAGAGCAGTCTTGACAATCGCTTCAGCGCTTTGTGGTGTGGTAGATCGAATTGAATTTCATGTAAAATCTTACTGGGGTCAGTGTTTCAACTGGTGATGGAATATCCTGAGTGAAGCTGCAGTGGTAAGTCTAGAAAAATACAGAGCTATGGTAGACAATCTGAAGTATCTAAAAAGCTAAGAACGAGTCACATGAAATAGGAGAGAATTGTAAATGCAAGAATTGTACTGATTTGCTAACTGATGCAGAGAAGTCTACATTAATATCTAATTTCATTTTGTTGAAGGACTGAAATGAGCAAAGTTGTCACCTGACAGGACTGATTTCTGTTGACAATGTACAACGCCGAAGGCCTCGCAGAGATGAGACAGTAGGTACTTTGCGTGCCTATACATTTCAATACAAGGTCAGAATAACGACAGAAAATACTGTGACAGAATTGTCTGTTTGTCAAAAGGCCTTTATATCATTGCATGGTATATCAAAGAAAAAATTAGAAACTATCAGCAATTCCTTAAAAATTGAAGGCATGGTGCCAGTTGAGAAACGAGAGAAACACGGAAACCAAGTTCATAAACATTCTACAGAAACAGAGCAAAACATCTGCGCTCACATCAAATCATTGAAAGGATGGTCCAGTCATTACAGCATAAATAAAACACAGAAAATGTATTTGTCTGAAGAACTCACAATCAAGATGATGTTCGAGATGTTTTAAGAGACACATTCTACTTGTTCTGTACCATATGAAACTTATCGTAAATCATTTAATACAAAATTTTTATACCTCATTCGGTTTCTCTCGGAGTGATACATGCAGTACTTGTCATACGTTTTCTGTAACTTTCAAAGCTCTAGAGGCACAACTCACACATGAAGCAGATTGAAAGGAAAGATCAGACGTTCAAAGTAATATTACGAGAGAGAATAGGAACTGCACCACTGTAAAGCTGATGCATTTTATCGGCATAAAAGACTATCTAGACAGAGAAACAGAAAGTTTGCTAATACAGAATCGATGTGTATGGATGTCCAAACATCAGTACCAGCATTGTGTATTATAAGTGACAGCTTTCTGTATATGTATTTAACATACATCGACTCTCAGACAGTAATGCAGTGTTTTATGTTTATCCTGAAACCACAGGGAAGAAAGGTTCAAATGAAGTATTTACTTCGTTGCTGGATCCTGAGGTAAGAAATTAGGAAATCTTTTGTGGTCTATGCAGTGGTCAAAACAAGAACTACCACTTTTCAGGTTCATCCAATATCTTGTCCATCATGCAAAGCGATTTCAATCAATTCATGTGACATTCCCAGTAAGAGGACATTCATACTTGGAAAGTGTCAAAGACATGGACCTCTTGAAACGTAAAACAAAAGTTGAGCTCCCAAAGGACTGGACAGACATAATTAAAGATTCGCGTGCGAAACACACTCCTTTACAAGTTGTTGTTGTTGATGGTTCAATGATATGTGAATGGGCTGATTTCTTGCAACCTAGATAGCGACCAAAATGTCCAGTCCAATCTCGAATTATTAGGGAGATGAAGGCAGAACGTCACCATTCAAGGCATATAACACATCATGATAGTTACAACGGATCTTGTATCAAATCAGTTGTTACTGCTCCTGCTGGACGAATGGAAGAGGGACCAGAACTTGCAGAAGAAGAGGTTTTGTTCCCTTCACTCTGTTACGAAAGTAGGCTCGTACAGACTTTAGTCACAGTATTTACATGAAAGTAGATCATTTCACTGCGTGAAATAGCAGGTCCTGCTTTATTATAACAAACCAATTGAGATAACGTGCTAATAAGAGGTCGCATGTCCAGTGTTTCAGGACTGCTACTTATCTCCAAGTAAAAGTATCATGATTTTCAAGAACTGAAGGTGTTCTGTGACACAGGGGCCCAGTGTACTGCACACACACATATATTCCTTTTCGACAGTGAATTTACAAACACATTATGTGTTATTTGTTTGTGATAAGTAAAAAGTGAGAAATGAAGACTGTCAGTTGTAAAAACGGTGACTTGTACTGATAACTGAAATTACGTCCTGTGTTGTAACCATTTATTGAATAATTGTTGGTAGTTGTGTACCAGGCCATTTAAAGATACAAAAGTTGAGACATGATCTTATTAACCATTATAATTTACATGATTTCAATGAAAATAAAAACAGGTTATTAATAAACAGTACTGTTCCTAAAACCTGATAAGTCATAAACATCTTGTACAATAATGACCAGACTCAAACATGGCTAGAGCTTTGTCCAGGGAGTTGCAGGGAACCCAATATCATATTACATTCTGACTTTTACAATCTAATTGGTGCATTATACAAAAAACTAAAAAATAGACATTCAGATAAAAAGACATACAAGGTCCAATTTTTAATAATATTTTTTTCCACTTTTAAGGAATCCTAAAGGAAAGGTAGTTGAATGTACTGTATAAATAACAAAAGCACATTTGAGTAACCAATGAAATTGTAATGTTTTAAATTTTAAAGTTGCTCACCTGAAAAATCTATAAAATGTTGTTATCCCCTTCTTTCCGTTTGGTCTTCAGATATTTTATACTTTGAATGAACATCTGGACACTAAACAAACATTATGGATGTGTAAAATATTTAATTTCAGGTTCTGTCAAGTCTTAAACGAAGCATGGTACTCAGATCGAACTACAAATATACACTTGTGGGTGATAAATTGGAAAAGGAGTTTAAACCATTAGTCGATTTTGTGTCATCTCTTGAGGTTTTGCAGAAAAGTAATGTAATTAGAACTCAAATAAAATTTTATTAATTTGTTAATTACATTCCAGGCACAAATGTTGGTTTTTAATTATTTATATGGTTTATGTTTTAAACTCATTCTCATATTGCACTCTGTAAGCAAACAATGTTTTTAACCGTTTATGGAGATTATATTGCATATTCGTTCTCATGTTCCATAAGAAGTTAACTTGTCTGGTTAGCAAGCCACATATATTTAGGTAATGCAGTATCATACGGGTATTTACTTTAGAGTTCAAAATTGCGTTTTTGACACTAGTTCGGTGTGAAAATCGCAATGTTTATCGTTTCTGAAGCATTTTTGTGGAATTAGAAAAAATGTGACTTTGAAAAGCACCATATATGTGGTAAATAATTAATTTGTTGCTCTGTTGTTTCTTACACTATGGTACACCTAATGACCTTTGAACGTCTCACCAATCCAGACATCTGTTTGTGAGGACAAGAAACAGAAGCACAAAAAAGAGTAGATGATTTAATTTAGCGTTTCTGGAGTTTTGCAGAAGAGTATTTAAGTGAAAACTTACGTTTGATAACTACATATGACGAACATGTTAATTACGTTGTATAAACAAATGTTGGTTTTTTACTAGGTGTGATTGGAAAGTTTTAAGAATGGATCCACGACTGTTTACTGGTTTGGCGGGCATGTACACAGAGGGTGGGGAGTGAGTCATTGCCTTGTCCTTGAACACCCTTTGAAAGGAAACTACGTTTCCTTTATGCAGTTCATTGTAGCAACTGGCTGAGTGCGGGTCTGTTAGGACTTGTTGCCAGATTCTGTCTGCGTGAAAATGGACGTAAAAACGGAGCAAACAGTTTGTGTGAAATTTTGTTTTAAAATCGGGAAATAAGCTTCTGAGACTTCCAAAGTATTTAAAACAGATTTGTAAATAATTTTATGAGCCAGTCAAATGTTTTTGTCTGGTAAAACAGATTTAAAAATGGCTGCGAATCATTTGAAGATGAACCACGGTCTGGCTGTCCTTCCATCTCTAAAACGAACAAAAATGTTGTGAAAGTTCGCGACTTACTGTTCTCTGATCGTAGACTTACAACTAGGGAGATGGATGATGAACTTAATTTAAGTTTCTATTTAGTTCAATCAATTTTAACTGAAGATCTAAATATGCGTCGAAAGTCCCGCAAAATTCATTCCAAAAGTGTTGTCAAGTGACCAGAGACAATACCGACTTGAAGTGTGCCATGAACTGATTAATCGGACAAAAAATTACCCAGATCTGTTAAATAGGGTAATTACACGTGACGAAACGTGGGTATATGGATATGATCCTGAAACCAAAGTGCAGTCATCGCAGTGGAAGACTCCAGGTTTGCCACGACCGAAAAAAGCGGGGCAAAGTTAGTCGGAGGTGAAGACAATGTTGGTGACTTTTTTCGATTCTACCGGTATTGTGCATCACGAATTTACCTCTGGCGGACAAAAAATTAACCAAGAATACTATAATGTGTCCTTGAGCGTTTGCGCGAAAAGGAGTGGAAGAAAAGACCTGTATTGTGGAAAGACAGGAGCTGGGTGCTACACCATGACAATGCTTCTGTTCATCGTGCCTTCTCCATCGTTGAATTTTCGACCAAATTAAATAGTCCTGTGCGTCCACAACCACCATATTCCCCTGATTTGACCCCTACGGACTTCTACCTGTTTCCTAAACTGAAATTTTCACTGAAAGGGAAGCGATTTGACTCGATTGAAGACATCCTTAACAATTTTCAGGGAAAAAATTTCCAGGAATGTTTCCAAAATTGTAAACACCGTTGGAGTCGGTGTGTTCAGTCAGAAGGATACTATTTTCAAGGGGCTGCTGTATCACAGTAGCATGTAAGTACTACCATTTTACAATTACAACCCCATTCTTAAAACTTTCCAATCACACCTTGTAAGTACACAGCGCAGTATGGGAGTGGTGGTATTGGGTTGAGAGGTGGGCATAACAAACACCCCCCCCCTCCCCCAAAGAAAAACAGTTTTTTATTACCAGGAAAAACGCATGTAGTTAAAATAAACCCCAGCTAAGAGAAGAACAACCATTTAGCTGTACTGTTTTATTATCACAAACTATAATAGCCCCAGTACGTAACCACTAGATAAAACACAAGATAACACCACTCATAAATGTGGCAATGGAGTTTAACTGTCAAAATAATTAACTGAGAAGACCAAATTTACTGTAAAAGAACTTACCATGAGATCATAGGTTTATAACATAATGTACATTCCGTTTACAACAACACCACTGCTGAAAACTCTCACATATGGTTTCATATTCAGGCTTGCAGTTTCATAAAACCAGCTTCAAATCATAACTATCACATCTGTGAAGGAACGCTTTTGTTCGAATGGGGGTCCGCAAAAACTATAAGTCAAAACTAGAAGCATAAAAATAGTAACCAATAATTACAATTCAACACAGAATCTCTTTCTATCATTCAGTAATGAACAGAAAGCGTTTCTAGCAAACACAATCACCTTTCAACTTGTTAAAAACTAAATTTTCCAACCGTTTATGTCCCAGTGCACCCTGGCACAGAACAGGGTTCAAGCGAGCCGAAAATCCAGTGCAGTTAAAAGCCAAACAGTTCAGACTAAGCCTCAAATCTTATGCCTGCTAGAGAGTCAGAATTTTCAACAGCTCGGAGCGCATAGCAAACTGTATACATACTACGCAGGTTGTCCACCGATATCTGCTTGTTGGCGGCTCGATAGGAATTGACACAGCCCTGAAAAAGCGGCATCATTGGAGCGGACTATGGAGCACGGTTTCACCAGTTGTGGCAAATTTCTAGCCGACATACCAAGGAAAGCTTGTTTTCCTAGTTAACAAGAAACATTTCTGAATAGAGCCCATTGCCCATCACCTTTTCTATACCCATCGTCACTGCCACAAGGTATTTAACACAACCCTGCTTGCCTTGCGTTAATGAGATCGGTCACCTCCCAGCATTATAGCGCCGTTCCAGTTTCTCATGGCCGACCTTCAGGTTACGCTTTGTGTGGTTCGAGTTAGCCTGAATCTATGCAGCGTCAACTTTCTCGGGAAGCAGATTGTTCAACCTCCATAGATTAGACAACGGAGAGTTCGAGCTAAAGACAAACTTTTTAACAGTCGGTGTTGGCTTACCAGCCTCATGCATTGCTGTGTTGGAAGCACCAACCCACCATGGAAGTGATATATCCCAATGGATTTGATCCTTATGATGGAAAAGTGACGAGGGTATCCTGCCAATTCCGGTTCACCTGCTCAGCAAAAAGCGAACTGGGTTAATATGCGATCGTTGTGGTTTGGCTTATACCAACTTCAAAACAGATATTTCAGAAGGCTGTAAACGGGAAGTTAGGAGCGTTACATATAACAAGCGCCCTATATGGTCAAAGATCTCAAAAACGGACTGAAGGCATTTATTATAATGTGGAAGAGAGTGACATGCGTCGAGACCAGCCAGCAAAACCGCCTAAATGCATCTAAACACACTTGCATGTACTGGCTCCCACCTCACGGACTTAGGAAGAGTCAAGCATAATAAAAAAAATACGTCAATTGTACGGGCTGGTTGGCTACGTCCAGTGCCAAAAATTCCTGGTGAGTTTTCAATACTGGCTTATTAATTGCAGCCGGCCAGTGTGGCCGTGCGGTTCTAGGCGCTTCATTTTGGAACCGCGTGACCGCTACAGTCGCAGGTTCGAATCCTGCCTCGGGCAGGGTTGTGTGTGATGTCCTTAGGTCAGTTAGGTTTAAGTAGTTCTAAGTTCTAGGGGACTGATGACCACAGATGTTAAGTCCCATAGTGCTCAGAGCCATTTGAACCATTTTTTATTAATTGCACACATCTCACAGCTCGATACGAGATGCTGTAATCTATTTCTCCATCTCCTTGCAGATAAGGTGCTCAGTAATCTTCATCACAGTCTTAAAGATGTAACGTCCCCTTTGAAAAATTATGAATGACTGTGCTGGTAAACTTCTACGTTATTTGATTTTCAAACAGATGAGCAAAACTGAACGTATTCAAACATTTCTCTCTTTACTTATTCTGGTCATCACTAAACTGACACGCAATCAGACTTTCAATAATCCCCACAAAAGAATGGCCCTGACCAACAATAACCTATACCTTTCATGAATCACTTTCAAAAATCTTCGTTACTCGAACTACTGCAATACAGCGAGCGCCAATACTGCCAGCTAAATAAAAATTCTAACTACTGAAGGCACTAACTACTGATAGGCCTGGTTAGAAAATGAAAGATTTTGATAGAGAACAAACAATAGATTTACCTTAATAGTGTTCAGAAGTCATAATACATATATGAGTCCACGACATCCAGTCTTACAAATTTCCTTTTTCTGACGGACACGCGTCCAGATCGTCCGCTCTCAAAACTCTGGCATCTCTCTCCCCACATCCACCACTGCTGGCGGCTCACCTCCAACTGCACAACGCTACGTGCTGTTCACATCCAACAGCCCAACAGTACAATAGCAAATATTCCAACAATGCCAACCAGCCACAGACTGAACACAGCACAGTCAGTGATTTTCATACAGAGCGCTACGTGGCGTTACCAACATAAAAGCCGTAGTCATAAAATAGTTTAGTCGGGGCTTTGTAAGTAGGCTGTTTAGGTTTTTATGTTGGTAACGCCACGTAGCGCTCTGTATGAAAATCACTGACTGTGCTGTGTTCAGTCTGTGGCTGGTTGGCATTGTTGGAATATTTGCTATTGTACTGTTGGGCTGTTGGATGTGAACAGCACGTAGCGTTGTGCAGTTGGAGGTGAGCCGCCAGCAGTGGTGGATGTGGGGAGAGAGTTGCCAGAGTTTTGAGAGCATACATAAAAACCTAAACAGCCTACTTAGAAAGCTCCGACTAAACTGTTGCAGGTCAGAATCCTGTTATTTCCCTACATCTATAAAAAGGAGAGGACAGCAAACTCTGTATTCTGAGATACGCAATTAATTTGGTTCAGAGATCTCTTTGTCCAGAAAGTGGTCGTCTTCCACCTGAACAGCGTGATTACGCATCTGTGATGATATTCTCGGTGTCGGGCACGTGCTTATCTGGGAAACTGAATGTATAAATTCTCACTTCCCACTTCGTAATATGACGTAAATTTCGCTCTTGTCAAAATCCAACCGAAACCTGGGTATCTGTTTCTAACAAGAACGATCGGTGTTCAAGATAGGTTTTGGACTTCTCAGCAACGAAAAAATGGTCAGTGCCTCTTTTTGTGCAAACAAAAGTGAAGACGGCACACACGAATAGTAACCAACGGATCGCCTCTACCATTGCCCTCCTGCCAAAAGACAGCTACAGTAGATGCCGTAGATATGTCGGTCTGGACTGGAAATTCCTTACTAAATGATAGCCAACACCGAGACACTTGACAGAGCCCTCTTCGGGGCCTCAAATGCTGCTGCCTGAGGTGGGGTGTTTTGAGCGGGGTAAGGATTTGGCAGCCATATGAGTGCCTGGTGTCAGTTAACAGATCACGTTAATCTGATGTAAGCTTTTGTAGTGCCAGTTGAAGGGTCTCCTGGAGAGGATCTGCCGAAGAAAAAGGGGAAGGTCATCTTCCCAAAGATGCTGTTTTCCAAAAGGGTCATGGTGACGTCTAGTTAAAGGGTGCCACACATGTGTGGGAGTTTTAACAGAGAATCCATATGTGCTCTTGACCCTGGTTAACAAATATTGCCAACTTCCTGAGATCGTTGGCAAGATAGAGTAATGTAGCACAGCTAATTCAGGGTAAATGCAATTGTCATTTATCCGGAACAGCGCCGTTGGCTGCGCCAGCTAGGTGGTCAGTTAAATGATATCTTACCCAGTCACCTTCTCCCTGAGGTCATTAAGGCATGGAACTACTTGAGCAAAGTTGGGAAATTTTTTCATATTCTTCATGGATGGGAGCCTCAGTGTGGCTCTAGTCTACTCTGGCACCCCATACGGAGACTAGGTGACCCAAATGGGATATCTTGCAGTGTGAAAACCTCACCTTTGATGGCATAGCAGTCTAATTGGCGTTGCAGAGAAGCTGGAGAACTTTTCTGATATGCTGTAGACTTTCGTGAAGACTTCCACTCAAAATGACCAGACCTCTCCTTAGAGAGCCCAAATATAATAAATGTACTCATAAAGATACGAGTCGCTGTTAAAATCCATAATGGGTTACTATTCCTGATTAAGGTAAAAGTAGCAACAATATTCATCTTCTGAAACCAACCAAAACACATATGTAGGTCAGGTAGTGATACTGACAGAAGAGCAACCTTTCTTTTCAAGGCTTGAGAAACGTAGGCTAGGGTACAACAAATATGGGGGAAGAATAGGCTGATCTAATAACGCCCTGTTTCGACGTATAATATATGATTAATAATACAAGGTGGAGAGTGCCGATGCGGCGGATGCCCTACCTAGATATCGTTTGAAAACTCTGTTTTATATTCTTCCCCTTTCACTTCAACCAGGCGATCGGAAAAGGCATTTTTTAACTAGACTACACAACTGGTGGAGCCAACGACTCTGTTCAGGAAATAAATGACCAAAATCATATTTATCTTCCTCAGCCGCATGCGCTGTAGCCACCCTCATTTTCTTGTTGGCGCTTCTTTCCGACTAGCACTTACAAAAATGGGAGGTGTGTGAGCTACTGAAGACAAAAAGAAAAGTAAAAAGAAATAAGAAAAAATAAGAAAAGTATCTCTCCTCAGTCTGGAATTAGGTACACATCTCAAATAAAAACCTGCCCATGATTAAAAGGAACAGACAATCTGCACCTTACTGGGAATTTCCCCTAGCAATCGAATTTCCTCTGAATTTGCTGTGCTTTTTTTTTGTGACATCCGTGTTCTGACTGGTTTGATGCGACCTGCCACGAATTCCTCTCCTGTGCCAACCTCTTCATCTCAGAGTAATACTTGTAACCTAAGTTCTCAGTTATTTTCTAGGTTGTTGCAATCTTTGTCTTCGTACAGTTTTTGTCCCCTACAGCTTCCTCCCGTACCATGGAAGTCATTTAGTGATGTCTTAACACGTGTCCTATCATTCTGTCCCGTCTTCTTCTCAGTGTTTTCCACATATTCGTTTCCTCTCGGATTCTGCACGGAATCTCCTCATTCCTTGCCTTACCAGTCACCTAATTTTCAACATTCGCTTGTAGACCACCTTTCAATTGCTTCGATTCTTTTCTCTTCCGGTTTTCCAACAGTCCATGTATCACTACCATACTATGCTGTGCTCCAGCGTCCTCAGATTATGGCCTATGTTAGATACTACTACACTTTTCTCGGCCTGGAATGACCTTTTTGCCAGTGCTAGTCTGCTTTTGATGTCCACCTTGTTTCGTTCATCATTGGTTATTTTGCTGCCTAAGTAGCAGGATTCCTTAACTTCATCCACTTAGTGACCATCAATTCTGGTGTTAAGTTTCTTGCTCTTCTCATTTCTGCTACTTCTCATTGCTTTCTTCTTTCTACAATTCACTCTCAGTCCATATTCTGTACTCGTTCATTCCATTCAGCAAATCATGTAATTGTCTTGACTTTCACTCAGAATGGCAATGTCATCAGCGAATCGTATCATTGATATCCTTTCACCTTGAATATTAAGTCCTCTCTCGACTCTATCATTTATTTCCATAAACGGTTCTTCGATACGCAGTTTGAACAGTAGGGCAAAAGGCTACATCTGTGTCTTACACCCTTTTTAATCCGAGCACTTCGTTCTTGGTCGTTAACAGTTATTATTTCCCCTTGGTCCTTGTACATATTTTTTATTACCCGTCTCTCCCCACAGCTTACCCCTTATGTTCTCAGAATTTCGAACATCTTGCACCACTTTACATTGTCGAACGCCTTTTCCAGGTCGATAAATTCTACGAACGTGTCTTGATTTTTCTTTGGTATTGCTCCCGTTGTCAATCGCAAGGTCAGAATGGCCTCTTTCGTGCCTTTACGTTTCCCAAAGCTAAACTGATCGTCATCTAAGGTATCCTCAATTTTCTTTTCCTTTTTGCTGTATATTATTCGTATCAGCAACTTGGTTGCACGAGCTGTTAAGTTGATTGTGCACTTGTCAGCTCTTGCAGTCTTCAGAATTGTGTGGATGATATTTTTTTGAAACTCAGATGGTATGTCACCAGACTCATACACTCTACACACAATCTTGATTAATTGGTTTGTTAACATTTTCGCCAGTGATGTGAAAAATTCTGGTAGAATATTATCTATCCCTTCCGCCATATTCGATCTTAAATCCTTCTAAGTTCTCTTAAATTCTGATTCTAATACTGAATACCCTATCTCTTCTAAAGAGTCTCATGTTCCTTTTTCTATGACATCAGACAAATCTTCCCCCTCATAGAGGCCTTCCATGTGCTTTTTCCACCTACCAGTTCTCTCGTCTGCATTTAACAGTGGATTTCCCGTTGCACTCTTAATTTTGGCACCACTCCGCTTAATTCGGCAGAAGACTGCTTTGACTTTCCTATATGCTGAGTCAGTCCTTCCGACAATCATTTCTTTTTCGATGCCTTCACATTTTTCATGCAGCCATTTCATCTTCCTATTCATCTCATTCCTCAGCAACTTGTATTTCTGAATTCCTGAATTTCCTTGAAAATTTTTGTACTTCCTTCTTTCATCGATCAACTGAAGTATTTCTTATGTTACCCATGTTTTCTTCGCAGTTACCTTTGAAACGTCCCCTTTGAACAATTATACATGACTGTGCTTAAACTGACACACAATATTTTTTAGCGCAACGCAATCTGACTTTCAATAATCCCTACAAAAGAATGGCCCTATACGTTTCACAAATCACTTACCTCACAAAAATCTTCGTTACTCGAACTACTGCAATACAGCGAGCGCCACTACTGGCAGCTAAATAAAAGATTCAAACTACGGAAGGCACTAACTACTGATAGGCATAGTTAGCAAATGAAAGATTTTAGTAGAGAACAAACAATGTATTTACCTTAATAGTCATAATATATATATATAGCAGTTCATGACATCCAATCTTACAAACTTCAAAACTCCGCCATTTCTCTCCCCACATCCACCACTGCTGGCGGCTCACCTCCAACTGCGCAACGCTACGCGCTGTTCACATCCAGCTGCCAAACACTACAATGGCAGACAACAATGCAAACTAGCCACAGACTGCACACAGCACAGCCAGTGATTTTCATACAGAGCGCTACGTAACGTTGCCAATATAAAAACCTAAACAGCCTACTTACACCTTCTTCGTACCTATGTTTTCCTTTCCAACCTCTGCGATTGCCGTTTTCAACTGTATTGCCCACTGAGCTATTCGCTATCGCTCTATCTATAGCCTTAGAGAATTTCAAGCGTATCTCCTCATCCCTTAGTACCTCCGTATTCCACTTCTTTAGGTATTGATTCTTTCTAATCTCTTAAACTTCAGTCTACTCTTCATCATTACTACATTGTAATCTGAATCTATATCTACTCCTGGGTACGCCTTACAGTCCAGTATCTGATTTCGGAATCTCTGTCTGACCATGATGTAATCTAACTGAAATCTTCCCGTATCACCTGACCTTTTCCAGGTAGACCTCCTCCTCTTGTGGTTCTTGATCAGAGTATTCGCTATTACTAACTGAAATTTATTACAAAACTCGATTAGTCGTTTTCGTCTCTCATTCCTTCTCCCAAGCCCATATTCTCCTGTAAGCTTCTCTTCTACTCCCTCTCGTACAATTGTATCCCAGTCGATCAGTACTATTACATTTTCACCTCCCTTTACGTACTGTATTACTCTTTCGATATCCTCATATAATTTCTCTATCTCTTCATCTTTAGCTTGCGACGTCGGCATGTATACCTGAACTATTACTGTCAGTATTGGTTTGCTGTCGATTCTGATAAGAACAACCTTACCATTTAACTGTTCACAATAACACACACTATGCCCTACCTTCCTATTCATAATTAATGCTACTCCTGTTATACCATTTTCTGTTGCTGTTGATGTCACACTGTACTCATCCGACCAGAAATCCTTCCCTTCTTTCCATTTCACTTCACTGATCCCCACTATATCAAGACTGAGCCTTTACATTCCCCTTTTCAAATTCTCTGGCTTCCCTGCCACGTTCAAGTTTCTGACATTCCACACTCCGACTCTTAGAGCGTTATCCTTTCGTTGTTTATTGAATCTTTTTCTCATGATCACCTCCCCCTTGGCAGCTCCTTCCCGGATATCCGAATAGGAAAATACTCCGGAAGCATTTGCCAATGGAGAAATCATTGTGACACTTTTTCAACTACAGGCCACATGTCCTGTGGATACACGTTATATTTCTTTAATGCAGTGATTTCCATTGCCTTCTGAATCCTCATGCAGTTGATCATTGCTGATTATTCCGCCTTTAGGAGCAGTTTCCCACTTCAAGAACAAGAGAGTGCCCTGCTATGCTACATGACTATCTTGCCAATGAGCTCATGAAGTGTGCCCGATACCAGTCTTTGTAACCAGGCTCAAGAACACATTTGGGTTCTACATTAAAACTTCCACACATGAATGATACCCTTGAATTACGTGTCACCATGATCGTTTTCGGAAATGGAATCCTCGACGAAATGCCCTTCACCTTTTGACATATACCAGATTGGTTCTTTCGCTGCTGGCAGTTCCTGTCCAGGTGATCCTTAACCTGGCACCTACAGAAGCTAACGTCAGGTTAACCTGATTTATTAACTGGCACCTGGTACTCATATGGCTGCCGACTCCTGACCTCGCTCCATACGTGAGTGCCATTAGCATGGCGCATGGTCTTCCTCTCCGAAATCAAGCTTTCCAACTGTGAGAAGCTCCTCAGTTGCTCACTAAAAGCGAAATAATCTCATCTCTGTAAATAATCTCATGTTCCTGAAAATTTAAACACACACCTCTCACAATGTGCTTTACTGCCTTTACGTACTTCTTCATTAACTCATCGTGCCGCTGCACGTCAAAATCATTCTATTCTATCAATTAATGCAATCCCATGCAAACAAATTGAGATACTGACCGTCTCAATCCCGAAAAGAGCAAATTGTTCCACATCGCCTCCTTCTACGATTGTTTTTCATACCCAGTGACAATTGGATCCAAAATTTGGTGAACATGCTCATTTCCTAAACCAAACACTTCCCCAAAATCTTGGAAATATAAACTGATTGGTCAACCTCCTCTGCACGTCACTGACAGTCCTCTCCCTTCCTGCAGCAATCCAACATATGTATTAGGCAGTTTAGTAAACTAGTCGGAAAAACGTGCATGTAATACTTGGCTAGTTCGCTCCGGTTTCGTAGATAAGGCTACCTCCCTCCGCCACGGAGTCACCGATGCAACTGATCACCCATTGCATTCTCACAACCAACTCGTCAGGTATCTCCTATTGCTTCTTGCAGCGTGTATCCCCCACAAGGAAGCTGCAAAACTGCCAAATCCTGTTACCGTAATGCCCCAAAAATGCCCTAATTCTGCTCATTTGCAAGCACGATGGCTCAGCGGTTTCCTCCCTCCCGGCAGCATTATCTGTCACGTATTCCGGGAAAATCAGGAATACAGAAATACAAGTCGCTGAGGAATGAAATAAATAGGAAGTGCAGGGAAGCTAAGACGGAATGACTGCAGGAAAAATGTGAAGACATCGAAAAAGATAGATTGTCGGAAGGACAGACTCAGCATACTGCAAAGTCAAAACAACCTTTGCTGACATTAAAAGCAGCGGTGGTAACATTAAGAGTGCAACGGGAATTCCACTGTTAAATGCAGAGCAGAGAGCAGATAGGTGGAAAGAATACATTGAAAGCCTCTATGAGGGTGAAGCTTTGTCTGATGTGATAGAAGAAGAAACAGGGGTCGATTTAGAAGATATAGGGGATCCAGTATTAGAATCGGAATTTAAAAGAGCTTTGGAGGACTTACGGTCAAATAAGGCAGAAGGGATAGATAACATTCCATCAGAATTTCTAAAATCATTGGGGGAAGTGGCAACAAAACGACTATTCACGTTGGTGTGTAGAATATATGAGTCTGGCGACATAACAACCGACTTTCGGAAAAGCATCATCCACACAATTTCGAAGACGGCAAGAGCTGACAAGTGCGAGAATTATCGCACAATCAGCTTAACAGCTCATGCATCGAAGCTGCTTACAAGAATAATATACAGAAGAATGGAAAAGAAAATTGAGAATGCGCTAGGTGACGATCAGTTTGGCTTTAGGAAAAGTAAAGGGACGAGAGAGGCAATTCTGACGTTACGGCTAATAATGGAAGCAAGGCTAAAGAAAAATCAAGACACTTTCATAGGATTTGCCGACCTGGAAAAAGCGTTCGACAATATAAAATGGTGCAAGCTGTTCGAGATTCTGAAAAAAGTAGGGGTAAGCTATAGGGAGAGACGGGTCATATACAATATGTACAACAACCAAGAGGGAATAATAAGAGTGGACGATCAAGAACGAAGTGCTCGAATTAAGAAGGGTGTAAGACAAGGCTGTAGCCTTTCGCCCTGCTCTTCAATCTGTGCATCGAGGAAGCAATGATGGAAATAAAAGAAAGGTTCCGGAGTGGAATTAAAATACAAGGTGAAAGGATATCAGTGATACGATTCGCTGATGACATTGCTATCCTGAGTGAAAGTTAAGAAGAATTAAATGATCTGCTGAACGGTATGAACAGTCTAATGAGTACACAGTATGGTTTGAGAGTAAATCGGAGAAAGACGAAGGTAATGAGTAGTAGTAGAAATGAGAACAGCGAGAAACTTAACATCAGGATTGATGGTCACGAAGTCAATGAAGTTAAGGAATTCTGCTACCTGGCAGTAAAATAACCAATGACGGACGGAGCAAGGAGGACATCAAAAGCAGACTCGCTATGGCAAAAAAGGCATTTCTGGCCAAGAGAAGTCTACTAATATCAAATACCGGCCTTAATTTGAGGAAGAAATTTCTGAGGATGTACGTCTGGAGTACAGCATTGTATGGTAGTGAAACATGGACTGTGGGAAAACCGGAACAGAAGAGAATCGAAGCATTTGAGATGTGGTGCTATAGACGAATGTTGAAAATTAGGTGGACTGATAAGGTAACGAATGAGGAGGTTCTACGCAGAATCGGAGAGGAAAGGACTATGTGGAAAACACTGATAAGGAGAAGGGACAGGATGATAGGACATCTGCTAAGACATGAGGGAATGACTTCCATGGTACTAGAGGGAGCTGTAGAGGGCAAAAACTGTAGAGGAAGACAGAGATTGGAATATGTCAAGCAAATAATTGAGGATGTAGGTTGCAAGTGCTACTCTGAGATTAAGAGGTTAGCACAGGAAAAGAATTCGTGGCGGGCCGCATCAAACCAGTCAGTAGACTGATGACAAAAAAAAAAAAAAATGTAGGCGCTGGTCGATCGTTGCCGCCGGCCATGGCGTTTGATGTCTGAGAGTTTAGGTATGTTGGAAGCAGATTATAACGTGGATGGCAGGAACACTCTCTCTCTCTCTCTCTCTCTCTCTCTCTCTCCCTCCCTCCCTCCCTCCATCTCCAAGAAACTGTGGTTCCCCAACAGGACGCTACAAAAACATTTGTCGGGCCGGAAGCGTTCGTGGTTATACCTCCCAAAGGTGGATGATGTTAATGACATATGAGAGGCATCGGTGGCAGTAGGAAGCCCAGAGCCAGCAGTCTGCAGTCATGCGTGGCTATGGAGGTGGATCGCCTCTACAAGTTTTCTAATTTTTTTTTAACTAAAGTGCATTTCTATCCTATTGCCATCCTATGGCACGGGAGGTAATTTTGTACAGTATAAGTTTAGAAATGGCATGTGTGTGTGTATGTTTCTGTTTCTGTGTACTTTTATATAAATGTTCCTGTTTTTTCGTCGTTATTTGCAGGTCTACTATCACCAGACTTATAGTGGAGACACTGTTTTTTTTAACACACTATGACACCATTTCTCATGCAGGTGGGGAGGAGTGGTAATTGTTTAATGCAAGACAGCTCTATAATGTTGTTCAAAAACTGCACTGTCGTGCTCGTTCATATTTATGTGCATATCTGTGAAATACTGGGAGAAAATCGACAAAGTTCCCTCAAAAACTGTCAGTACCAACGGAGGTAGGTGTATGAAACGTCCCCTTTTGAAAAATTATACACGTGACTGGGCTTAAACTGACACACAATGTTTTTAGCGCAACGCAATCTGACTTTCAATAATCCCTACAAAAGAATGGCCCTGACTAACATTAACCTATACCTTTCACAAATCACTTACCTCACAAAAATCTTCGTTACTCGAACTACTGCAATATAGCGAGCGCCACTACTGCCAGCTAAATAAAAGACTCTAACTACTGAAGGCACTAACTACTGATAGGCATAGTTAGCAAATGAAAGATTTTGATAGAGAACAAATGATGTATTTACCTTAATAGTCATAATATATATAGCAGTTCATGACATCCAGTCTTACAAATTTCAAAACTCCGCCATCTCTCTCCCCACATCCACCACTGCTGGCGGCTCACCTCCAACTGTGCAACGCTACGCGC
The DNA here is from genome assembly GCF_023864345.2 of Schistocerca serialis cubense. Taxonomy (NCBI): domain Eukaryota; kingdom Metazoa; phylum Arthropoda; class Insecta; order Orthoptera; family Acrididae; genus Schistocerca; species Schistocerca serialis. Next base: position 924,593,560 of record NC_064638.1, on the reverse strand, counting down.
TGTTAACATCCAGCTGCCCAACGCTACAATGGCAGACAACAATGCAAACTAGCCACAGACTGCACACAGCACAGCCAGTAATTTTCATACAGAGCGCTACGTAACGTTGCCAATAAGAAAACATAAACACCCTACTTACATAGCCCCCATGCTCCCAACAAAAAATTTTACAAATTGTTTTGGGCAGTGGCCAATAATGATTTGATAAAATTTTTCATAATTACAAATACAAAAATATCAAATGCACACACTTATTGATACAATGTTGGTCAAAAGCTAAAATTTTCTCACAGTCCATAAAGACAGTCATGATCATTCATCACAGTAAAATTGCAGTGTTTTTATGAAAGTCTGAGCAGTAAAAGAAAATGCACACGGAATTAGTGGATTCCCATGCTGTCTTGAAGAAGTAATGTTGTCCTTCCAACGGAAAGACAGTGCTGACTCTTGAAGAATATTGGTAGGTAGGTCATCACAGAGCAGACCCACTGTAGTCCTGGTAGAGATTACGGTATTGGTGGGCCACCAGAGGTGCAGACCCACTGCAGTCCTTGTAGAAATAATGGTGTTGGTAGGCCATCAAAGATGCAGACCCACTGCAGTCCTTGTAGAAATAATGGTATTGGTGGGCCATCGAAGATGCAGACCCACAGTAGTCCTTGTAGAGATGGCCAGCAGCCATCTGTTGTGACTGTGCAGGTGCACAATCACCATTGAAAAGTCTTGCGGATAATATAGCAAGTCCATAACCACCACTTGTGCACTCACAAAGTTTTTGGAATTGTCCTCAGAACCAGCAATGCTGTTATCCAGTCCCTTACTGAATTATTAACACACGTGCGAACACTAACTGTCCCTACTTCTCACATATTGTCCATATACTATGACCAACAGAAACGTGTGCAGTGAAATGTAACTTACAAGTTACTTAATTTGATGAACTGGTGTCAATAACAATTTTATAACATAAGAATACAATAACAAAGGTACAAAATACATCATTAAAGAACATAACAATACAGATAACATTTGCAGTACAGGCTTTACAAAAGAATCGAAATAACATATCCATCAGTGTTACAGGAATTATGACATAAGTTCATACATAAAAGATCAGAATAACTTTTGAAACAACAACTTCACACATGAGCATTAAAACAAAACAGAATAAATAATGTCTGAACATCTTTACAAAGAAGATAAATTATTATTAGAAAAATTCCTCAACATAGCTCATATCAGCTAAACACATAAAGACAGGAAAAACACAAATATACAAGAGTACACAAACACATAGCAGAATAACACAAGAGGAAAGGGCAGGGTTTGTTTTCATTGTAACATTTGGTACTGCAGTCCAACCTAAAACTTCATTCCATAGATCTTTCTTCTTATTTCAACATTTGTTTCCACCAAAAAAATCCTATCTAAGCATGCTTTCTGTATTTATATGTTCACATATTTCTTACCACATTATTTATTTTCCACTATCTTACCTCATCATTTATTGCCAAGAAAATCCTACCTAAACCTGTTGTCCATAAACCCTACTTTTTTTGTTCATATCCTCTTTCAAAATACTTTTTTTTGGCCAAACCATTTTCTTATAGCTTCTCAATGCATTTCTTCCAATTCATCACAACTCGTTCTCTCATATAGCCTACCCCATCTTAAGCTAACTTAAATCTACTGAGCTCAGATGCTAAACTAAGGAACGAGGCAATGCAGCAGCACAAAACAATTGACACAAACAGCAATGATAAAAAAATACAAAAGGCAAAGCAAGCAGCATAAATTAGCAAAGCATATGCAATATTACAACTAATATAAGGCAAAGTGCAGCAAACAAGGAAAATAAATTTGTAGTAAAATTGGCTTAACAGAGTAATGTAAAGTGAAATTTAGAAGCACTATGCCTGGCAAACAGCAGCAGCAAATGCAACAAGTTACATCTAAACATGACATAGCTCAAGCAGAAAAAAATATTACACTAAAGACAACAATGCAGACAAGGGAAATGTATATTTACATCGTAATGTCTATGTAATTAAAGTGGTGCACCACAAAAACAAAATCTACAAAAAATTACCAAGTGCTTGAAAAGAAAGTTATATACGCAGGTACTGTTATTAGTCCCTTCTTATTGTTCTTTCCATTCCAAGAGCTCCTTTTTCGAAGAATGTGGATCATAAAATAATTATTTAATAGATCTGTTGACAGAAAGTGTTCACATTAGCAAATGCATTTAATTTTATTTTATGAAACCAATGCTGCAAGACAGCTGGAAACCAGATATCAAATGAAATAAGCAATTACACAAATCAAAGCATAAAAACATAATTCAACAGCTATGTGGCATTTCATAAGTCAGTAGAAATTCTCGTAGAAAGACAATTGTCATAATCAAGTGTGCAGATGTACGAATATTTCTCATCAATTCATAAGCATTTCAGTAAGTAGCACAAAGTACGAGTAATCATGTTTCCAAGTAATGAGCGTGTCGTATTTGCGATGCTTTCTGCAAAGAAATGTCAATAGCGAGGATAACGGCCCTTTTTTTTCCACCTGTGCCTCTGAAAGGCACACACTAATGGCTTTTTTGCAGGCGACTGTCACGCATTTAGGTGCCCACGACGCATTACGTGCAGGTGGTGACTTAACTTTCTTACCGAAATATTTACAACAGCAGTTTCCGCTACAGTGGCAGTCTCATATAAAAAAATTTCACAGGCTGAGAATTTGCATTACAAATGTGTAGAAACAAAATCCTATGAATATAACAGTGTTCAAAAAGTTTTCGTCGGCATTCTGATACAATCGCGCATTTACACACATTTCATAAATCTTAAAGTACGATTCTTGGTTTCCAACATCCTTTTCCACAAATCAGAGTCCCTAACCACTACTCATTATTCAAATACATATTCATCAACACTTCTTCAATATTCCATCATAATAAATACGTAGCATAATCAAATTCCTCATATATGGTAGCATCATCTTGTTGATCATAAACATACCTCAGCAGCATAATACACATCGTCGTGGTAATAATAACATCATAACACCTCAGTCAAATCTTGAAAACGTCATAGCTTTCTGCAATAATTTCAAAACCTAAAGAAAATTCTCTGCTCATTTAAATCGTGTCATCTACCTCAAACGTACTATAAAAATCATGATCCCATATCAAATATATCATTCAAAGCTCTAATAATATCACAATGGTTCCAAAAAAATATGAACATTTCACAAAGTACAGACAAAATACAATTTCATAAGTATGAAATTATCCAACTGTGTAATTGCGTAAACATGTGTCACTGATGTAGTAAAAAAATGTTTGTTTCTCTGTTAAATAATCAGGTAGCTGTGTAATTCTGTGTTGGAGAAATATGGTACCGATGTGTAAAGTTGTATAAGCAAATACCATATTAGCTAGCGCTCCTTGTGCTTGCCACACACATGGTACACAAAGTAAGCGTGTACCCCCCTGAGGATTGTCTCTGTCATATTCATTACTACGGAAATGCGATCTTTCTCTGTAACTATTAATCTGCCAACGGTTGTCATACGGGTGGTGTCTGTTTTGGTCACGATTTACGTTGTAAGAATAGCCTTGTCGTGTATTATTTCTGTCATCGCAGAATTGTGACAGATGTGACCTGTAATTGTCGTGCTCCTGTTTTCGTGTTCTGCGATTGTCAGTGTCAATTTCCAGTTCTTGTAACAGTCCCTGAAAAGCTTCAATGTCGCCTTTGCAACGTCCTGCTAAAATAATATGTCGTAAATGTTCAGGCAGTTTGATTAAGCAAATGCGGATGAGTTCTGAGGGACTGTATGGGTTAGACAGGTACTGATTCTTGTGCAACATGTCTTCAAAATATTTCACAAGACTGGAAAATTCAGATTGTTCAAAGTGTTTCATCATCATGATGCTATGTTTTACTCGGTCTTGTGTGGCTTGAGACCAATATGCTGAGAGGAAGGCATGATAAAATTCTCCTTCACTGTGACAATCGTGAATGACTGATCGCATTCTTTCAGCTGTTTCATTCTCTAAGTAGCCACACATAAATTCTAATCTGTGCTCTAATGACCAGTTGGGAGGAAAACAATGAGAGAATTGATGGAGCCACGCTTGTGGATGAATTTCGTTGCCAGAATTCTTAAATGTTTTGAATTTACGTGTAGTAATGAACAGCTTATAGTCAAATTCATCGTGTCGGCGAGTAGCATATCGGTCATTGTTACGTCGTGTCGGTGGTTCCATCTCAAAATTCGGTGCACCTTGCCAATTTCTTTCATAATTTCCGAAATGCCCTGTGTTATTATGTTGTGGCTTTTCCGTATTTCTAAGTCCCTCTTCCCGTGTTGGAGCGCGAGTGTCGTCTAAAATATGTCATTTTTGTATTACTTGTGCCAACTGATCTTGTACTTCCCTGATTTCTGTTTTGTGTTGCGTATTAATTTGATTCTGATTTTGTTTGCATTTCTTAATTTGTTCATACACTTCTGTGTCAGTGATGGCTACAGGTCTTGTGTCATTCAGATCATCATCCACCTTTGTAGATAAGTTAGTGAACTGATCCGAAAGTTCGGCTACTTTATCCGATAGTGAAATTATTTCCTCTGTGCGTTTTTCTGAACCAAGTTTCAGAGTGTCCATTTGTCTTGAAATCGTATCTACTGTGTCTTTTAAGTTTTCCTGAGTTTTTGCAAGTTGCATAACTGAATTGGTAGATGCAACTGAGTCAATTTTAGCTTGCAAGGTGTCACGATTTTCATGAACAATAGTTTGCAGTTCTTTTATGGCTGTTTCGTGATTCTGTAATGCATTTTCATGACGCAAAAAAATAGGTTGGAAATGCTCACAAATTTGTGTTTTTTACGTCATTACAGACTTTTTGACATTTCGATTCGATTTTATGTAACTCAGTAGTTAAATCTTCACGTGTTTGCTCAAGTGTGGTGTCTAACTTTTGAAGATTTTGTTCCATTGCGTCTAACTGTTGCTGTGTTTGTCTCTGGTGTTGTTCCATTGTGTCTAACTTTTGAAGATTTTGTTCCATTGTGTCTAACTTTTGAAGATTTTGTTCCATTGCGTCTAACTTTTGAAGCTTTTGCTGTGTTTGTCTCTGGTGTTGTTCCATTGTGTCTAACTTTTCAAGCTTTTGCTGTGTTTGTCTCTGATTTTGTTCCATTTGTTGCATTAGCTGTAATAACAATGCATTAGTGTCTGGAATCTGTTCCTCTACGCTTTTTGGCAGTGCATTTGCACCGGCAACATTCACATTTTGACAAGCAGAAAATGTGTCTTGACTTATTTGAGAAAACGGTGAGGACGCAAAACCTGAATCTACAGTATTTGCAAAATTATGTCCTGTCATTTCGGATTCCTGAGGCGAGCTGTTGCCGAGCGATCGATCGATAATGCTTCCCTGTTCACTAATTGTTTCACTGCCTACGCCATTGTTTGCCGCCCGCTCCATTTCCCTATTCACAATTACCAAATTACTATGTTGAACATTAGTTAATTCATTACACGGTGGCGCTAACACACTGCTTTCGTCTTCACTGTCATTTCTCAGTTTACTTTGGAGCCTAGTATTACGTTTTTCACACGCCATTATTGTCACAATATTTCACATGACAACGCAGAAAAACACAATTTGAAGAGCAAAAATAAGAGAACACATTAGCATAGCATTGAAAATAATATCTAGTTAATTGCAAGCGCATCTGCGAAATACTTGCTACAAATCTACATGCATGCCACAACTGTTTTAATGTACAACAATGAAAAACTACAACTACAAAGGAAATTCTCTCTATAATTACGTGCTAGCAATAAACAAAAGCTACACTAATTACACAAACTACAAGAAAAAATCAGTAGATTCCAGTGAGGTATCCTCGGCTAAGGGTCGACATATGAAACGTCCCCTTTTGAAAATTATACAAGACTGTGCTTAAACTGACACACAATGTTTTTAGCGCAACGTAATCTGACTTTCGATAATCCCTACAAAAGAATGGCCCTGACTAACATTAAGCTATACCTTTCACAAATCACTTACCTCACAAAAATCTTCGTTACTCGAACTACTGCAATATAGCGAGCGCCACTACTGCCAACTAAATAAAAGATTCTAACTACTGAAGGCACTAACTACTGGTAGGCATAGTTAGCAAATGAAAGATTTTGATAGAGAACAAATGATGTATTTACCTTAATAGTCATAATACACTCCTGGAAATTGAAATAAGAACACCGTGAATTCATTGTCCCAGGAAGGGGAAACTTTATTGACACATTCCTGGGGTCAGATACATCACATGATCACACTGACAGAACCACAGGCACATAGACACAGGCAACAGAGCATGCACAATGTCGGCACTAGTACAGTGTATATCCACCTTTCGCAGCAATGCAGGCTGCTATTCTCCCATGGAGACGATCGTAGAGATGCTGGATGTAGTCGTGTGGAACGGCTTGCCATGCCATTTCCACCTGGCGCCTCAGTTGGACCAGCGTTCGTGCTGGACGTGCAGACCGCGTGAGACGACGCTTCATCCAGTCCCAAACATGCTCAATCGGGGACAGATCCGGAGATCTTGCTGGCCAGGGTAGTTGACTTACACCTTCTAGAGCACGTTGGGTGGCACGGGATACATGCGGACGTGCATTGTCCTGTTGGAACAGCAAGTTCCCTTGCCGGTCTAGGAATGGTAGAACGATGGGTTCGATGACGGTTTGGATGTACCGTGCACTATTCAGTGTCCCCTCGACGATCACCAGTGGTGTACGGCCAGTGTAGGAGATCGCTCCCCACACCATGATGCCGGGTGTTGGCCCTGTGTGCCTCAGTCGTATGCAGTCCTGATTGTGGCGTTCACCTGCACGGCGCCAAACACGCATACGACCATCATTGGCACCAAGGCAGAAGCGACTCTCATCGCTGAAGACGACACGTCTCCATTCGTCCCTCCATTCACGCCTGTCGCGACACCAATGGAGGCGGGCTGCACGATGTTGGGGCGTGAGCGGAAGACGGCCTAACGGTGTGCGGGATCGTAGCCCAGCTTCATGGAGATGGTTGCGAATGGTCCTCGCCGATACCCCAGGAGCAACAGTGTCTCTAATTTGCTGGGAAGTGGCGGTGCGGTCCCCTACGGCACTGCGTAGGATCCTACGGTCTTGGCGTGCATCCGTGCGTCGCTGCGGTCCGGTCCCAGGTCGACGGGCACGTGCACCTTCCGCCGACCACTGGCGACAACATCGATGTACTGTGGAGACCTCACGCCCCACGTGTTGAGCAATTCGGCGGTACGTCCACCCGGCCTCCCGCATGCCCGCTATACGCCCTCGCTCAAAGTCCGTCAACTGCACATACGGTTCACGTACACGCTGTCGCGGCATGCTACCAGTGTTAAAGACTGCGATGGAACTCCGTATGCCACGGCAAACTGGCTGACACTGACGGCGGCGGTGCACAAATGCTGCGCAGCTAGCGCCATTCGACGGCCAACACCGCGGTTCCTGGTGTGTCCGCTGTGCCGTGCGTGTGATCATTGCTTGTACAGCCCTCTCGCAGTGTCCGGAGCAAGTATGGTGGGACTGACACACCGGTGTCAATGTGTTCTTTTTTCCATTTCCAGGAGTGTATATATAGCAGTTCATGACATCCAGTCTTACAAATTTCAAAACTCCGCCATCTCTCTCCCCACATGCACCACTGCTGGCGGCTCACCTCCAACTGCGCAACGCTACGAGCTGTTAACATCCAGCTGCCCAACGCTACAATGGCAGACAACAATGCAAACTAGCCACAGACTGCACACAGCACAGCCAGTGATTTTCATACAGAGCGCTACGTAACGTTGCCAATAAGAAAACATAAACAGCCTACTTACAGGTGTTCATACATGGATATGCATGCATAAGGTAACTAGCAGGAATGTATTTGTTGTTAATTAGTATATTTCAGAAACTGTTTCACGTGGGATATCAGTGTAATATATTATAATAACGGAGTGCAGTGTCTCTCAGACTTGTGAAACGCTGTAAAACCTCGGTAAAATTACACCAAATTACGTCAAAAGTGTTAATAGCAATGGATGGTGCTCATTCTGAAACGATATAACGTAGGCATATGAAAGTGAGAAGCAACCAAGCCCCCACTCGGCATAATAAAATACAGAATTTATTTCACACCAACGATTTTACAAAAGGCAGACACTGGTAACCTGAGCTCACTCGTTTGCCAAATTAAATATTCATAAGGTAATTCCTAAATTGCTTAAAATCACCAATAAGTTATTTAGACATTTTAAACATCAAAATATATCCCTTTTAAAGAATCTCTGCTGTTCAGTATTCAATTAATTCAAAACCAGCAAGTGACAGAATTCCAATAACAAGAGTTAATTTACAATCCACAACTTAATTACAATGTCAAAAGAGCAGCTGTTTGCGGCAAAATCCCACCCAGTTTTGCAATATTTACAGCTTAAGTTAAATCACAGGAGTGCCCAAGTTACTATTGGCACTCCCTACATAGTCTTAGATAAAAGGAACACATAAACGTACAGTATTGTACCACAATATTTGGCACGTCATTTCTAAACATCAAACACAGAACCAACTTCCGTCATATAATTGATGGGTAAGATGATCTCCAGCAAGCAGTACGAAGATTTACGAATGTAAGTAGTATATTTACTCAGTTTGGTACAACTAAGCCCGGTTAAGATGTCGCTCGCCCGACGGTGGCTTGTCATCAACTTCCGTTACATAGCGATGATGACTGCCGCGACGATCCCACAGCGGGTACGCCTCTCGTGAATCACTTTTCTAGCAGAAATGGAACCTGGATCCGCTGCATGGAAACATTCTAGGCTTGCAATGAAAACGCCATCAAAGAACCCGAGAATTTGTATGTGGCTACCAAACACACAGCCAGCTCTAAACCGGAAAGCCCACAGTGTTTCCAAGCTGCCAATTTTCTCTGTGAGTGGGCTACTTGATGTGCTCGCCAGGAGACCGTGTGGCCAATGTATTTACAAAGTCCATCTCCCGCACAAATCTTGCACACCGTCTTGAAACTAGTTCATGCATAACTCTCACATTCTCACGCCAAGCCAAGGAAAACTCCAGATACAACTGGAATTCTTACACAAAATGTTTTGATGCCATTAATTTATAGTAATTCAGCGAGAGCCGCAGCCACAAAGTGTAATGTCAAATAATATGATGTCATAAATTCTGTGAATATTTCGCGCTATTTTGCGGAGTATACTATGACGTCATTAAATTATAGTGATTCAACCATACCCAGTCATGTACTGTAACTTCAAAGTACCTTACCTCATAACTTAAGGTAGTATTTACCACGATTTTCAATTTGGATAACTCTAACGCAGTTGACCCCTTCATTACAGCGCAAAAACCTCGAATAACGAAACTCATGCAGTTAGAATACTAATAAAACGGGGAGGGGACTTGGTTTAAGTCATCTGTTGTCATAGGGATGGACGTAGGTAGGCGAATGCTACGTTCTCTTAGATCATTATCTGACTCAGAACCAGCACAGTAGTTGTGCGGACCTTCGTTCCCCCGCCGTTTTTATATCACACAATCGCCTGAAAGAGCTGGGTGATCTTGCAGGACGTTTATCTTCACAAGTAATGGGTATCAGGTGACATCGTGACCTTGAATGTAGCACACGTAATTGTCCCTGAGGCGTGCGCGAGATATCATGTTACACCGTGACCTTGACATAACAGCATTACCTGGTATACTATTAATGTGAGCTGTCAAATGAAACTCAATTACATGTATGCGAAGCACTCCAATAGAGCATCATAATTCTCTCTATTCCACCTATGGAAAGTCCCAACCCTCTCATGATTGTGACAAAACCGATTCTATTCTATCTGTGCATAGCCGACCGTTTGTTTAATGTCAAAATTAACTTATTCGAGATGTGCATGCAACAATTTTAATCGTCATAGCTGCCGAAAAGATGATGATGTGGGCTAGTTGTAACAGCAAGACATTTCAAGCGAGTGTTGCAGGTGGACTTCTACACTTGAGGTACACGTCGCGAAGTTATTTTCAGTCACCTTGCTTGTTCTATAGTTATGTCTCTTACGCCGAAGATATCGCACAGTCGTGGGCCCATTGATAGCACTGGCCTTCGCAATAATGGCGATAGGAATACATAGACTCTTTGGCTATTGGCAATGCATATGCAAACTATTATTTTTAGGGACGCTACGATTATTTTCATTTATCACAGGAACTATCCCAGTGGTCTGTCTACCACCCCTAATCAAAAGCGCTATAAAATAATGATACCCAACTGAAACAAAATAAAACACTCTCTCGCACTATGTACATCTTTTTCCGTCCATGTCCATCCTCAGATTGAGGTCTCTGTTCGTAAAACAAACCAATTACTTGCCAAAAAGAGGCAACACTTCCTTGACAGCCAATACGAGATGATAAAACGTATGTGTCGGTCGTTTAACGTAATCGACCATGTATCGAGTGCGTGATCACGGCACAATATGTGTTGCCATGTTTATCCCTTCTAAGACTGATCTGTTGCAGTTCTCCTCGCTAACCTGTCATCTATAAGCCCAGTGGCCTCCAAATAAATACAGAACACTGTCACGGCTTCAACCCGCTTCTTACATCCATCACACGGTCTCCCTCTACAGTCCGCTCACATTTCCCTCCATTACCAAATTCACAACTCTTTCACGTCTCTGGCTGTGTCAGAGGCAGTCAAATGAAAATCGAAAACCCGCCACTAGGACCACGGAAGTGTTTCATTCAAATGTAATCAGCACAGGCGTTAAGACATTCATCCAAATGGGTGAGAGACTATCGGTTCCTGTTTCGTATAACATGGTCGGCCGCTGACTGGTCCACAAATAGCACCCATCTTGTACTTCCTTGTCCGACTAAACCTGACGTCGACGCATGTTTTTCTTCAGGTTGCCAAAGATGTGAATATTACACGATGAAGGATCTGGGCAATACAGAGAATGAGGCAATGTTTCCCAACCAAATCAATGAAGCATACCCGTCGTCCGATTGGCAGTTGGGGGCAGGCATTGTTGTGCCTCAAGTTGCTTCCGTCTGACAGCACTACGACAGCCACAGGACAAACGGCAAATCCAACAATGGAAAAATTCCGCATCTCGCCCGCGAAAGAACACAAAAGGTGTTCACACAGGTAAGGTTATGAACACCTTTTTCTGCAACTCCAGGCGCCTCCTGTGCGTCGAGTTCATCGGTCGTGGAATCTCGACCGATGTGCAAAGCTATGAAGGCACTTTGCAGAAACAACGACGCGCCGTAAAGTCAAAACACCCACGAATGCGGTCGGGTGGAACTAAAGTCTTGTGCAATAACGCCTGCCCCCTCACTCCCAATCGGATGAAGGCTACGGTTCGAAACAACCTCGGAACAGCCCGGATCTTTCATCTTGTCAGTTGCATGTCTTTCGCGATCTGAAGAAAAACGTGCGTTAACGTCGGTTTCAGTTGCAGGTGGCAGTGCAAGAGCCGGTGTGATTATGGTTCCATCAGCGGCCGATCCCATTCTAGGAAAAAGGAATTGATCGTTTCGCCTTTCAGTGGTATAAATATCTTAGCGCATGTGATGTTTACATTTGAATGAAACAAATCCGTTGTCCCGTTGCGGCGAGCATTCGATTTTCGTTTCACTGCTCCTTATGACAGCCTATGCCGTCTTTTCGTCATCAAACTAACAACATACTTCATATGCTGTGATCGCAGTGTAAGCACTTTTATCTTTCCAAGGTGACCGCTTTCGCCAGTCTTACGCTACCATCATCTGATCTTATGGAACGTCATATAAAATTGACGTTACATTAAATGAAATCAAAGCATAATAGGCACACCACACGTGTACATAACTTACCCAGTTGATGAAATGCACACAGTTGATAGAATCCACACAGTTGATAAAATCCTCGTACGATCTATATATCCTGGCGGCGAACACGACTCTGCCAAGCTTGCCGCGCAGCCAGGCGTGTGTACCTAGCAAAATAAATTTTTTATCAAGTTGTGTCGTAATGCCGGCCGGAGTGGCCGAGCGGTTAAAGGCGCTACAGTCTGGAACCGCACGACCGCTACGGTCGCAGGTTCGAATCCTGCCTCGGGCATGGATGTGTGTGATGTCCTTAGGTTAGTTAGGTTTAAGTAGTTCTAAGTTCTAGGGGACTTATGATCACAGCAGTTGAGTCCCATAGTGCTCAGAGCCATTTTTTTTTGTGTCGTAATTTTTTCCGATCCGACTCCGTACCTTTCAATTTCCATGAGGTACTCTATCTATCCAGCTAATATTCAGCGTTCTGCTGTAGAGACACATTCCGAAAGCTGCTTTCCATCCAAGTACAAGGCTAAAAAAAAAAATGGTTCAAATGGCTCTGAGCACTATGGGACTTAAATTTATGAGGTCATCAGTCCCCTAGAACTTAGAACTACTTAAACCTAACTAACCCGGACATCACACACATGCCCGAGGCAGGATTCGAACCTGCGACCTTGGCGTTCACGCGGTTCCAGACTGTAGCACCTAGAACCGCTCGGCCACCCCGGCCAGCTGCAAGGCTACACTCCACACAGATATGTGCAAGAGTTTCTTCCACACAATCACCATCATAAAAGACTTCCTTAACTTTATGCTACATGTTAACGAACTCCTCTTTTTGAGAGATGCTTTTCGTGCTATAGCCAGTCTACAAATTACATTTTTCTCTACTTCGTCCATCATCAATTACTTTCGTTACCAAAGTGCAAAACTCATCTACTACTTGTTTGTATCTTATTTCCTAGTCGCATTAAATGAGTTAATTCGACTACATCACGTTACATATGTTTTATTTTTGTTGAAGATCATCTCATAACATCTCTGAGAGAGCTGCAAAGTCATCGGAAAACCCAAGATTCTATTTATTCATTTTTTTATTGTTTGCTCAATATTCAGACTGAATATCACAGGGGACAAGCTACAGACCTGTCTCACTCCCTTGTCAACCACTGCTTGCCCTTCCTGTCCCTAGTCTTTTATAACTGCAATCTGGTTGATGTACTGATGGAAAACAAATTTTCGCTCTCTTTACCTTATCCCCGCTAGCTTCTAAATCTCTAATGTGGTATTCCATTCAACACTGTCAAAAACTTTTTCTCAATCTATAAGTGCTATGAACGTAGGTCTGCCCTTCTTAAACTTGTCTTCTTCAATGAGTCGTAGGGTCTACATTGCCTCTCACGTTCATACATTCCTGCGGCATCAAAACTTATTTTCCCTGAGGTCGACTTCAAGCAGTTTTCCCATTCTTCTCTAAATAGGTCTTATCAAGATTTTCAAGCGTGACTTATTAAGCTGACAGGACGGTAATATTCGGAACTTACCTCCTGGAATTACTAAATTGTTCTTGAATTCTGAGGGTGTAGTTTTGTCATGGCCTGCTGAAATACCGTCCAGCCCAGCGGTCTTGTTTCGACTCATATCTTTCAGTGCTCCGTCAAATTCTTCTGTCAGTATCATGTTTCTCATCACTTTTTCATTTACTTTCTTTCTCTTTTCATAATATTGCAGTGAAGTTTATTGCCCTTGCATATTCGCCCCTATCTGTCCTGCTCTCGTGGAACTGAAGTTATTACATCCTTCTTGGAGCCTGAGGGTATTTCCTTTGACTAATAGATCTTACACTAAAATATCTGTCTCCAATCGAAATTTGACAGATCCGACTGTATGACTAATCAGCAAAAAACTGGAAACCTAAAATCTCCTCTATAGTAGCCAACATGGGTTCCCAAAAAAAAACGATAGTGCGAAACCCAACTCGCTCTGTTCGACCACGAGACGCAGAAAGCATTAGATATAACCGCCCGGTAGATACCATGTTCCTTGCAGTTCCACACGGCCGCCTAATGGAAAAGAACAGAAGGGTATGGAATATAAGACCAACTGTGTGACTGGACTGAACAGTTTCTAGCAAACAGAACACAGCATGTTGTTGTCAACATACCCTGTAGATAGCGTCGGATTTTCCATGAGGCCTTTCACGGTCGATGGTGTTGTATACGGAGAAGTCACAACGCTCGGAAATTATAGCAATGTGAGGGAAGATCTGCAGAGGGTTGAAGTTTAATGCGGAGAGTTCCAGTTGATTATCATCATAAACAATTGAAACGTATAGCGAACATATAGGTAAAAGACCCTTTATTGTATTAATTACACGGTGTGGCCGGGCGGTTCTAGGCGCTACAGTCTGGAACTGCGCGACCGCTACGGTCGCAGGTTCGAATCCTGCTTCGGGCATGGATGTGTGTGATGTCCTTAGGTTAGTTAGGTTTAAGTAGTTCTACGTTCTAGGGGACTGATGAGCTCAGAAGTAAAGTCCCATAGTGCTCAGAACCATTTGAACCATTTTTGTATTAATTACAGACTTCCGGAACAATCATGGGAAGCTGTTACTTCCAAAAAATAGCTCGGAGTACGCGTACTGAGCCATTAAAGTGGAACGACCACATAAAATTCATTGTAAGTCAAATGCCAGACTTCCACTGAAAGAATCGTCAAGCAACATAGCCCAACAATAAAGGAAGTTGCGTACTCGTCGACCAATATTTGAATAGAAAAAAAAAGATCCAAAGAAGAACAGCACGTTTAGTTACAGGTTCATTTAGTAAGCAGGAAAGCGTCAGGGAGATATTCAGCCAACCCAAGTGACAGACGCTGCAAGAGAGGCGTTCTGCGTCGCTTTATGGTCTAGTGTTGGAGTTCCGAGAGCGTACATTCCTAGAAGATTTAATCAATATATTGGTCCTTACTGCGTATGTCCCGCGGAAAGACTATGAAGATAAAATTAAAGAGAGTCTTACCAAAAATCGTTCTTTCCGGGAACCAGATGTCATTTGAACACGAAAAGGGGAAGTGACACTAGTGCACAATGTTCTTTGTGCTACACACCGTAAGTTAACCTGCGAAGAAGAGACGTGCGAGGCTTTTTTTTTTTTTTAAGTAAGTACAGTTTTGAAATTAAAAAAGGACGTTCTAAGATTTCTCAATAATTTTATTTTTACATGAAAGCCTGTACCTTAATCTACTTTTCTACATTATATCCGTCAATATCGTACCAGTTTTTCAATACCCTCCTCATAGAAGTCCGCCATCTGGCTTGTTAACCACTGCATCACCACTGTTTAGACTTCGTTATCGTCTTGAAGACGCTGACCGCCCAGGTGCTTCTTCAAGTGCAGGAACAGGTGGTAGTCAATGGGCGCAATATCGGGACTGTACGGAGGATGATCTAGAGTTTCCCATAGAAAAGATGTGATGAGATCTTTGGTCTGATTCGCCACATGCGGACGGGCATTGTCTTGCAGCAAAACGATGCCCTTGCTCAACTTCCATGGACTGTTGCTTTGATTCTGGTGTGACGTAGGCCACCCATGATTCATCGCCCGTAACAATTCGGCTTAAGAAATCATCACCTTCGTTGTGGTAGCTCTCAAGGAAAGTCAATGCAGTGTCTAAACGTTTGGTTTTCTGCACATCCGTCACCATTTTCGGTACCCAACGTGCGCACAATTTTCGGTAATTCAAGTGCTCGGTCACAATGCCATACAAAACACTACGAGAAACATTAGGAAAGTCATCCCGCAAGGAGGAAATCGTCAAGCGTCTGTTTTCTCTCATCTCATTGTCCACTTCCTGCACCAAACTTTCATTAACGACCGAAGGACGCCCACTCCGTTCTTCTTCGTACACATTTGTGCGGCCATCTTTAAATGCTCTCACCCACTTTCTTACCATTCCATCACTCATAATGTTTTCTCCGTAAACTGCACAGATCTCACGATGAATATCGATTGCTTTTAGGCCTTTAGGTCTGAGAAATCTTATAACAGCCCGTACTTCACAGTCGGCGGGGCTCACGATTGTCGGAGGCATCTTAAAAACTCAGTACACAACGTAAACAAGGAAGAATCAGACTGTAATGGCGTCAGTGCGTAGATTAAGGTACAGGCTTTCATGTAAAATAAAATTATTGAGATATCTTACCACGTCTTTTTTTAATTTCAAAACGGTACTTACTTAAAAGGCACGCCTCGTATGTGTAAACACAGATGTACATGCACAACCTCCCATCTACTTTTAGTGTCTAAACTGATTCCGTTCCATCTGCAAAAAACTTCCCTCCCCCTCACCCCCCTGCCCGCTCATCCATTCGTCTCCAATTTTCGTTCGGTTAGTATACATAGGAGAAAGTCGCCGCTGTGGTGCAGTGCATGGGTTATCTGCACAGCGGTGCATTAGCGCGGTGCGGCACGGCCCGGCACCGGAAGCAGACGTGGAGTGGGCGGTGCGTCTGGTTATTGTCTCAGGTCGCGGCACGTGCCTGAGAGCGCGGCACGTGGCTCCCCGGCGAGCACCACGCCACTCCAGCCCACCGCTGGCGCCGCCGCCGCCGCCACCGTCGCTAAACGCACCCTCCTCCCTCTGCCACCAGGCTGCCGCTGGCGCACTGCCCGTCCTCACGTGTTCTGCATCCGGGAAACTCTTCGCCTAAGCTCTGTTCATCGCACGTTGTAACGAGAATTATACGTATAAGAATTTTTTTCTTTATGAATTTAGATAAATTAATAATAGCAATGTGTTGAATTTCTTTTTCGATTCTTTTCGTGTCATGTTAAAGAAACTGTGAGTAACTTTTGAAACGAATATTATTTATGTTAGATTTCAAATAATGTGGTAATCAAAGGAAAGTGTATTTAATGTTAAAACTATTGTAAGATGTGAAAATTGTAATTTATACACTTGGTCCATACGTAGGTAATGCATTAGGATATGTGTAGTAGAAAACCTGTGGTGAATACCCTACCTGTAGGGGAGCGGGAAAGGGTGGAGGCAGGCGAGGCGGGAAAACGCACACTGGGCGCGGTTCGGCACAACGGGCTCAGTAACACAGTCGGAGGCGAGCAACAGTCGGAAGTACACGTACTGTACCGAGGAGGCTACCCAGGAAAAGTGGATTCCATTGAGCTTCGGATGAACCGATTCCGACGACTACTTGGCATGGCTATATTCTGAGGCACAAAATTGGAAAGATTACGACGCTAAGAAGATGGAAAGTGCCGATGTTGTGTGAGCCTTAGCCGTGCTTGCATGTGTGCCGTGCTGCCCGCTATCTCGCTGCCTGCCAACCGCCGTACCGACTTGCACAGGTCAAACATTTATTTCATCTTTAGAAGTGTATCTGTGTGGACCAGTGTCGAAACTGTTTCTAATGGTTCAATAATAACGTGACTTTCACCAGAATTGCTTTAGCCATGACTTATCCTGATCACTGACCTAGACAGGATCCTTACCTCGTATTGTGCAATCCGAGTATCCTAAACTGAAAGTTTAATATTTGTGTTAATGAAAATTATCAGCAGATTAATCTATGCCATAAAGGAATCTATAGTTCTGTGTGCTGTTGCAAATATTGGTAAAGAACAAAAGAGTTTTTGTTGGATTGAGTTAGCGATGTTATTTGATTAATTTGAGACAGAAATAATGACAGTTAAATTATTCAGAAGTAAGACAAAAGAGTAGTTATCCAGAGATTGATAAATTTGTGTGTTAATTTGCCTTCAGTACTAGATAGTTTCAGTATAACGACTATAACAGTTTCAGGGCCCCCCCCTTTTGGCTCTTGTTCATTCGTTCAAACCTTGATGTGTACTGGTTAAATTTGACCAGTAAAGCTAAATTCTATATTAATCCTAAATGTATTAGTGTTTTTCCATTATTCATAGTGATATTGTGTGTGTACTTTTAAGATTGTCGACGCTAGGGCAATCTATGCCCGATTTCAGTCTGCTCAACATACAAAATGCAGTTCGTAGTAATCACTAATGTGTGGTGTTGTGTAAATGTAGCTCGTCCAAATTAGTATCAAAAAGAGAAAACTTTAGTTCAGTGGATTTTTCGGGTTCCAAACTTTGCCATATAACGCATCATTACTACGTGTTACTATGCTTGTACATGCACCCACTTGTACAAGGAAAGACTCACTAATTGCCTAAGTAGGCTGGCGACCGAATTGTTAATTACAGGTAGCATCTACTGTGTGTACTTCTTGTCCGTGCGAAAGAGTAATTATACTGTACATTTACTTGATGCATCACTGTGGTTATTGACTGAATACAAGTCCGATCTTGCTTCTATTAGGTACACGCGGTCAACTAATGTACTAAAATCCTTGTTTATGAGGTGAAGCCCGTGAACTTATTACAGTACAGGTTTTATAGAGCTAACCTACGTCCGAGAAGGGCGGTAGTGTTACAATTGGCTTCCCGGTGACAGGACATCCAGTTGTTGTCAGTTACAAATTAACGTAAAGATTGAACAGTGGATGTTCAGTGGCACGAATAGCAATAAAGTTCAGTAAAAGAAACTGCAGTGTGAGTCAAGTATAATAGTGTGGTATAGTTGGCATTTAGTATGGATAGAAACGTAGACGGGGTAGATGCGCCGAGCGAAATGGAGAATGCGGCTGGCAGTAGCCGGAGTTTACGCGGCCAGATAAAAGATGGCGTTAGCGAAAGACAGTTGGCGTACATACAATATCACGAACATGTCAATGAACAGATTGAAAGGTTGAGATCGCCTCGGACACAGCAAGAGACAAAACAGGAAGCAGAGGGTGACTTTGTAGATGATAGTGGGTATGTGAATGAATCCACTGACATGTTTGATTCTCCACAGATAAAGAAAGAACCGAAAGAAACTTTTGAAGTAGGATCGGAACACACCGATTCCGTAGAACAAAACAGTGTGAAAATTTTAAGCACAAACGATCTATTTGAACAATTAACCAAACAAATTTCAGGACAGAGTGAGCAGATCAAAACACAGAATGATCAGCTTCAAAAACAAGTCGGTAGTCAGGTTAATCAGCTCAAAACACACGTTGACGAGCAACTCAAAACACAAAATGAGCAACTTCAAAAACAAGTCGGTATTCAGGTTAATCAGCTCAAAACACACGTTGACGAGCAACTCAAAACACAGAATGAACAACTTAAAACACACGTTGACGAGCAACTCAAAACACAGGTGGATCAAATTAAAGCACAGGTCGAAGGACAGGGAATTAAAATTAGTAAACAAATAGAACAGGTAGAACAAAAAGTGGGTAATTTAAGTTCTGTGGTAAATACTCTGAAACTTGAAATTGATACTATTAACAAAAATATGGATACTATGCAGGAGGAAATTGGAAACATTAATAGTAGATTCGATGTTGAAATTCTCAACATCCAAGAGAAAGTAGAACCTCTGGTTGAAACTAAGGTAGACGAAAAAGTTTTCGGTCTCAAAACTGAGATCGTAAACGAATGTCAACACGGGATATCACAATTGAAAAAGGTAGTTTTAGACACTGAAAGGGATTTAAGTAAAAAAGTAACCGGATGTGTTCAAAATTGTGAACAAAATACTACGAAAATTCAAGGCAGAATTTTCGATCTGGAGAGCAAAATTAAAGATAGGCCTGGTGTTGTCTGTAATGGCACACCAATTACGAAGCTATTAGAAGGCGAGGAACGCTTCGATCCAGCCAAGAAACACAACGGGTGGCATCCGTTAGATTTTATCAAAAATTGCGAGAGAGTATTTCCTGAGCACTTATCTGATCAGGAAAAGATAAACGTTGTAATTAGCGCCTTAGCGGGTGATGCTAAGCGCTGGGGAATAAATTTAAATACCGAACGAATGACGTTCGAGGAATTTAGGCAGAGATTTATGGAAGAATATTGGTCTGAACAAAAGCAGGACCATTTATGGCGCGAGTTTATCATGGCCAAACAGCATGATAACCGGGGCAGGAATTCTTTGAAAGATTTCTGCGAGCATTGGTACCGGAAATTGACGCATTTAAGAGGTCGAAGATCAGATTCAGAAATTATCTGGGAGCTATAAAAAAAACTTCCAGAGGATTCCAAGAGGTACGTAGGAAGCAATCATCGTAGCTTCCAAGCATTTCTAGAAAGGGTCGAAGATGAAGACCATTGGTGCGAAAGTCGTGCCAATTATCAAAATTTTGGTAACCGTAATAACCGACACAATGACGAACGAAACGACGGTGATGGATTTCGCGTCAATGTAATACAGAGAGGAAGAGGCAGAGGAAGAGGCAGAGGAAATAATCCAGGTCGCGGTGGAGGGTATACCGCGCAAAACAATAACGACGCGGGAAACTAATTTCCGCGAACGTTGCGGGCCAAACGGAAGCGGACAATACATACCGGCCCCGATTCAAGAAAAGATACCGGACCGACCGTAATGTAATGAGACAGGCTAGGGACGAGCATGGAACGCCGCAACGTGTTGTGGCGAAACAAGCGTCAGGTGCGAGCCAGAATGAATCATCGCTGCCGCACAGAGCGCTACATGTTAACAGGCGAGTGGAGCATCAGAGGGCAACGGCCCAGCCTAGCCGAACATCTGTTCGGAAAGAAGCCGCTAGCAATACGGCAGCAGTAGGTACGAACGTAGCAGTCAGAGCTAATGAAAATTTTACGAGTAATAATTCCGTGGCAAAGGAAACAATAAATGAGACTGTGAGTACACAGAGAGGTGCGGTTAGCGGTGGTTGCAATGAGGTAAAAGGCGATAATGAATTAGCAGAAGTTACTGATTGGCGTGTGCAGATCGACGATCTGTACAAGGGCCTAAAGCAATGTGAGTGGGAGGATTTTAAAAGGGAGTATGAGGCGAAGAAATTAGTTGGTGGAAAGAGAGATAGTAGGGACGTCCATAAAGTGACGTGGCCCAAAATTGAAGAGGGGAGAATAAATAGCGCCGCGCAAAGTACGCGTGCCGCCAATAGGATGAAGGTTAATGATAGGAAGGATTTGGAGGATGAAATCCTCAGCATTGACGAAGAAATAACTTCTGCTAACAGTCCGCCAATAGTACAAGCCGCTACCGAGAGGCACCGTGTAGAAGGGGTAGATGATTACCTGAAAGTAATTAAAGTCCACGAGGATTACACCGAATATGAAGTCACAGTGGATGTGAATAAAGCTGAGGATGAGGCCGTTTTGCCAAAAGAGGAGATTGAATTAAAATCTAAACCTGACGACAATACAGAGGAAGAACTTAGTGCCTGTCTCAGAAAAGCTTTTATGTTAGAACCTGAAAGCGATCCGGAATGGTCGGATTCCGACGATAGTTCAGATGATGAAAGATACGCAAATACAGACGAAAATGAATGTACTAACGCTCCCTATTGTGCAAAAGTAGCGTACTTAAGTGAATCTGATGTTGAGGAAGAGTGTAGTGATGACTCTAGTGAAGATGAATTTTCAGGTGTAAAAGAAAGTGAATATACTTTTACTGAAAGAGGGTATGAGAAAATCAGTGGAAATAAAGGGGATGCAGTTAAGTACGATATTGTACCTAACGATGACGACGTATCAAAACAAAATCCAGACGTTGAAACAGAACAAAGAAAGAAAGAGCCACCGGACGACTCAGGGTTTATTTCGCGAAGAGTTCAAGCAAGCAAAGACTTTGAACTCCAGAAGCCTAAGAAGCCACCAGACTTAAGTGACTGTTTTATGAACCAGAAAAGACTGCCTTGTTAATAAAGAGATTAGGGGGCAGGATGCTGTATTTGTATATATTATTATTATTATGCATGACTTTATTATTACTGTAACTCAGTTTTATCTGAAAGTGAATTATTGTTTGTTGAATTAGAGCCTGGGGCAGATTTATATTGGATTTTGAGAATGTCATGAACACATTACATCATGAAACTACAGGATTTCCACCGGAAGAAATTTTGTTAGGCAGAAGTAGTAAAAGTTTAATTGAAGAAAAATTAGAGTTTCCACCTTGTACAAGTTTACGATTGGATCAAAAGAAAGAATTGGTGATAAAAAGGGCAAAGCAAAAGGCTGAATCTAGATCTAAAAGACACAATAAAAATTTAAAAGTTTCAAAATTTAAAATTGGAGATTATGTTCTTTTAAAAAACCCACGAAAAGTCTAGTGAACTAAACCATGAAATATCAAAATTTAAATATATTTATAATGGACCATATCTAATACAGAATATTCCACACGACAATGCTTACTACCTGATCTACCCAAAATCCAAAAGACCTTTAGGCGTAAGAAATATTGTGGACCTGAAACTGTATGTACCTAGGAACGAGTAAATGTGCTGTATCTTATGCTGAGCCCAAGTTATTCTAAATGTATCTAATCTTGGTAAATGTCTGTATACCCTTGAAAGTGTGCTAATGTAGTTATGTGAGTTTCAGATTACCAATTGTACTGTAACTGTAAAAATGTATGGAGAAAAGCACTGAAAAGAAAGGATAAATGCTATCAGCCAGATAAAAGATGGGACTGTCAAAATGAAAATGGGCAGTGTAAGAACAATAATATTATGAAGGACTAACAAATACCAATGAGGGCAGATAAATAATCGATGGAAAATTGTAAATGTGATCCAGCAGATGTGACAATATGAAGTAAAAAGGACTGCCCAAATCCACATAATAGGCAGCAAATATATGTAGTTAATTTTTTGAATATATGTGTGTGTGTTTTGTTTAGTAAGTAAGAAAATGGACTGCTATTCAAAGCAAGCAGCGACAAATTATCTTATAGTGTACACAAAATATGAAATTGTTTTTGTAGTTATATGTTTGTATTTCAGAATTTTAAATTATTTCTTTGAGAAATTTAGAAAAAATAAGTAAATTGCTATTTTAGCGAGGTTGTGATGGGAAGTTGGACTGTGCAAAAGGCACTTGAGTAAATGACAAGTCAGTATTCTTGAAGTGTTAAAAAAGTGTAAACCTATATACAGTGAGCAAAAGGAAATATGTAGTGTAAATCTTTTTGGACAGTTAAGTAAAAATTCAGAACCACTGTATAATTGTAAGATTTAGTGTTCCCATAAAATTTGGACTTAAGAAAATTTTCTGGAAACAGGGGCATGTGTAACGAGAATTATACGTATAAGAATTTTTTTCTTTATGAATTTAGATAAATTAATAATAGCAATGTGTTGAATTTCTTTTTCGATTCTTTTCGTGTCATGTTAAAGAAACTGTGAGTAACTTTTGAAACGAATATTATTTATGTTAGATTTCAAATAATGTGGTAATCAAAGGAAAGTGTATTTAATGTTAAAACTATTGTAAGATGTGAAAATTGTAATTTATACACTTGGTCCATACGTAGGTAATGCATTAGGATATGTGTAGTAGAAAACCTGTGGTGAATACCCTACCTGTAGGGGAGCGGGAAAGGGTGGAGGCAGGCGAGGCGGGAAAACGCACACTGGGCGCGGTTCGGCACAACGGGCTCAGTAACACAGTCGGAGGCGAGCAACAGTCGGAAGTACACGTACTGTACCGAGGAGGCTACCCAGGAAAAGTGGATTCCATTGAGCTTCGGATGAACCGATTCCGACGACTACTTGGCATGGCTATATTCTGAGGCACAAAATTGGAAAGATTACGACGCTAAGAAGATGGAAAGTGCCGATGTTGTGTGAGCCTTAGCCGTGCTTGCATGTGTGCCGTGCTGCCCGCTATCTCGCTGCCCACCAACCGCCGTACCGACTTGCACAGGTCAAACATTTATTTCATCTTTAGAAGTGTATCTGTGTGGACCAGTGTCGAAACTGTTTCTAATGGTTCAATAATAACGTGACTTTCACCAGAATTGCTTTAGCCATGACTTATCCTGATCACTGACCTAGACAGGATCCTTACCTCGTATTGTGCAATCCGAGTATCCTAAACTGAAAGTTTAATATTTGTGTTAATGAAAATTATCAGCAGATTAATCTATGCCATAAAGGAATCTATAGTTCTGTGTGCTGTTGCAAATATTGGTAAAGAACAAAAGAGTTTTTGTTGGATTGAGTTAGCGATGTTATTTGATTAATTTGAGACAGAAATAATGACAGTTAAATTATTCAGAAGTAAGACAAAAGAGTAGTTATCCAGAGATTGATAAATTTGTGTGTTAATTTGCCTTCAGTACTAGATAGTTTCAGTATAACGACTATAACAGTTTCAGGGCCCCCCCCTTTTGGCTCTTGTTCATTCGTTCAAACCTTGATGTGTACTGGTTAAATTTGACCAGTAAAGCTAAATTCTATATTAATCCTAAATGTATTAGTGTTTTTCCATTATTCATAGTGATATTGTGTGTGTACTTTTAAGATTGTCGACGCTAGGGCAATCTATGCCCGATTTCAGTCTGCTCAACATACAAAATGCAGTTCGTAGTAATCACTACTGTGTGGTGTTGTGTAAATTAGTACCAAAAAAGAGAAAACTTTAGTTCAGTGGATTTTTCGGGTTCCAAACTTTGCCATATAACGCATCATTACTACGTGTTACTATGCTTGTACATGCACCCACTTGTACAAGGAAAGACTCACTAATTGCCTAAGTAGGCTGGCGACCGAATTGTTAATTACAGGTAGCATCTACTGTGTGTACTTCTTGTCCGTGCGAAAGAGTAATTATACTGTACATTTACTTGATGCATCACTGTGGTTATTGACTGAATATAAGTCCGATCTTGCTTCTATTAGGTACACGCGGTCAACTAATGTACTAAAATCCTTGTTTATGAGGTGAAGCCCGTGAACTTATTACAGTACAGGCTTTATAGAGCTAACCTACGTCCGAGAAGGGCGGTAGTGTTACAACGTGCCCGCGGAAGGGATATGCAGGGTGGTCCATTGATCGTGACCGGGCCAAATATCTCACGAAATAAGCGTCAAACGAAAAAACTACACATAACGAAACTTGTCTAGCTTGAAGGGGGAAACAAGAAGGCGCTATGGTTGGCCCGCTAGATGGCGCTGCCATAGGTTACACGGATATCAGCTGCGCTTTTTTTTAAAAATAGGAACCCCCATTTCTTATTACATATTCGTGTACAACGCAAAGAAATTTTAATGTTTTAGTTGGACCACTTTTTTCGCTTTGTTATAGACGGCGCTGTAATAGCCACAAACATATAGCTCACAATTTTAGACCAGCAGTTAGTAACAGGTAGGTTTTTTAATTTAAAATACAGAACGTAGGTAAGTTTGAACATTTTATTTCGGTTTTTCCAATCTGATACATGTACCTTTGTGAACTTATCATTTTTGAGAACGCATTCTGTTACAGCGTGAATACCTGTAAATGCCACATTAATGCACTAAATGCTCAAAATGATGTCCGTCAACCTCAATGCATTTGGAAATACGTGTAACGACATTCCTCTCAACAGCGAGTAGTTTGCCTTCCGTAATGTTCGCACATGCACATGCACTGACAATGCGCTCACGCATGTTGTCAGGCGTTGTCGGTGGATCACGATAGCAAATATCCTTCAACTTTCTCCACAGAAAGAAATCCGGGGACGTCAGATCCGGTGAACGTGCGGGGCGCGGTATGGTGCTTCCACGACCAATCCACCTATCATGAAATACGCTATTCAATACCGCTTCAACCGCACGCAACATCAATCATATTGGAAGTACATCGCCATTCTGTCATGCAGTGAAACATCTTGTAGTAACATCGGTAGAACATTACGTAGAAAAATCAGCATACTTTTCACCATTTAGAATGCTATCGATAAAATGGGGGCCAATTATCCTTCCTTCGATTACGCCGCACCATACATTAACCCGCCAAGGTCGCTGATGTTCCACTTGTCGCAGCCATCGTGGATTTTCCGTTGCCCAATAGTGTATATTAGGCCGGTTTACGTTACCGCTGTTGGTGAATAACGCTTCGCCGCTAGATGGAACGCGTGCAAAAAATCTGTGGCAGAACTGTACACGACGTTCAAAGTCGTCGCCATGCAATTCCTGGTGCATAGAAATATGGTGCGGGTGCAATCGTTGTTTATGTAGCATTCTTAACACCGACGTTTTTGAGAGTCCCGATTCTCGCGCAGTTTGTCTGCTTCTGATATGCAGAGTAGCCGCGACAGCAGCTAAAACACCTACTTGGACATCATCATTTGTTGCAGGTTGTGGTTGACGTTTCACGTGCAGCTGAACACTTCCTGTTTCCTTAAATAACGTAACTATCCGGCGAACGGTCCGGACACTTGGATGATGTCGTCCAGGATACCGAGCAGCACACATAGCACACGTCCGTTGGGCATTTTGATCACAATAGCCATCAATCAATACGATATCCACCTTTTCTGCAATTGGTAAACGGTCCATCTTAACACGAGTAATGTATCACGAAGCAAATACCGTCTGCACTGGCGGAATGTTACGTGATAACACGTTCTTATACGTATGAACTATTACAGCGCCATCTATCACAAAGCGAAAAAAGTGGTCCGGCTAAAACATTCACATTTCTTTACGTACTACACGAATATGTAATAAAAAATGAGGGATCGCATTTAAAAAAAAAACGCAGTTGATATCCGTTTCACCTATGGCAGCGCCATCTAGCAGGCCAACCAAGCGCCATGTGGTTTCCCCCTTCAAGCTAGGCGAGTTTCGTTCTTTTTAGTTTTTTCGTTTGATGCTTATTTCGTGAGATATTTGGCCTGGATACTATTAAGGGACCACACTGTAGAGCTATATATTCTTCCGCTTTCCTTGTTACTTCATTTGAGTTTCCATCCTGTGCAACGTAAATGACGCCGTGTCTAGTGCAGTCACTAACGCACGATTACCACGGCACGCCGGCCGTTGTGGCCGAGCGGTTCTAGGCACTGTAGTCTGGAACCGTGCGACCGCTACGGTCGCAGATTCGAATCCTGCCTCGGGCATGGATGTGTGTGATGTTCTTAGTTAGGTTTAAGTAGTTCTAAGCTCTAGGGGACTGATGACCTCAGATGTTGAGTCCCGTAGTGCTCAGAGCCATTACCACGGCACGATTGTACTGCGCAAGCCTCACAGCTCTTACTTCACCTAAGTGGTGCATTTAACCTGCCTCTGCGCTGACCACATCGCCGCTGGGATCTACTCCAGGCGAGAGTTGCGTTAAGCCTTCGACACACTGACCGTGCATCCCAACGCTGAGAGTTGAGCGTGCCGAGTTTCTGACGTTTAGCATGGAATAGCACGTTGGGAAGCCTCTCCAAACGTGGAGAGTAATATCTAGCATGTGAGATATTCTGAACGTGCGACTGAACGTTGACCAATGAGATGGAGGAACGCTACCTACGTCACATGAACGTTACCATTTCCCTTCGGCGCAGAGTTATGAGGCACTATATTGGTTTCCATTTTCATCCCGCACGCATATACGCCATTTCTGAGCATCAGTAAACCGAGCAGCTCTCGGAAACCCTCCATTAATTGCATGACTCGTTGTAATAAAACGAGAAGAAACTTCACATTCGTGGTAAAAGAATTACTGTAACTTGCGTATTATGAGAGTAGCCCATTTGAAATCAGCAGCATGTTGAGTACCCATTAAAAACACATTGTTCTTGGTACAATTTGTTATAATTAAATTTCATTTAGTAATACAGCTACAGTTAAAGCTTTCAGAACATGGTAACGATCTAGGTAAGGTCTCTCAATACTCGAGGTCACGGTAGGATAATGTGTAGCGTCAATCAAGAACGCACGAGCCCATGCTGGCGTAACGACTAGCGTCACAATTTGGAGTGCTGGTTGCTCGCACCCCACTAAATTTTTTTCTTCTTCTAACCTTCGCTTTCTTAATAGGTTCTGATACTTTCTTAGTAGTTTAATATAAGTATATACTATAATATTGGATGTTATGTAAATATAAGGGTTCTCTTCTTGAGGGGTGAGATTGTTCGATTGGCTTAATTTACAAGGCACCATGGACTACTCCCAGTAAAATAAATATTTTTCCTTTTTTTTAAGTTTTGTAATTCACATGTAAATATTCTGCTGCTGAGTAGGAACCGTGATCAAATAAGAATGACCTTAGGATTTTACTAAAATGTGAGACTGATGAAATAAATTTTATCTTATGTGGAACACTAGGTAAATTTGTTCAAATGGTTCAAATGGCTCTGAGCACTATGGGACTCAACTGCTGAGGTCATTAGTCCCCTAGAACTTAGAACTAGTTAAACCTAACTAACCTAAGGACATCACAAACATCCATGCCCGAGGCAGGATTCCAACCTGCGACCGTAGCGGTCTTGCGGTTCCAGACTGCAGCGCCTTTAACCGCACGGCTACTTCGGCCGGCTAGGTAAATTTGTATCGCACTATTTGTAGAGGAACATTTATAACCCGAAGTCCTTACTGATTGAACATAGTACTTCCCTTTTTGCCTTATAATACTTTCACTGATTTTGAAGTTTTTATTTATGTAAACTGTAGACACGACAAACTGAGTACCGTATGGGCAATGGAGAAAAGTAAGTTTCAATATAGCTGAAATGGGAATTTTACGCCAGTCCATTTTGCAAAACTGCGATTTACGAGCCAGATACAGCCGACAACTGCCACCGGAGCGCGTTGCGATCGCGCATACCATGATGGGGTCCACATACCGTATGCACAAGTCGAATCGTTTCTGAGAGTTCAGCAGCACGTCGAACTCAGCACGCGCAACGTTGACGTTCGACAGCACGGTCCGTGTACCGACAGCTTTACAGCGGCACCGTTAGCGTATCGCAGCAAGCGAACGAGAAAGTACCAGAGTCCCTCTATATTCGATACATAATAACGATGAAAGCAGGCAAAGAGTGTAACTCAAAATTCCATTTGTAAGAACAATGAAATAATATACGATAAATCTCTGTAATACGACTCACAAAGAACTGGGCGGAGAGTGATAGGTACAAGACAGAACGAGCAGCAGAAAAATCTGTCGCAAACATACTTTGTCTGCGTAGCTTACTTTGGCCTACAATATTATTGTCGAGATTTCACCACAGAATTAAATATTAAAACCATGAAAGGCATCCACAGTTTGCCGTGTGGTAGCCACGTAGAATTCAAAGACGCAGATGAAGAGCATCAACGAAACCATATGAATTCTTTTTACAAAATCTTCACACTTTCCTAACACAAACAACAGATGTTTTCTCGTCTATTCAATAGTAGACTGGTAAGCTGTTTTTCTATACACACCCCAACCAAATACACACGACACACAACAGGAAAATCAAATGTTATTTCTGAAATCCACCATATCAGCCGCGATGGATTTTTTTTTTCTGCAGTGTTCTAGAAGACATTAAGCAAAATCTTACTCTTTCCGCTTTTTGATGTTTTTTCCACACCTGCATTATGTGATCAAATATATCCAGATATCCCCGAAAACAAGTTTTTCATATTTGGTGCATTGTGCTGCCACCTACTGCCAGATACTCCAGATCAGCGACCTCTGTAGTCATTAGACATCGTGGGAGAGCAGAACGGAGCGCTCCGCGGAACTGACGAACTTCGAACGTGGTCAGGTGATTGGGTGTCACCTGTGTCATACGTTTTTACACAAGATTTCCACACTCTAAACATCCCTATGCCCACTGTTTCCGATGTTATAGTGAAGTGGAAACGTGAAGGGACACGTACAACACAAAATCGTACAGACCGACCTCGTCTGTTGACTGACAGAGACCGCCGACGGTTGAAGAGGGTCGTAATGTGTAATAGGCAGACATCTATCCAAACCATCACACAGGAATTCCAGAGTGCATCACAATCCACTACAAGTACTATGTCAGTTAGGCGGGAGGTGAGAAAACTTGGATTCCATGGTCGAGCGGCTGCTCATAAGCCACACATCGCACCGGTAAATGCCAAACGACGCCTCGCTTGATGTAATGAACGTGAACACTGGACGACTGAACAGTGGAAAAACGTTGTGTGGAGTGACGAATCACGGTACACAATGCGGCGATCCGATGGTGGCTGTGAGTATGGCGAATGCCCGGTGAACGTCATCTGGCAGCGTATACAGTGCCAACAGTAAAATTCGAAGGCGGTGGTGTTATGGTGTGGTGGTGTTTTTCATGGAGGGGGCTTGCACCCCTTGTTGTTTTGCGTGGCAATATTACAGCACAGGCCTACATTGGTGTTTTAAGCAACTTCTTGATTCCCACCATTGAAGAGCAATTCGGGGATGGCCATTGCATCTTTCAACACGATCGAGCAGCTGTTCAAAATGCACGGCCTATGGCGGAGTGTTTACACGACTATAACATCCCTGAAATGGACTGGCCTGCGCAGAGTCCTGACCAGAATTGTATAGAACCCCTTTGGGATGCTTTGGAACGCCAACTTCGTGCCAGGCCTCACCGACCGACATGGATACCTCTCCTCAGTGCAGCACTCCGTGAAGAATGGGCTGCCATTCCCCATGAAATCTTCCAGCATCTGACTGAACGTATGACTGCAAGAGTGGAAGCTGTCATCAAAGCTAAGGTTGGGTCAACACCATACTGAATTCCAGCATTACCGATGGAGGGTGCCACGAACTTGTAAGCAATCTTCACCCAGGTGTCCGGATGCTTTTGATCATATAGTATAAGTTTCGAAACAGAACACGATGCAGCTTCTCTTTTTTTCACAGTACATACACAGACGAGACCAGAGAAAAACTACTGGCGAGACAGAGAAAGCGATTGTTGACTGAGGTATGAAACAAGAATTACAAAAAATGGTTCAAATGGCTCTGAGCACTATGGGACTTAACATCTGTGGTCATCAGTCCCCTAGAACTTAGAACTACTTAAACCTAACTAACCTAAGGACATCACAAACATCCATGCCCGAGGCAGGATTCGAACCTGCGACCGTAGCAGTCGCGCGGGTCCGGACTGAGCGCCTAGAACCGCTAGACCACCGCGGCCGGCCAAGAATTACACGAGTCAAACATTTATTATGGTGACTGACAACACAGTTAACAGTGTCAATGCTTCCTTTGCCTCATCAGTCATTCACGTTAAAGAATGAAATGAATAATGGATAATTAGGGACTGTTTCCATCTGGTGTATGGGCGCACCGCTCTACGATGCATTGTTAAAGGTGCTAAGCGGGCGTTTCTTTATATTAGAGTTATTGTGAACAAACTATAAACCACCTGACAAAAAAGTTAACCATCCGAAGGGGAGAATAAAACAAGGCGAAACTTTAAGGGTTGAGAGGATATGTGATGTATCTCAGAGATTATAAAATCGGTTACAATTTATAAGGAACTAGGTAGTATGACGCTGTATCCTCTCTGCCAGAATGAATGTACTGATATGGTTAGGGTGTCATAAAGTCGTTCTATCCTTTCCTCATACAGACTGCCCCACATGAGGACCACTTGAGGACGCAAGATGTCCATCACATTACAGTGAATCACTACGAGCCCTGGCCTAAGGCCATTCTCGATGGATCCGCGAACCTTGACTCCAGTGATAACACCACTGTGCCTCTACAAAAACATTGGGGTCTCTCTCCAGGTTGCCATCATATTTGTCAAAGGTTGTCAACCGGGATCAACCACGATTTTTCGCTGAACCAAGTGCAACACCATTCATCAGCAGTCCTTGCTTCCCTGAAAACGCAGCCATTTCTCACGAGCTGCCACTGGCAGCCTACGCATGGAAGGTGGTTCCCTTGTCCGACTAATTACAGTCTCCGACCAATGATGCGGCATGACACAGAATGTTGCAAGGAGTCCATTACTTGTTCCTGGATGGCAGGTCCAGATGTGAAAGAGTTGCGAAATGCTTGAGGGACAATACGACGATCCTCCCTTATCGTGATCAGTAGTGGCCGATCGTAAACTGGACGAAGAGTATGCCTCCCTCACATTCCTTTGCTGTCAAAATTCTGACCACTGCCATAACCGAATGTCTCACAACTCTGCATATTGCACCCCTATCTCAAACTCTGTCAGGTACTAATAATGTTGTCTCACACGAGTATTCAGCAACTCCGTGCCTTCACAGTGGACATCTGACATCGTTATCGCTCCTAATGTACCCTAACAGGCCTGGTAAGAACACTAGACAGGAATAACACTAATGCACTCTACTGGTTGTAGTAATAGTCACGGAGGATTACAACTCACACTCACATACCCGACGATGGTTTGGTTTGTATGTGTACGAAGTTGTATTGACAAACGACCATGTCTTTGGATGCCTGAAGTTTTTTGCAAGACAGTGGAATTGCAGAGCTGGCTTGTCTTACCTCCAATTAAAAGGCGTCGACGAGAACGTCATTGTATACGTTACGGTGTGTGTCCAGTTAGATGTACCAGAAGGTGGTGGAAAGTTAGGCGCTGTTTGATTTCTGGTTGCTGTTGTCTTGGATGTACCAGAAGCTGGTGGAAAGTTAGGCGCTGTTTGATTTCTGGTTGCTGTTGTCGTGTTCCTATGATTTCTAAATGGAGAAAGCTGCCCTTCGACTCCCGCAAAACCGTTTTTCGCTGTTCTGGCGAAACACCCTGTTGATGGTTCTATGCAGCCTTCCCAGAGACCCAGCGAGGTTGTTAGCACACCGGGCTCGCATTCGGGAGGACTGCGGTTCAAACCCGCGTCCGGCCATCCGATGGGCCGGCCGAAGTGGCCGAGCGGTTCTAGGCGCTTCAGTCTGGAACCGCGCGGCCGCTAGGGTCGCAGGTTCGAATTCTGCCTCGGGCACGGATGTGTGTGATGTCCTTAGGTTAGTTAGGTTTAAGTAGTCTAAGTTCTAGGGGACTGATGACCTCAGATGTTAAGTCCCATAGTGCTCAGAGCCATTTGAACCATTTGAACCATCCGATGGGACCGATTACCTCGCTGTTTGGTCCACTCCCCCTAATCAGCCAACCAACCAATCTTCCCAGAGTAGCGTGTCGCACCACTGATACATTGTAACGTTCAGACAGTACTGAATGCCTAGAAACACCTTAACTCAGTGTGTTACAAAACCTGTTGCAGCGACAGAAATAAAATGCATAAAAGGAACAACTTCCGTACATCAGAAGAAACTACGGCCATATTCATCATGCACACTACCTCCATCGTACAATTCTTTTGAGAAACAAACTAGACTGTTACAGAAAGTAAGTGGGACCATATGGAGCTAATTGGAAGAATGGGATTTCGCCCAGTATACACAGTATGATACACGATAAATGTGGGTTCTAATAAGTTAATAGTAACGTAGTGAATCTATACAAAATATGATGATAATTACAGGGATTTAGATACAATACGAGTACGTCGCCAAGGGCATAATGCACATCTAGCGAGAACTAATGTACTGAGTGACACCTCAAATACATTGTCGCTGTTTAAAATAATAGTTACACAAAGTATATGACTAACGTTATTTGACACAATACTTAATACTACACGTAGATAAGCCCACTGATTAAAGCAACATATGCATACAATGTATGCTTAAAGGAACTGCCTGGATGCAATATAACATACCAGATATAAAACGCTTATTTCTGTAGACTACGATACGACGTATCTTTGTTTTTATGGTATGATTGTTCGTAACTGATTACATTCTTCTCTGTATCGTACTTGTATTTGCAGTGACGAATTCATGGATTGCATTATCGATGGTAATGATTTTATAACGCCTAATATGATGTTGTAAAGCATTTATGCTTCTATGTGTGTGACATTTTATTGTGCGTGAGTTTTCGGTAACATTTACGCTAAGTTAGCAGGGTTGCGATAGTTTAATCATGTATTACTTTTCATATTTTCCTTGAGTTGGTATACAGGAACTTGAAGACGGTCGGTAGACCTTTACAGGCTGTTAAATAAAGAAATTTTATCAGCATATCTTGGCAGTAATCGTCACGTTCTTCTATAATACTCCCTCAGCGTGGATCCAAAACTGTATTTACATTAGTCAGTTTCATTCCATTAAGAACGACGAGTTGAATTATGCAGGTGAGTCCAGTCTCCGATCACGAATCTGGGTCGATACTCAGCTGGCTCGCATTTCGTTCATTACACGACATTGCGATACTACATCGAATATCTTTCAGAAATAAAGGAACACGGTATCAACCTGTCCACAACTTATATCAGGAAGATGAACGAAAGCAGTCTGTACTGTAAAAAAATCTAGTTTATTTACACTTTTTCTTAAAGGATGAATACAGTTCACAAACTCATTGTAATACTTAATTGACAAAAAACATTACAATCAAAATAAAAAACCCATCGTCGCCAGTCACTAAAACTTAAGTTTTCATTTACGACACTTTTCTGAGACTTTTCTTGATGACCAGCTAATAGTTCTAGTGTCTACCCCAGTTTCATTACCCCAGGATAACCAGTAATGTCGAAACCTCTAAAACGTTTCCATGCATATCACTTTGATTGCAGTGTGTGCTCTGTGGATTAGTATGAAGAAATATTTTGGAGCTGATGTGATGTTCCTCCAGGTCTGTGCCTTTTCGTTGCTTGCTTTACTCAAGTGTTCTGCTTGTGAACTGTGCTTTAGTCCCACTGTCTATGCAGTGCCATGCGAAGTCCCCCGAAAATTTATTTTATGATCTTTCTATTCTTCTGGTACACTGTGTACGCAATGCTATACGATGTCCCACTAAAGTTTATTTTGTGTCTATGTAGATTAATCAAATGTACAGCGGAATTTAAGCTAAGACATCGACACAACGATCCAAGGATGGTTTATTTATTTACTTATTTTTATTGCTGCCAAACATTTCCCAATAGCATGTTCTTTGCATTATTGATTTTAGAAGGAATGCAGGGAAACGGTGGACCATGAGTGGGGTTGAGATCAAAAGCAACTCACATTCTACAAAACTGACATTTTTTACAAAGAAATTCCTTGGCTCTCACACAACCTATTGTGAATCAAGAAAAAAATTTAGTTAACACTGTTTCTTAATGTGTGTGGCGGATTAATACCAACGTCTTTATCTTTAACATCAGCATGTGAACCTTACGGAAAGAAATAGGGAGTACGAATATACTAGGAGGTGAATGACTCTGGGTCTTACAACACGCAATCATTCACGTGTCGGAAAACCGTTGGACAAATTAAACAATGTACTGATATCATCATGCGCTCTGATCACGGGGGGAAGGTTTCATGGGACAAGATGCAAGTACACTGTTTTTAATAAAAGTCAATGTTTTTATTAAATCCCAGGCTGTCAGAACATTCCCATTCATGTTTGTATTCGTTCTGTTCAGGGAGTTGAGCATGAGTAGTTGTACCAACTATAGGTGGACGATTGCTTCAAGGCCAAGCCTTAACAATACAATAAATTCGGCAAAGTTTGATACCCACAAATTTGAAAAACATATGGGTATTTGCTCCACTCAGTGAATTCAGAACTGTTCGGACAACCAGTCTCACAGTAGCACTTCAATAAACTCTGGTGGTGCTTGACACCACACAGAAATACAGTTGAACCTGAATAATTGCATGGGAACCTGAATCAGGATGAAACTAACTAAAATTAAAAAGAGAAGCTACAGGTAATTCACTGAAGTCAATCAATAAACTGTAGGACTTCAGAACTTCACGTAGTGGTAAGCCAGTACAAAGACCATTCTCATGGTTCACGAAAAAAGGAAAATTTACTCAATATTCATTCCACACAATATAAGTGTGCATCAGTTAATTAATAAACATAGGAGAAAGTACTGAATTTGAATAATGGACGTGCTGAAGGCATGTTTTAACAACAGATCTAGATCAAAGCAATAACACCAAAGCCCATATTATACTGAGAAATTTTTCGAATAAAATTGTAGTTTTTCAGTATATGTGTTTTGACTATTAATTCGTGTAAATTGCAATTGTTAACTACATTGAAAATGAACATTAAACAGATTTTGGATAATATGAAAGTAATGATAAACCGTGCTCTGACGAAGAGCACGGATACTCACGACTGCGTCAGCAAGACAACAGTGATCAGAAAACTTTACAAATGCCGGCTGACAGAGCTGTGGTCTGCGTGTACGGATTGGGGGAAAGCTAGAGAAATCGAAAACGCTACAAAATGCGGAGGAGTGCTTTACCAACCGAAAAACGCTAAAAAGAGCAGGAGGACCGTGACTTTACATTACGGCATGTTACAGGACATATATGAACAGGATGAAGGAAATACTGAAACTTTCCACGGCTTTACACAGAAAAAAAAGAAATTACTCCTGTTTCTAGCTATGCATATGAGTATTCAATTACTCACACATCCTAGCAACAAGGGAATTATTCCTGTCGTGAGACAACATATTGGTCCCTACGAATTCTCCCCTCCCCCCACCCTGCCCCTAAGCGCCCGACAAAAGAATGATAAAAGATATCAGAAAATTACGCTGCTAGGCTGATTACAAAGCAAAGTAAGTATAATAAATGATATTATATGAAAGGGGCCTCAAACAGGTTTGTATAAACTAAACTGGACTGTAGTTTCACCTGTATTAAAAAGACTATAATATTTAGAAGAAGAGGGACAATAATAAACAAAATTATTTAGGGTTTGCATGTATAAAGCACACCAGTGGCAAGACGATAACAACGGTGAAGTCACTGATGACAGTGCCAACAAAGCTGAGTTATTAAACACGGTTTTCCGAAACTCCTTCACCAAAGATGATGAGGTAAATATTCCAGAATTACAGTCAAGAACAGCTGCCAAGATGAGAAACATAGAAGTAGATATCCTCGGTGTAGCAAAGTAGCTTAAATCACTTAATAAAGGCGAGGCTTCCAGTCCAGATGCTACACCAGTCAGGTTCCCTTCAGAGTACGCAGATCCAATACCTCCATATTTATCAGTTATATACAATCGCTCGCTCACAGAAAGTTCCGTACCTAAAGAATGGAAAATTTCTCAAATCACACTAATACCCAAAAAAGGGAATTACGAGTAATCCGCTGAATTACAGGCCCACATCACTAACGTCGATTTGCAGTGGGGTTTTGGAACATGTACTGTATTCGAACATTATGAAGTACCTCTAAGAAAACGATTTAATGACACATAGCCAGCAGGGATTCAGAAAATATCGTTCTTGCGCAACACAACTAGCTCTTTATACTCGTGAAGTAATGAGTGCTATCGACAAGGGATGTCAAATTAACTCTACATTTTTAGATTTTCAGAAGACTTTCGACAACGTTCCTCAAAAGCGTCTTCTAACCAAACTGTATGCCTATGGAATATCGCCTCAGTTGTGCGACTGCATTCGTGATTTCCTGTCAGAAAGGTCAAAGTTAGTAGTAGCAGACGGAAAGTCGTCGAGTAAAACAGAATTAATATCCGGCGTTCCTTAAGGAAGTACTATAGGCCCTCTATTGTTCCTGACATAAATTAACGACATAGGAGACAATCTGAGAAGTCCTCTTGAAACGTCCCCTTTTGAAAAATTATACATGACTGTGCTTAACCTGACACACAATATTTTTTTAGCGCAACGCAATCTGACTTTCAGAAATCTCTACAAAAGAATGGCCCTGACTAACATTAACCTATACCTTTCACAAATCACTTACCTCACAAAAATCTTCGTTACTCAAGCTACTGCAATACAGCGAGAGCCACTACTGCCAGCTAAATAAAAGATTCAAACTACTGAAGGCACTAACTACTGATACGCATAGTTAGCAAATGAAAGATTTTGATAGAGAAGAAACAATGTATTTACCTTAATAGTGTTCAAAGGTCATAATATATATAGCAGTTCATGACATCCAGTCTTACAAATTACAAAACTCCGCCATTTCTCTCCCCACATCCACCACTGCTGGCGGCTCACCTCCAACTGCGCAACGCTACGCGCTGTTCACAGCCAACTGCCCAACACTACAATGGCGAATATTACAACAATGCAAACCAGCCACAGACTGCACACAGCACAGCCAGTGATTTTCATAAAGAGCGCTACGTGGCGTTACCAATGAAAAAACTAAACAGTCTACTTACACTCTTACATATCTGCAGATGATTCTATCCTTTACCGCCTTGTAAAGTGATCAGGTGACCAAAACAAAGATTACGCGATAAGTCACACAAATCTAAAGGCTGTAAATTCGACTAAATACTTAGGGATTATAATTACAAATAACCTAAGTTGGAACGTCACACAGGTAACGTTGTGGGTAGAGGAAACCAAAGACTGTGATTCATTGGCAGAACACTTGAAAGGTGCAACAGTTCTACTAAAGAGTCTGCTTACACTAATCTGCCCTACTCTGGAGTATCGCTGTGCGGTGTGGGATCTGCATCAGGAGGGTCTGACCGATGACATCGATAAAGTTCAAAGAAGGGCAGCTCGCTTTATGTTATCGCGAAATAAGGGAGATAGCGCCACAGACATGATACGTGAATTGGAGTGGCAATCATTAAAACAAAGACTTTTTCGTTGCGACGGTGTCTTCTCGTGAAATTTCGATCACCAGTTTTCTCCTCCGATTGCGAAAACATTCTGTTGGCACCCTCCTACGTAGGGAGAAATGATTATCACGATAAAATAAGAGACATCAGGGCTCGTACAGGAACATTTAAAAGCTCGATTTTCTCCCGCGCCGTTCGAGAGTAGAACGGTAGAGAGACAGATTGAAGGTGGTTCATTAAAGCTTCTGCCAGGCTCTTAATGGTGATTAGCAGAGTAATCACGTAGATGTAGATGCAGACGAGGTGGTCTGAGGAAAGAGACATGTTGCTCTTAAGTTTCTTGTTACTTTTGTGTGTTGCTGTCAATTGTATAACTAACCTTACATCTGGACGCGTCTTCAGCTGTACATTTTAATCATTCTCTATCACATAAGAGGCACGATTCTCCAAAAGTATCATTATTTGACAATACATAGTTAACAGACTGTCATTGTGATTTGTTGATCGTGCAGTCATAATCTCCTAAATTTGAAAAGGGAAATTCATCCGAATGACTGGGAAAAAAACCTGTTCATCCTCTCCTTTACCTATTAAGGTATTCGCTTCAGTTACATTGCTCACCACCTTGTTGACACCTTGCACGTCGCGCTGTGTAGCCGCGTGGTCAACGGCGTCTTGTCACCGTCCGAGCGGCTCCACCCGTCGGAGGTTCGAGTCCTCCCTTGGGCATGGGTGTGTGTGTATCGTTCTCAGCGTACGCTAGTTTAAGTTAGATTAAGTCGTGTGTAAGCTTAGGGACCGTTGACCACAGCAGTTAGGTCCCTTAAGACCTTACCACCCCACCTTGAACCTTGCACCACTGCAACGTTTCCGTGGTAAGATACGGTTTGGTGGCAGCTGGACTGCATCAAACTGGTTTGGAAACACTAGTGGGAAATTAATTACTTTACTGGAATGATATCAAAATTGTTTTCATCCTATAGCACCTTTCATCTCAGGATGACACGGCGGCCGATCGGTACTATTGGGCCATCCGAGGCTTGATAAAATGGAGTTCGCATGTCTCGGTCTAATATTTACGAGCTAGTAAGTAATTTGTAAGAAAGGTCGCACATATTTCACAATAATGCTTTATATGCTACTCGTTTCATAAGGGCCAGCTGTCACCAGCGCGGCCACCAATCAGTAAGCCAAACAATGTGGACGTAATTTTAACGTTCGTCAGTTTCTGCTGTTCTCGTCACCTGCCCAACTGCCACATTTCTTAAGGTGAAACATGATCGTAAATGCCACCAGTTAGCTAGTATCAACTAACTAATTAATTATTTTCGATTATTTTTAGCCGGCCGGAGTGGCCGTGCGGTTCTGGGTGCTACAGTCTGGAACCGAGCGACCGCTACGGTCGCAGGTTCGAATCCTGCCTTGGGCATGGATGTGTGTGATGTCCTTAGGTTACTTAGGTTTAATTAGTTCTAAGTTATAGGCGACTGGTGACCTCAGAAGTTAAGTCGCATACTGCTCAGAGCCATTTGAACCATTTGATTATTTTTAGATGTAGCGCTCTTTCAATCCCTTATCTCGATTTCAGGTGTGAAACGGCATTTGCGCTGTCACCGGCGAACCTAGCAACACCGAAACCTTCACTTGTATCAATGGTTGGATAATAGTCCATATTAGGTGTTTCAAAAGAATGCAAAAGTACATCTGTTGTTCGTGACAAGGAAGATACTGAAAATGCATAGTGCGTAATTTTTAATACGTTACTTTCAGATAAAAACTCCCGGTATGACACCCGTGTAAACCTTAAAAGAAGAGAGCAAGGGTGAATGGGGTGATCTTTTTATAGATAGTGGCGTCGAAGAAAAGCGTACGACAGAACATGTGCTGGAATACGTGACTGTTTGTAGCGTGCTCCGGTTACGCGGCATTATGCAGGGGTGCTTTTTAAATACCCACAGCGCGCTGTATGGAGCTCCGTGCCGCGATGAGACAATGCTAATTGCACGCCACGCACTGACCGCCCCGCGCGGCGCGGCGCCGGTGGAGGGGGTGTTGGGCCGGCCGGGGACACAGCATTGATTATTCATACCGCCACGTCCACAAACAGCCGCCGCCACCCCCTCTGCCCAGGGCCTGTCCACACGCTTCCTGGATTAATACAAATCTCTGCCCACTCACCGCTGCAATACACAGCGCGATACTGGCACTTCATTACCTACCGCGAATTTTTCCGGCGGTGTTACGCACTACAGTAAGTAGATATCTACTGACACACCTCTGGCTTCTTCAAAGACACGCACATGACGCAGACTTCAACCTCGCAAATACACTGCCGTAGAAAAATTATTTAACAATCTCTTAAAGGGTTTTCAATTCACTCGGGACTTACTGTTGCAGCAGTGCTTATGGACTACATGAAATGAATACATATCAATAGCTCACGCAGTTCTGAGGTAGCAGGTATCGACCAATGCTGAAACATCCATATTAGTATGTAGTGTAGCTTCCATGGACGGCAATACAGGCGTTTTCTTTGCCATCCAGTCGATCGTACAGACGGTGAATACTATTATAGGATACGTTATTCCACGCCTGCTCGACTTGTTCACGTAGCTCAGTAAGAGTTATTGGTTGAAGAGCAACACGAGTCACTTCTCGTCCCATAATATACCATACGCGCTAGACTGCAGCCAAGTCCGGAGCTCGTGCTGGCAGGGGAAGTTGCAGTAGTATTACAGAATACCGTGAGTTTTACGGGCAGTACGTGGGCAATCATTATCCTGTTGGAGCAACACACCACCTTTCTGTTCCAAGAACGGCAAAAGAACGAGTCTAACACCATTCTGCACGTAGCGTGCGCTGGTAGCGTCCCTTCCAGAAACACCAAAGGTGAACGAAAGTTGCAACATGCCGAATTCCAGATCATAAGGGAGTGGGTTGGGCAGTGTGTCTTGGATGAACGCACTCTACAGGTTAAAAAGTATTTAAACCAACAAACTCTGGGTGGTTATAGGGGACATCAAAACAAATATTTTTCCCTAATGTCATTTTCTCCTATGAGGTGTATTTAAACCGGTAGAGGAAGATTTCTCTGGCGGCAATGTAATTAAACCAACAAATAGTTTTCAATTTTTTTATGACTGAGAGACAACACATTAACAGAACCCAATTTCAATTACAGTAGAGTTTCAAAAATGACACGAAAACAAAGGTTACACCGTCGGATCACGTTCTGCCTGCAACAGGAGTTGCTTAAACAAGGTTGCGCGTCTCTCCCCACACAAAAAAGTCCATATCTGGGGATCGAGCAGGCCATGGTACAGGACCACCTCTGCCAATCCACGTTTCTGGGAACCGTCGGTACAGGAATCGACGCACACGACGACTGAAAAGTGCCGGCGCCCCGTCATATTGTAACCACATGCGTTGTCTTGTAGGGAGCGGGACGTCTTCCAGAAATTCCGGCAGTGCTCTGGCGAGAAAATTGTAATAGGAAGATACGGCCAATTAAACAGTCCCCAACAACACCGACTCACACATTAACGAAGAACTGCACTTGATGAGCGCTATTAACTGTGACATGTGGGTTATCCTCACTCCAAACATGCGAATTGTGCATGTTGAAGACTCCATCACGCCCCAACGTTGCTTCGTCGGTAAACAACACAGAGGATGGAAATGTAGAATGCATTTACGACTGTTCCAGGTACCACCGCGAAAACTGTGCTCTGAGTGGATAATCAACTGGTTCCAGGCTGTAAGTGAAATGGACGTAACAATTGCTCTCGAAGGACTGTTCTTACATTCGTCTGATTCCTCCCCATGCTACGTGCAGTTGCACGAGTGCTGATTGAAGGATGCCACACCACATGCTGCAAGACAGCTTCCTCAAATTGCAGCGTTCTTACCGTGCGAAGGCGTCCCTGTTCAGGTAATTTGCAAAATGACCCGGTCTCATGCAGACGTTGGTTCACAGCAGCAAAGGTCGTATGATGCGGGATTCGGCGATTAGGATGTTGTTGTTGATAAACCCGAGGTGCAGGTCGTCCGTTGTGGTGCGCTACGTAGTACGCACCAACCGTATCAGTGTACTCTCTCCAGTTGCATCGCTCCATTACTAAACAGAGACAATGTCCTACTACACTGGTGGACAGCAGTAGCCTACAACTGAAGAGCGTAATATGCCCTCGAACAACTGCAGATCGTAATATGGCCTCTAACAACTGAAGAGCGTATTACAGCCTCCACCGGTTTAAATAATCCTCATAGAAAAAAATGACAGTAGGGAAAAATATTGATTTTGGTGTCTCCTACAACCTCCCAGAATTTATCGGTTTAAATACTTTTCACCCTGTATAAGACAGGGCTCACCAGGTGTGCGTCCATTGGTCGCGCGACCATCAGTAGCGTGCAAGCAGAATCTGCTTTCATCGCTGAAGACCACGGAGTGCCATTCCATCTTCCAAGTGACTCTCTGATGGCACCAGTGGAGCCGTGACCTTCGATGCTGAGGCCTAAGTAGAAGACGGATTAGAGGTGTGCATGCCTGTAGCCTCACTGCGATTAACCGGCTCGCAACAGTCCGTGTTGACACATCTAGACTCACAAGCCCTCTTATTCGAGCTGTGGTAGCTGTACGATCTGCCACTTCTCTCCTTTCAATACGGCCTTGGGTGGGGCAGTTCGTCTTGGGCGAACGCACTCTACGACACAGCACCCACCAGGTCTACGTCACACACGCAAACAACCATCAGTTGCATGTAAGCAGAATCTGCTGTCATCACTGCGAACAACCGGTTCGCAACAGTTAGTGTTGACACATCTGAGCTGTGGAAGCTGTGAGATCTGCCAATGCTGTCCTTACAGTACGTCGAGCCTGGCGAGCATCTGTACTTCGTGGACGTCCAGACCCTCGTCTAGCACTGTGAGAATGTTCACGTAACCACTGATACCAGCGTTGTTGCACAACTAAAGCAGCAAGTCCGACTTTCATGGCAATTCTCCGAAAGGACCACCCTGCCAATCGGAAGGCCAGAATTTGGCCCCTTTCAAACTCGCTCAGTTGGCTGTAACAAGCTCGAATGGGTCTCCTTGGCATGGCTGGCTTCTTGTTGTACACGTTTTCACCGCACTGAGCGTTCAGTCTGTGAGCATTCCCTTTTAACGGGTAGACACAGATGGCGCTCTGATAGCTACCTCACCACGCTATATATTTTGGACGACGTTGAAACCATTATCAGTATATCTATTATCTCCCAGGATCAAAATCGATGTCGTCTTTCCAGGTGTGATAATTTTTTTCATGCAATGTAGTAGCTCTACAGCTAAAGGATTCATATGGGCCAGCCACAGTCCTTCTCGGAACAGCATGTATTATTTATAAAGTGAGAACTCTTGTTTGTTTGCGTTGATCAGAAATGTTGTAAGTAGGCTGTTTAGGTTTTTTATTGGTAACGCCACCTCTGTATGAAAATCACTGGCTGTGCTGTGTGCAGTCTGTGGCTAGTTTGCATTGTTGTCTGCCATTGTAGTGTTGGGCAGCGGCAGCTTGATGTGAACAG
Organism: Schistocerca serialis cubense; assembly: GCF_023864345.2. Lineage (NCBI taxonomy): Eukaryota > Metazoa > Arthropoda > Insecta > Orthoptera > Acrididae > Schistocerca > Schistocerca serialis. The sequence goes on along the minus strand of NC_064638.1, from coordinate 924,549,622 downwards.
CGCGTAGCGTTGCACAGTTGGAGGTGAGCCGCCAGCAGTGGTGGATGTGGGGAGAGAGATGGCGGAGTTTTGTAATTTGTCATGAACTGCTATATTTATATATGATGATATCAAGGTAAATACATTGTTTGTTCTCTATTAATATCTTTCATTTGCTAACTATCCCTATCAGTAGTTAGTGTCTTCCATAGTATGAATCTTTTATTTAGCTGGCAGTAGTGGCGCTCGCTGTATTGCAGTAGCTTGAGCAGCGAAGATTTTTGTGAGGTAAGTGATTTGTGAAAGGTATAGTTTAATGTTAGTCAGGGCCACTCTTTTGTAGGGAATTTTGAAAGTCAGATTGCGTTGCGCTTACAAAATATTGTGTGTCAGTTTAACGACAGTCATGTATAAATTGTTCAAAGGGGACGTTTCATATGTCGACCCTTAGCCGAGGATACCTCACTGGAATCTTCTGATTTTTTTCTTGTAGTTTGTGTAATTAGTGTAGCTATTGTTTATTGCTAGCGCGTAATTATAGAGAGAATTTCCTTTGTAGTTGTAGTTTTTCATTGTTGTACAGTAAAACAGTTGTGGCATGCATGTAGATTTGCACCAAGTATTTCGCAGCTGCGCTGGCAATTAAGTAGACATTATTTCCATTGCTATGTTATTTTATTTTGCTCTTCAAATTGTGCTTTTCTGTGTTATCGTGTGAAATATTGTGACAATTATGGCGTGTGAAAAACGTAATACTAGGCTCCAAAGTAAACTGAGAAATGACAGTGAAGACGAAGGCAGTGTGTTAGCGCCGCAGAGTAATGAATTAACTAATGTTCAAAGTAGTAATTTGGTAATTGCGCATAGGGAAATGGAGCGGGCGGCAAACAATGGTGTAGACAGTGAAACAGGTAGTGAACAGGGAAGCGTTATCGATCGATTGGTCGGCAACAGCTCGCCTCAGGAATCGGGAATGACAGAACACAATATTGCAAATACTGCAGACTCAGGTTTTGGGTTCTCACCGTTTTCTCAAATGAGTCAAGACACATTTTCCGCTTGTCAAAATGTGAATGTTGCCGGTGCAACTTCACTGCCGAAAAGCACTGAGGAACATGTTTCAGACACCAGTGCATTGTTATTACAATTAATGCAACAAATAGGACAAAAGCTTGAAAAGTTAGACACAATGGAACAACACCAGAGACAAACACAGCAACAGTTAGACACAGTGGAACAAAATCTCAAAAAGTTAGACACAATGGAACAAAATCAGAGACAAACACAGCAACAGCTCCAAAAGTTAGACACCACACTTGAACAAACACGTGAAGATTTAACTACTGAGTTACATAACATTGAATCGAAATGTCAAAAAGTCTGTAATGACGTAAAAACACAAATTTGTGAGCATTTTCAACCTATTTTTTCGCGGCATGAAAATGCATTACAGAATAACGAAGCAGCCATAAAAGAGCTGCAAACCATTGTTCATGAAAATCATGAGACCTTGTGGGCTAAAATTGACTCAGTTGCATCTACCGATTCGGTTACGCAACTGGCAAAAACTCAGGAAAACTTAAAGAACACAGTAGATTCGATTTCAACACAAATGGACACTCTGAAACTTGGTTCAGAAAAACACACTGAGGAAATGTGTTCACTATCGGAGAAAGTAGCCGAACTTTCGGATCAGGTCACTAACTTATCTACAAAGGTAGATGATGATCTGAATGACACAAGACCCGTAGCCTTCACTGACACAGAAGAGTATGAACAAATAAGAAAATTCAAACAAAATCAGAATCAAATTAATACACAACACCAAAGAGAAATCCGGGAAGTACAAGATCAGCTGACACAGGTAATACAAGAATTACGTATTTCAGAGGACACTGGCACTCCAACACGGGAAGAGGGACTTAGAAATACGGAAAAGCCGCAAAATAATAACACAGGGCATTTCGGAAGTTATGAAAGAAATTGGCAATGTGCACCGAATTTTGAGATGGAACGGCCGACACGACCTAACAATGACCGATATGCGACTCGCCGACATGATGATTTTGACTATAAGCTGTTCATTACTACACGTAAATTCAAAACATTTAAGAATTCTGGCAACGACATTCATCCACAAGCATGGCTCCATCAATTCTCTCATTGTTTTCCTCCTAACTGGTCATTGGAGCACAGATTAGAATTTATGTGTGGCTACTTAGAGAATGAACCAGCTGTAAGAATGCGATCGGTAATTCACGATTGCCACAGTGAAGGAGAGTTTTACCATGCCTTCCTCTCAGCATATTGGTCTCAAGCCACACAGGACCGAGTAAAACATAGCATCATAATGATGAAACGTTTCGAACAATCTGAATTTTCCAGTCTTATGAAATATTTTGAAGACATGTTGCATAAGAATCAGTATCTTTCAAACCCTTACAGCCCCTCAGAACTCATCCGCATTTGCTTAATCAAACTGCCTGAACATTTACGACATATTATTTTGGCAGGACGTTGCAAAGACGACATTGAAGCATTTCAGGGACTTTTACAAGAATTAGAAATTGACACTGACAATCGCGGAACGCGAAACCAGGAACACAACAATTACAGGTCACATCCGTCGCAATTCCACGATGAAAGAAGTAATAACTTGACACGACAAGTCTATTCTTACAACGCAAATCGTGACCAAAACAGACACCACCCATATGACAACCACTGGCAGAGTAATAATAGTTACAGAGAAAGATCGCATTTCCGTAGTAATGAATATGACAGAGATTACCTTAGAAACAGACAATATGGGAACCAAAATAATTGTTATCAAGGGAGACAGAATAACTTCAGACGCAACAGTTCGGCGCACAGTTACGATTCAGGGAGAAATTCTCCACCACGTGACGGACAAGGAAGAAACTACGGAACCCACCGACATGACGACAGACGATATATTCGTAACGACAGACCTGAATTGCATCAGAACTGGCGGGATTCAAACAGGGCAGGGCCTTCTCGTCAGAGTGAATTTGTAGAAGTTAGGTCTCCTAATCCCAATAACGACGCGCGCCAACAAAGAGACAGACAATGACTCGCACAGCAGGCAGCTGCGTGCGGCCGCTGGCTCAGGGAAAAATAACATTGACGCTAACCTTGAGCAAAATTCCCGTATTCTTTACGGACGAATACCGCATGATAATTGCATTCAAGTTAAAACTCTGCGTATTGAGAAGAGGAAATGGTTTACACCACATTTCACATGTAAAACCGTTTATTGAAAGATAATCTGATTTTAACTTTGTCTTTGCCATAAAACGTTTCACTTCACGTCACTAGTATGCTTTAGAAACTATTACCATGCAACAATGTTTGAAGTTAAATATCCAGTCAAGAACCAAGAGAACTTATTTAAACAGAAATTACGAATGCATTGTTATTGTGAACAGACGTCACAGTGTTATTGTGTGTGTGCATTCTTGCTTGTTAGTTGCACGATTATGTAACGACTATAAGTCTCACATACTTAGAACATTTACCAGTACTGCTAATGAGATTTTAATGCAACATTTTGGTTTACTTGAAAATACATTCTGGGTTTAAAGTACTTTCTGTGAGATACCAGAGGACACAGTGGTTAGTTTATGTGACAGCTACACGATTTTTATCACGACGCTACTAATGAGTGACAATTTACAATGTTGCTTTTGCGGTGTATCTGTTTTATATCTGCAGAGTTTTCTGAATTCTTCTGGAAAGAAAAACATGTTTTAGTAGTAACTTTTGTGGTATAGCAACAATGAGACAGCCCTTTTAGTGGCATAACAATACGTGACTGTACAGTACTTTCTTCATCACGCCAATAAGCATAATAACTACGATATCTATACGCAAAGCATTTCACTTTTGTTTATCATGAGGTAAGTACATTGACTTCTGCAGAACTTAGCTTTCAGAGGACGATAAGTACGACACTTCCACAGAATTATCTTACAGCAAGACGCACATTTAGCGCTACAGGACACGCATTTGAGTGATTAATTTTGTACTTAAAACATTTATTTTTAAAGATATTTGAAGTACAATGATACAAAGGTTTTCAGTGATACATTTCATTTCATTGCTGTAATCTAATGAGTAGTGTTTAGGGACTCTGATTTATGAAAAGGATGTTGGAAACCAAGAAACGTACTTCAAGAGTTATGAAATGTGTGTGTATATGCGTGAATGTATTACAATGCAGACGAAAATTTTTTTGGACACTGTTATATCAATAGCATTTTGTTTCTACAGATTTGTAACGCAAATTCTCGACCTGTGAAATATTTTTATATGCGACTGTCACTGTAGCGGAAACTGCTGTCGTAAATATTTCCATAAGAAAGTTAATGGACCACCTACACATAATGCGTCGTGGGCACCCAGCTGTGTCAGACGCCTGGAGAAAAGTCATTAGCGCGTGCCTTTCAGAGCACAGGAAGGAAAAAAAAAAGGGAGGCCATTATCCTGGCCATTGTCATTCCTTTAGAGAAAGCATCGCAAAAACGACACGGTCGAACTTGAAAACATATGATTACACTGTGCTCTTAATTTATGATATTTACTGAAATGTTTATGAATTGATGGGAAATATTCTTACATCTGCAAACCCGATAATGGCAAGTGTCTTTCTATGAGAGTTGAGAGCTACTGACTTACGATATGCCACATAGCTATTGAATGATGTTTTTATGCTTTGGTTTGCGTAATTGCTTATTTCATTTGACATCTGTTTTCCAGCTGTGTTGCAGCATTGGTTTCATAAAATAAAATTAAATGCATTTGCTAATGTGAACACTTTCTGTCAACAGATCTATTAAATAATAATTTTGCGATCCTCATTCTTCAAAAAAGGAGCACTCGGAAAGGAAAGAACAATAAGAAGGGACTAGTAACAGTAACTGCATCTATAATTTTCTTTTCAAGTACTTGGTAATTTCTTTTGTAGAATAATTTGTGGTGCACCACTTTAATTACATAGACATTAAGATGTGAATATACATTTCCCTTATCTGCATTGTTGTTTTTACTGTAATATTTTTTCTGCTTGAGCTATGTCATGTTTAGGTATAAGTTACTGCTGTTTGCCAGGCATAGTGATACTGAATTTGACTTTGTGTTACTCTGCTAAGCCAATTTTACTACTCATTTATTTTTATTGTTGCTGCACATCGGCTCATATTAGTTGCAATGTTGCATTGCTTGGTAATTTAGATTTACTGTAGCTTGCTTTGCAATTTTCCATTTTTTTGGTAATTGCTGTTTATATTAATTGTTTTATGTGCTGCTGCATTGCCTCGTCCCTTAGTTTAGCATCTGAGCTCAGTATATTTAAGTTAGCTTAAGAGGGGGTAGACTATATAAGAAACTGACTATGGACAATATGAAAAAGATTTGGACCAAAATGAGTATTGTACACTGAGAAATAATTATATTGAAAGAAATATGAATAGAATACAGAAAGCATGCTTGGATAGGAATTTTTTGGTGGAAACAAAGGGTGAAATAAGAGGAAAGATATATGAAGATTCTTTTGTAAAGCCCATACTACTACAAATGTTATCTGTACTATTATGTTCTTTAAGGATGTATTTGTACCTTTGTAATTGTATTTTCATGTTGTAAATTTATAAAATTGTAATTGTCACCAGTTCATGATATTATTAACATGTAAGTTCCATTTCACTGCACACGTTTCTGTTGGTCATAGTACATGGACAATATGTGAGAAGTAGGGACTGTTAGTGTTTGCACGTGTGTTAATAATTCAGCAAGGGACTGGATAACAGCATTGCTGGTTCTAAGGACAATTCCAAAAACTTTGTGAGCGCACAAGTAGTGGTTATGGACTTGCTATATTATCCGCAAGACTCTTCAATGGTGATTGTGCACCTGCACAGTCACAACAGATGGCTGTTGGTTATCTCTACAAGGACTACAGTGGGTCTACATCTTTGATGATCCATCAATATCATTATTTCTACAAGGACTGCAGTGGGTCTGCACCTTTGATGGCCCACCAAACCCGTAATCTCTACCAGGACTACAGTGGGTCTGCTCTGTGATGACCTACCTACAATATTCTTCAAAACATCGAATGAACTCTGCTGTGGGTTTGCTCTGTTGTGGCCCATTACCTGTCAGCATGTCAAGAGTCAGCATTGTCTTTCCGTTGGAAGGACAACACTACTTCTTCAAGACTGCATGGAAATTCACTACTTCTGTGTGCAATTTCTTTTACTGCTCAGACTTTGAGAAAAACACTGCAATGTTACTGTGATGAACAATCTGGACTGTCTTTATGGACTATGAGAAATGTTTAGCTTTTGACCAACATTGTATCAATAAGTGTGTGCATTTGATTTCTTTGTTATTGTAATTATGAAAATAATTTTTCAAATCTGTATTGGCCACTGCCCAATCCAATTTGTAAAATTTTTTGTGGGGAGCATGGGGGCTATGTAAGTAGGCTGTTTAGGTTTTTTATTGGTAACGCCACCTCTGTATGAAAATCACTGGCTGTGCTGTGTGCAGTCTGTGGCTAGTTTGCATTGTTGTCTGCCATTGTAGTGTTGGGCAGCGGCAGCTGGATGTGAACAGCGCGTAGCGTTGCACAGTTGGAGGTGAGCCGCCAGCAGTGGTGGATGTGGGGAGAGAGATGGCGGAGTTTTGTAATTTGTCATGAACTGCTATATTTATATATGATGATATCAAGGTAAATACATTGTTTGTTCTCTATTAATATCTTTCATTTGCTAACTATCCCTATCAGTAGTTAGTGTCTTCCATAGTATGAATCTTTTATTTAGCTGGCAGTAGTGGCGCTCGCTGTATTGCAGTAGCTTGAGCAGCGAAGATTTTTGTGAGGTAAGTGATTTGTGAAAGGTATAGTTTAATGTTAGTCAGGGCCACTCTTTTGTAGGGAATTTTGAAAGTCAGATTGCGTTGCGCTTACAAAATATTGTGTGTCAGTTTAACGACAGTCATGTATAAATTGTTCAAAGGGGACGTTTCATATGTCGACCCTTAGCCGAGGATACCTCACTGGAATCTTCTGATTTTTTTCTTGTAGTTTGTGTAATTAGTGTAGCTATTGTTTATTGCTAGCGCGTAATTATAGAGAGAATTTCCTTTGTAGTTGTAGTTTTTCATTGTTGTACAGTAAAACAGTTGTGGCATGCATGTAGATTTGCACCAAGTATTTCGCAGCTGCGCTGGCAATTAAGTAGACATTATTTCCATTGCTATGTTATTTTATTTTGCTCTTCAAATTGTGCTTTTCTGTGTTATCGTGTGAAATATTGTGACAATTATGGCGTGTGAAAAACGTAATACTAGGCTCCAAAGTAAACTGAGAAATGACAGTGAAGACGAAGGCAGTGTGTTAGCGCCGCAGAGTAATGAATTAACTAATGTTCAAAGTAGTAATTTGGTAATTGCGCATAGGGAAATGGAGCGGGCGGCAAACAATGGTGTAGACAGTGAAACAGGTAGTGAACAGGGAAGCGTTATCGATCGATTGGTCGGCAACAGCTCGCCTCAGGAATCGGGAATGACAGAACACAATATTGCAAATACTGCAGACTCAGGTTTTGGGTTCTCACCGTTTTCTCAAATGAGTCAAGACACATTTTCCGCTTGTCAAAATGTGAATGTTGCCGGTGCAACTTCACTGCCGAAAAGCACTGAGGAACATGTTTCAGACACCAGTGCATTGTTATTACAATTAATGCAACAAATAGGACAAAAGCTTGAAAAGTTAGACACAATGGAACAACACCAGAGACAAACACAGCAACAGTTAGACACAGTGGAACAAAATCTCAAAAAGTTAGACACAATGGAACAAAATCAGAGACAACACAGCAACAGCTCCAAAAGTTAGACACCACACTTGAACAAACACGTGAAGATTTAACTACTGAGTTACATAACATTGAATCGAAATGTCAAAAAGTCTGTAATGACGTAAAAACACAAATTTGTGAGCATTTTCAACCTATTTTTTCGCGGCATGAAAATGCATTACAGAATAACGAAGCAGCCATAAAAGAGCTGCAAACCATTGTTCATGAAAATCATGAGACCTTGTGGGCTAAAATTGACTCAGTTGCATCTACCGATTCGGTTACGCAACTGGCAAAAACTCAGGAAAACTTAAAGAACACAGTAGATTCGATTTCAACACAAATGGACACTCTGAAACTTGGTTCAGAAAAACACACTGAGGAAATGTGTTCACTATCGGAGAAAGTAGCCGAACTTTCGGATCAGGTCACTAACTTATCTACAAAGGTAGATGATGATCTGAATGACACAAGACCCATAGCCTTCACTGACACAGAAGAGTATGAACAAATAAGAAAATTCAAACAAAATCAGAATCAAATTAATACACAACACCAAAGAGAAATCCGGGAAGTACAAGATCAGCTGACACAGGTAATACAAGAATTACGTATTTCAGAGGACACTGGCACTCCAACACGGGAAGAGGGACTTAGAAATACGGAAAAGCCGCAAAATAATAACACAGGGCATTTCGGAAGTTATGAAAGAAATTGGCAATGTGCACCGAATTTTGAGATGGAACGGCCGACACGACCTAACAATGACCGATATGCGACTCGCCGACATGATGATTTTGACTATAAGCTGTTCATTACTACACGTAAATTCAAAACATTTAAGAATTCTGGCAACGACATTCATCCACAAGCATGGCTCCATCAATTCTCTCATTGTTTTCCTCCTAACTGGTCATTGGAGCACAGATTAGAATTTATGTGTGGCTACTTAGAGAATGAACCAGCTGTAAGAATGCGATCGGTAATTCACGATTGCCACAGTGAAGGAGAGTTTTACCATGCCTTCCTCTCAGCATATTGGTCTCAAGCCACACAGGACCGAGTAAAACATAGCATCATAATGATGAAACGTTTCGAACAATCTGAATTTTCCAGTCTTATGAAATATTTTGAAGACATGTTGCATAAGAATCAGTATCTTTCAAACCCTTACAGCCCCTCAGAACTCATCCGCATTTGCTTAATCAAACTGCCTGAACATTTACGACATATTATTTTGGCAGGACGTTGCAAAGACGACATTGAAGCATTTCAGGGACTTTTACAAGAATTAGAAATTGACACTGACAATCGCGGAACGCGAAACCAGGAACACAACAATTACAGGTCACATCCGTCGCAATTCCACGATGAAAGAAGTAATAACTTGACACGACAAGTCTATTCTTACAACGCAAATCGTGACCAAAACAGACACCACCCATATGACAACCACTGGCAGAGTAATAATAGTTACAGAGAAAGATCGCATTTCCGTAGTAATGAATATGACAGAGATTACCTTAGAAACAGACAATATGGGAACCAAAATAATTGTTATCAAGGGAGACAGAATAACTTCAGACGCAACAGTTCGGCGCACAGTTACGATTCAGGGAGAAATTCTCCACCACGTGACGGACAAGGAAGAAACTACGGAACCCACCGACATGACGACAGACGATATATTCGTAACGACAGACCTGAATTGCATCAGAACTGGCGGGATTCAAACAGGGCAGGGCCTTCTCGTCAGAGTGAATTTGTAGAAGTTAGGTCTCCTAATCCCAATAACGACGCGCGCCAACAAAGAGACAGACAATGACTCGCACAGCAGGCAGCTGCGTGCGGCCGCTGGCTCAGGGAAAAATAACATTGACGCTAACCTTGAGCAAAATTCCCGTATTCTTTACGGACGAATACCGCATGATAATTGCATTCAAGTTAAAACTCTGCGTATTGAGAAGAGGAAATGGTTTACACCACATTTCACATGTAAAACCGTTTATTGAAAGATAATCTGATTTTAACTTTGTCTTTGCCATAAAACGTTTCACTTCACGTCACTAGTATGCTTTAGAAACTATTACCATGCAACAATGTTTGAAGTTAAATATCCAGTCAAGAACCAAGAGAACTTATTTAAACAGAAATTACGAATGCATTGTTATTGTGAACAGACGTCACAGTGTTATTGTGTGTGTGCATTCTTGCTTGTTAGTTGCACGATTATGTAACGACTATAAGTCTCACATACTTAGAACATTTACCAGTACTGCTAATGAGATTTTAATGCAACATTTTGGTTTACTTGAAAATACATTCTGGGTTTAAAGTACTTTCTGTGAGATACCAGAGGACACAGTGGTTAGTTTATGTGACAGCTACACGATTTTTATCACGACGCTACTAATGAGTGACAATTTACAATGTTGCTTTTGCGGTGTATCTGTTTTATATCTGCAGAGTTTTCTGAATTCTTCTGGAAAGAAAAACATGTTTTAGTAGTAACTTTTGTGGTATAGCAACAATGAGACAGCCCTTTTAGTGGCATAACAATACGTGACTGTACAGTACTTTCTTCATCACGCCAATAAGCATAATAACTACGATATCTATACGCAAAGCATTTCACTTTTGTTTATCATGAGGTAAGTACATTGACTTCTGCAGAACTTAGCTTTCAGAGGACGATAAGTACGACACTTCCACAGAATTATCTTACAGCAAGACGCACATTTAGCGCTACAGGACACGCATTTGAGTGATTAATTTTGTACTTAAAACATTTATTTTTAAAGATATTTGAAGTACAATGATACAAAGGTTTTCAGTGATACATTTCATTTCATTGCTGTAATCTAATGAGTAGTGTTTAGGGACTCTGATTTATGAAAAGGATGTTGGAAACCAAGAAACGTACTTTAAGAGTTATGAAATGTGTGTGTATATGCGTGAATGTATTACAATGCAGACGAAAATTTTTTTGGACACTGTTATATCAATAGCATTTTGTTTCTACAGATTTGTAACGCAAATTCTTGACCTGTAAAATATTTTTATATGCGACTGTCACTGTAGCGGAAACTGCTGTCGTAAATATTTCCGTAAGAAAGTTAATGGACCACCTACACATAATGCGTCGTGGGCACCCAGCTGTGTCAGACGCCTGGAGAAAAGTCATTAGCGCGTGCCTTTCAGAGCACAGGAAGGAAAAAAAAAAGGGAGGCCATTATCCTTGCCATTGTCATTCCTTTAGAGAAAGCATCGCAAAAACGACACGGTCGAACTTGAAAACATATGATTACACTGTGCTCTTAATTTATGATATTTACTGAAATGCTTATGAATTGATGGGAAATATTCTTACATCTGCAAACCCGATAATGACAAGTGTCTTTCTATGAGAGTTGAGAGCTACTGACTTACGATATGCCACATAGCTATTGAATGATGTTTTTATGCTTTGGTTTGCGTAATTGCTTATTTCATTTGACATCTGTTTTCCAGCTGTGTTGCAGCATTGGTTTCATAAAATAAAATTAAATGCATTTGCTAATGTGAACACTTTCTGTCAACAGATCTATTAAATAATAATTTTGTGATCCACATTCTTCAAAAAAAGGAGCACTCGGAAAGGAAAGAACAATAAGAAGGGACTAGTAACAGTAACTGCATCTATAATTTTCTTTTCAAGTACTTGGTAATTTCTTTTGTAGAATAATTTGTGGTGCACCACTTTAATTACATAGACATTAAGATGTGAATATACATTTCCCTTATCTGCATTGTTGTTTTTACTGTAATATTTTTTCTGCTTGAGCTATGTCATGTTTAGGTATAAGTTACTGCTGTTTGCCAGGCGTAGTGATACTGAATTTGACTTTGTGTTACTCTGCTAAGCCAATTTTACTACTCATTTATTTTTATTGTTGCTGCACATCGGCTCATATTAGTTGCAATGTTGCATTGCTTGGTAATTTAGATTTACTGTAGCTTGCTTTGCAATTTTCCATTTTTTTGGTAATTGCTGTTTATATTAATTGTTTTATGTGCTGCTGCATTGCCTCGTCCCTTAGTTTAGCATCTGAGCTCAGTATATTTAAGTTAGCTTAAGAGGGGGTAGACTATATAAGAAACTGACTATGGACAATATGAAAAAGATTTGGGCCAAAATGAGTATTGTACACTGAGAAATAATTATATTGAAAGAAATATGAATAGAATACAGAAAGCATGCTTGGATAGGATTTTTTTGGTGGAAACAAAGGGTGAAATAAGAGGAAAGATATATGAAGATTCTTTTGTAAAGCCCATATTACTACAAATGTTATCTGTACTATTATGTTCTTTAAGGATGTATTTGTACCTTTGTAATTGTATTTTCATGTTGTAAATTTATAAAATTGTAATTGTCACCAGTTCATGATATTATTAACATGTAAGTTCCATTTCACTGCACACGTTTCTGTTGGTCATAGTACATGGACAATATGTGAGAAGTAGGGACTGTTAGTGTTTGCACGTGTGTTAATAATTCAGCAAGGGACTGGATAACAGCATTGCTGGTTCTAAGGACAATTCCAAAAACTTTGTGAGCGCACAAGTGGTGGTTATGGACTTGCTATATTATCCTCAAGACTCTTCAATGGTGATTGTGCACCTGCACAGTCACAACAGATGGCTGTTGGTTATCTCTACAAGGACTACAGTGGGTCTACATCTTTGATGATCCATCAATATCATTATTTCTACAAGGACTGCAGTGGGTCTGCGCCTTTGATGGCCCACCAAACCCGTAATCTCTATCAGGACTACAGTGGGTCTGCTCTGTGATGACCTACCTACAATATTCTTCAAAACATCAAATGAACTCTGCTGTGGGTTTGCTCTGTTGTGGCCCATTACCTGTCAGCATGTCAAGAGTCAGCACTGTCTTTCCGTTGGAAGGACAACACTACTTCTTCAAGACTGCATGGAAATCCACTACTTCTGTGTGCAATTTCTTTTACTGCTCAGACTTTGAGAAAAACACTGCAATGTTACTGTGATGAACAATCTGGACTGTCTTTATGGACTATGAGAAATGTTTAGCTTTTGACCAACATTGTATCAATAAGTGTGTGCATTTGATTTCTTTGTTATTGTAATTATGAAAATAATTTTTCAAATCTGTATTGGCCACTGCCCAATCCAATTTGTAAAATTTTTTGTGGGGAGCATGGGGGCTATGTAAGTAGGCTGTTTAGGTTTTTTATTGGTAACGCCACCTCTGTATGAAAATCACTGGCTGTGCTGTGTGCAGTCTGTGGCTAGTTTGCATTGTTGTCTGCCATTGTAGTGTTGGGCAGCGGCAGCTGGATGTGAACAGCGCGTAGCGTTGCACAGTTGGAGGTGAGCCGCCAGCAGTGGTGGATGTGGGGAGAGAGATGGCGGAGTTTTGTAATTTGTCATGAACTGCTATATTTATATATGATGATATCAAGGTAAATACATTGTTTGTTCTCTATTAATATCTTCCATTTGCTAACTATCCCTATCAGTAGTTAGTGTCTTCCATAGTATGAATCTTTTATTTAGCTGGCAGTAGTGGCGCTCGCTGTATTGCAGTAGCTTGAGCAGCGAAGATTTTTGTGAGGTAAGTGATTTGTGAAAGGTATAGTTTAATGTTAGTCAGGGCCATTCTTTTGTAGGGAATTTTGAAAGTCAGATTGCGTTGCGCTAACAAAATATTGTGTGTCAGTTTAAGCACAGTCATGTATAATTGTCCAAAGGGGACGTTTCAATGTGTACTTAAATTGTTCTCTGGGTGTTATCATACTGCAAGGAAACGAGAAGATAAGAAAGTAATAATTTTCCTTTAAAATAATCTCCATTGACTAAATTACAATTTTGGTAACTGGGCCATTATTTATTTTCAAGAATATTCTTAAGTATTTATTTTATTTACTATCTTTTCATCAAGAACATTAACACATTTAATCTATGTAAGCATGGGACTAGTTGCCAGGCAATAAGTGATGATGAAGTTATAACCAAATTCCTTTTAACAAATGGGAATTTTATTCACTTTAATAGTGCCTAAAAGCATTTTTTGAAAGAAACAGATTTAAAAATATAATCAGAAAGCACACTCCAAATATCAAATTTACAATTTATTCAGAAGCAGAAAGAAACAAGTTTTGACTGTATGAGCTTTTGGGCAGAGAACCTTGCCACTCCCTTTTGACACGGCCGTAGTTACGACCGCTCACAACAGCCTTTGAAAGACTACACTGGTGCAAATCTGCAGCACATCAGACTACTTTAAACTAAGAGTCTAACAATTTACACAAGCACACAAAATATGCACCCCACGTAGGAGGGATGGAAATGGTACAAAACACCAACAATTAAAATATTAACCTTGCCACCGACGGTGCAACTTGATTTTAACTTCTAAGAATAGTCTTACGGTGAATGGGTGGGAACTTTATCTACTAAAATGATCATTTAAATAAAATCCCATGAAATTCAATCTTATATAAAATTCTATAAGATTGGCCAAACAATAGTTAAGATGCTCTACAGTACACAGATGCCGCCTCTCAGGATCATAGGCAATAACATCAAAGTTTCCAAAGATCAAGACATATTTCAGGTATCAGGCCGCTACACTCCAAGCAATATTTTCCTTAACACACCAAATCCGATAAACATGACAGAGGCAGCTACTAACGTACGGTAGACTGAGAGGGAGTTTACCGAACAACCCGAACCGCACGTTGCTCTAACCTACCCTTACTCGACAAGGGAAAAACGGACCACCCAATTTATAAACAACCACCTTCCCGCGGATGGGGAAACGGAGAAGAATGGTGGTACGACTCCAAAGCAAAACGGCTGGTGATCTCACCAAGAAAACAAGTGGAATTTAACAAGAGTAAATCAAACAACATATCACCAATCACTTAACTTCTAATAAACTGCGATTTCTCGAGACGACCTTTCGCAACACCCCCAAATCGCTCTCCCGAACTATCTGCTTTCCGCCACTTCAACGGACGCAGGAAGGCGCGCCGATCTCCCGTCTCACGGCGTCGCAGCTCGCACCGGCCAGACTGATGTGGGTTGACTCCTGTTGCCCTCGTGTCGACCACGAAGCCACTACCCCTAGAAGACGGACCAGTCGTATTGTGCCTCAGTGCGCGACCGACCAACCAATAGATCCAACCGCCAATGGCCATTGCCTGAGCAGACTGGCGGCCTAACGCGCAGACTCAGCTGCAGGAACTGAGCCCTGACCGGGCGACCACTCGCTGAGTTCTCTTACTGACGGAGTGGAAAGACTCTCATTTTGCCGGCTTTAAAGGTTGATCCGAACGACGGACAGACACTAACTGCCAAACAAATGCGGACGAGAGACAGACTAGCAAGCTAGGGACGAG